>NC_053040.3:247473399-247776430 GCF_002575655.3 Aegilops tauschii subsp. strangulata | reverse complement strand
GTGGGAGGAAGAAGGAGTGTATGGGTGCAGGAATAAGTGGAGGAGGGGCACCATGGGCCCACGAGGCAGGGGGGCGCGCCCTAGGGGGTAGGGCGCGCCCTCCACCCTCGTGGCCAGGTGCTTGCCCCTCCTGCTGTGTTCTCAGTGCCAGAAATTCTCAAATATTCTAGAAAAAATCATATTCCATTTTCAGGGCATTTGGAGAACTTTTATTTTCGGGGTATTTTTATATTGCACGGATAAATCAGAAAACAGACAGAAAAATACTATTTTTACTTTATTTCAACTAAATAACAGAAAGTAGAAAGAGGGTACAGAAGGTTGTGCCTTCTAGTTTCATCCATCTCATGCTCATCAAAAGGAATCCACTAACAAGGTTGATCAAGTCTTGTTAACAAACTCATTTCGAATAACATGGAACTGGAGAAATTTTGAATAACACTATGTTACCTCAATGGGGATATGCACATCCCCAATAATAAGAATATCATATTTCTTCTTGAGAGTAGGAAGAGGAAATTCAAAACCTCCAAATATAATCGATGGAATTTTTCCAATAGGGTTGATACTATGAACTTGAGGTTGTTTCCTCGGAAAGTGTACCGTATGCTCATTACCATTAACATGAAAAGTGACATTGCCTTTGTTGCAATCAATAACAGCCCCTGCAGTATTCAAAAAAGGTCTTCCAAGAATAATAGACATGCTATCGTCCTCGGGAATATCAAGAATAACAAAGTCCATTAAAATAGTAACGTTTGCAACCACAACAGGCACGTCCTCACAAATACCGACAGGTATAGCAGTTGATTTATCAGCCATTTGCAAAGATATTTCAGTAGGTGTCAACTTATTAAAGTCAAGTCTATGATATAAAGAGAGAGGCATAACACTAACACCGGCTCCAAGATCACATAAATCAGTTTTAACATAGTTTCTTTTAATGGAGCATGGTATAGTGGGTATTCCTGGATCTCCAAGTTTCTTTGGTATTCCACCCTTAAAAGTATAATTAGCAAGCATGGTGGAAATTTCAGCTTCCGGTATCTTTCTTTTATTAGTGACAATTTCTTTCATATACTTAGCATAAGGATTCATTTTGAGCATATTAGTTAATCGCATACACAAAAAGATAGGATCATTTCAACAAAGTGCTCAAAATCCTCATCATCCTTTTTCTTGGATGGTTTGGGAGGAAAAGGCATGGGTTTCTGAACCCATGGTTCCCTTTCTTTACCATGTTTCCTAGCAACAAAGTCTCTCTTATCATAACGTTGATTCTTTGATTGTGGGTTATCAAGATCAACAGCAGGTTCAATTTCTACATCATTATCATTACTAGGTTGAGCATCATCATGAACATCATCATTGACATTTTCACTAGGTTCATGTTCATTACCAGATTGTGTTTTAGCATCAGAAATAGAGATATCATTTGGATTCTCAGGTGGTGCAGCAATAGGTTCACTAGGAGCATGCAAAGTTCTATCAATTTTCTTTTTCTTCTTATTAGAAGAACTAGGTGCATCAATATTATTTCTCTGAGAATCTTGCTCGATTCTCTTAGGGTGGCCTTCAGGATACAAAGGTTCCTGAGTCATTCTACCAGTTCTAGTAGCCACTCTAACAGCATAATCATTTTTCTTACTATTCATTTCATTGAGCAAATCATTTTGAGCTTTAAGTACTTGTTCTACTTGAGTGGTAACCATAGAAGCATGTTTACTAATGAGTTTAAGTTCACCTTTAACTCTAGACATATAATTACTCAAGTGTTCAAGCATATCGGAATTATATTTCAATTGTCTACCAAAATAAGCATTGAAGTTTTCTTGTTTGACAATAAAATTATCAAACTCTTCTAAGCATTGTCTAGCAGACTTATAGTGAGGAATATCGCCTTCATCAAATCTATAGAGAGAATTTACCTTTACTACCTGTGTCGGGTTATCAAGACCATGAGGTTCTTCAATAGGTAATGGATTAAGATCATATGTTTCTTGAACAGGCGGTAGATTAAGACCATGTATTTCTTCAATAGGAGGTAAATTCTTAACATATTCAGCTTTAATACCTTTTCCTTTCATAGATTTCTTTGCCTCTTGCATATCTTCAGGACTGAGAAATAGAACACCTCTCTTCTTCGGAGTTGGTTTAGGAATAGGCTCAGGAACTGGCTCAGGAAGTGTCCAATTATTTTCATTTGTCAACATATTATGCAATAGGATTTCAGCTTCATCCGGTGTTCTTTCCCTGAAAACAGAACCAGCACAACTATCTAGGTAATCTCTGGAAGCATCGGTTAGTCCATTATAAAAGATATCATGTATTTCATTTTTCTTGAGAGGATGATTAGGCAAAGCATTAAGTAACTTGAGAAGCCTCCCCCAAGCTTGTGGGAGACTCTCTTCTTCAATTTGCACAAAGTTGTATATTTCCCTCAAAGCAGCTTGTTTCTTATGAGCAGGGAAATATTTAGCAGAGAAGTAATAAATCATATCCTGGGGACTACGTACACAACCAGGATCAAGGGAATTAAACCATATCTTAGCATCACCCTTTAATGAGAACGGAAATATTTTAAGGATATAAAAGTAGCGAGATCTCTCATCATTAGTGAACAGGGTGACTATATCATTTAATTTAGTAAGATGTGCCACAACAGTTTCCGATTCATAGCCATGAAAAGGATCAGATTCAACCAAAGTAATTATATCAGGATCAACAGAGAATTCATAATCCTTATCGGTAACATAGATAGGTGAAGTTGCAAAAGCAGGGTCAGGTCTCATTCTATCATTAAGAGATTGTTGATTCCATTTAGCTAATAATCTCTTGAGCTCATATCTATCTTTGCAAGCTAAAATAGCTAAAGAAGCTTCTTTATCAAAAACAAAACCCTCAGGAATAACAGGCAAGTTTTCATCATCACTTTCATCAATATAATCAGTTTCAATAATTTCTTTCTCTCTAGCCCTAGCAATTTGTTCATCAAGAAATTCACCAAGTGGCACAGTAGTATCAAGCATAGAAGTAGTTTCATCATAAGTATCATGCATAGAAGACGTGGCATCATCAATAACATGTGACATATCAGAACGAATAGCAGAAGCAGGTTTAGGTGTCGCAAGCTTACTCAAAACAGAAGGTGAATCAAGTGCAGAGCTAGCTAGTAGTTCCTTACCTCCCCTCGTAGTTGAGGGATAAATTATTGTCTTAGCGTCTTTCAAGTTCTTCATAGTGACCAGCATATAAATCCCAAGTGACTCAAAGAATAGAGCTATGCTCCCCGGCAACGGCGCCAGAAAATAGTCTTGATAACCCACAAGTATAGGGGATCACAACAGTTTTCGAGGATAGAGTATTCAACCCAAATTTATTTATTCGACACAAGGGGAGCCAAAGAATATTCTCAAGTATTAGAAGTTGAGTTGTCAATTCAACCACACCTGGATAACTTAATATCTGCAGCAAAGTATTTAGTAGCAAAGTAATATGATAGTAGTGGCAACGGTAACAAAAGTAATGGTAGCAAAAGTAATATTTTTGGTGTTTTGTAGTGATTGTAACAGCAGCAACGGAAAAGTAAATAAGCGAAGAACAATATGTGAAAAGCTCGTAGGCATTGGATCGGTGATGGAGAATTATGCCGAATGCGGTTCATCATGTAACAATCATAACATAGGGTGACATATAGAACTAGCTCAAATTCATCAATGTAATGTAGGCATGTATTTCGAATATAGTCATACATGCTTATGGAAAAGAACTTGCATGACATCCTTTGTCCTACCCTCCCGTGGCAGCGGGGGTCCTAATGGAAACTAAGGGATATTAAGGCCTCCTTTTAATAGAGTACCGGAACAAAGCATTAGCACATAGTGAATACATGAACTCCTCAAACTACGGTCATCACCGGGAGTGGTCCCGATTATTGTCACTTCGGGGTTGCCGGATCATAACACATAGTAGGTGACTATAGACTTGCAAGATAGGATCAAGAACACACATATATTCATGAAAACATAATAGGTTCAGATCTGAAATCATGGCACTCGGGCCCTAGTGACAAGCATTAAGCATAGCAAAGTCATAGCAACATCAATCTCAGAACATAGTGGATACTAGGGATCAAACCCTAACAAAACTAACTCGATTACATGATAGATCTCATCCAACCCATCACCGTCCAGCAAGCCTACGATGGAATTACTCACGCACGGCGGTGAGCATCATGAAATTGGTGATGGAGGATGGTTGATGATGACGACGGCGACGAATCCCCCTCTCCGGAGCCCCGAACGGACTCCAGATCAGCCCTCTCGAGAGGTTTTAGGGCTTGGCGGCGGCTCCGTATCGTAAAACGCGATGAATCCTTCTCTCCGATTTTTTTCTCCCCGAAAGCAAATATATAGAGTTGGAGTTGAGGTCGGAGGAGCTCTAGGGGGCCCACGAGGTAGGGGGGCGCGCCCTAGGGGGGAGGGCGCGCCCCCCACCCTCGTGGACAGGGTGTGGGCCCCTTGGTCTTCATCTTTTGCAAGGATTTTTTATTATTTCCAAATAGACGTTCCGTGGAGTTTCAGGTCATTCCGAGGACTTTTGTTTCTGCACATAAATAACACCATGGAAAGTCTGCTAAAAACAGCGTCTGTCTGGGTTAGTTCCATTCAAATCATGCAAGTTAGAGTCCAAAATAAGGGCAAAAGTGTTTGGAAAAGTAGATACGATGGAGATGTATCAGGAGCCGGGAAGACGGCGTCGACCCACGTGCCCCCATTCCCACAACCCCCCATGTGCAATCTGAGGGATTGGGGCCGGTCATGCTCCATCTCCCGAGCGAACGGGGCAGGTAGACGGAGACGGCGACGCGGAGGCTGGCACAGCCTAATGAAGAACTCGCGGGGCTGGTCTCCAACATGGCCTTCCATCGGGAAAGGCATCATTGGGGGGGGGGGGGGCGAAGCCGGCGCACCGCCCCGTCTTCCTCTTCCCCGAGCACTACGACCTCTGCCCTGGCCTCACCCCCTCCCCCTTCCCCTTGCGGCCGGTTCCACCACCACGAGCTCAGAGGAGGAGGGACGCGCTGTCGGGCGGCGACCCTCGCCGCCACCGTCGAGGGACCCGGATTCCCTTTCTCCATGGCGAGTGAAAGGAAGAAGCAGAAGCAAGAGGAGATAGGTGACAGAAGAGTGCAGGACGCCATTCCCCCTCCCCCTCTTTATAAAGGGGCGGGGTCGGGGCTCGGCCTCCCCCCTCGCCAATCCAGCCACCGGAGGCGCAGGGAATCAGGACCGACCCGCTGCCCCAACCAGCGACGGCCCAGTTTCCCGCCTCCACCGCTTGCCACCCCAGGCGCATGAAGGACACGTGGCGGACGTGCAGAACTGAGGGGACGGGTGAAGCGACCTCTCCCCACCCCGTGATCGTGGGGGGTGGACGCCTTGAAGACCGCGACCCGGCCCCGTTCAGTAAATGAGCCGCGCCTCCACGCCTCCCTCTTTTTACGGGGAAGGCGCGAGCCACCTCTTTACTGCGATATGACGCATGCGTGTGGAAACCGTCCCACGCATGCCGCCCACGCCACGCACACCCCTCCACGCCGCGCCGCACGCGCGGGTCGTGGGAAGCGCAGCGCGCGAAAAGTCTTACCGCGGTAAAAATCGCCCGCCTGCCCGTGCACCGTTTTGGGCCTGGCCCAACAATGTCTTGCGCTTATGTGTAGCCCAGGCCCGGGGGCTCCTGTCGGTGTACAAAAAGAGGGGCACGCCTTTGTACCCCTTTACCTATGCACGGGCAGTCAGAGCTGCGCCCACGGTCATACCAAGCAGAACAGGGGAGGTGAGCCAAGGTAAGACCGAAGCCCAAGATAATCAGAGCAACGCCAAGGCCAAGACCACAAGGAGCAGAGGGACGAAGCAGGCTCCCACGGCAAGACCCTTGCCGGGGCAGCTCGCCCCACACCAACAGAGCGAGCCACCCTTGAGCCCACAGTCCCCAACGCCATCATCCACGTGGGGCCAGGGCTAGGGAAGGCACCTCTGTGGTGGCATGCAGATCTTTGTGAAGACATATTCAAGATCAGATGAGGATTAGAAGACGACGATCCTCGGCAAGATCCTTGCCGAAGAAGGCCACCAGACCCCCGGCAAGGCCCTTGCTGGGGACAACAGCGCGCCACGGCAAGACCCTTGCCGGGCCACACGGCAAGACCCTCCCCAAGGACGCCAGCAGGGCCACCACCAGGCCCACGCCAACCAAGCTTCCACCGCCGTTCACATGCAGCTGCCAGCCCAACCAGCTGGGCGGGCACCTGTGTGGCAACATGCAGCTCCCATGCCAACTCATCGAGCGCCTGCATGGCGGCATGCAGATCTTCGTGAAGGCTCCACCACCGCGCCACCTCAGCTGCCTGCCTGCCTACATGGCGCCGCACGCATCGCTGGCCAAGGCGCGTGTCGAAGCAAGGAGGAGCAGCGACGGACAGGACGGGCCTCGCCCCCGTCCCCGAGAAAGCAGGGGGACACCTAAGCTACGCATTAAATGCGTCTTGTCCTGTAATACGAGCGATAAGCTCATGGCACTGTGCGCCTTTCCACCTCCTGTGTGCCACTGTGGCAGCCCCTTTCGACTATAAAAGGAGGCCCATGACATACTGGAGAAGGATTCGGATCTTTCGAACCATGCACTCACCACAGCTAGTTTGAGAGCTCAAGAACTCTCTGAAATACACCCACCAAAGCAAGACTAGGGTTTTACGCATCCTCACGGCCCGAACCTGGGTAAACGCTCCTTGTGCTGGCTACTAATCCTGCTCTTCTTGCAACCCTGCGCCCCGGCAACCATAGTAGGGATTCTTGTGATCCCATAGGTGTCGTTTTCCCCCGACAGGGATGTGTCTGGTGTGGTAGTGGTATATTTCAGCGGAAGATGAATCTGGTGTGGTGGTGGTATATGGCAGCGGATAATGAATCTGGTGTGGTGGTGGTATATGGCAGCGGATGATATTGGTGCGGCGGCGGCGTGAATACCCGTGAACAGAACTCGAAACTCTAAAAGACTAGACGCTAAGACCAGCAACTAGACCCGACGATGCAACCGCAAATTCAACAAAGAAAATAAAGAAAAGATTATGCAAAGGCTCAGATTGGTTCGGATATGATGAACTAACCCTAATGTTTTTGTGGTTTTTTCATGAACTGTAGGTATGAAGAACAGACTCGATCTAAACTACGAAAAACTGTAAAATCTCACCGAGCAACCTGAAAATCTGATACCACCTGATAGAGGCAAAGGTGTCCCGATGTTTCGATGAGATGGTGGCTATCATTTTCTGTGGGAGTCGACCTTGACGATCCGACTACGAACATGCGAGACGTCGCGCCTTAGCAATCGCTAAACCAACTTCCGAGGGTTATTGACCACGCCGGAGCACGATCACCTGACCACGAGGGCCTGTTTCCTGCGAGCAAATGAAGAACAAGCAAGAAACTAAGATTGCTATCTGGATATTGCGAATATAAGAGGAAATCTTTATTAATGAAGGTGGGGTTCTATGATGCCTTGGTATGGTCGTTGAACACAAACGAAGTACGCGAAGTTGCAGCTATGGCGAACTTTTAATCTAAACAAAACCCAAAGTCTAAACGGTGCCCTAAGGGCTGTATATATGGAGGAAGAGGGAGGAAATTTCGTGGACCTTAGGGAAGGGGTCCGAAACCAACCCTATCTCTTGTTTCCCCACACATACGGACTCTAAAAACAGCCTATACTTATGTATTTCGAAATTACATGGGCCTGGCCCAATAATAAGGTGACGCAGCACCTAGAATAGCCTCTGGACAAAATTTATGAAGTAGCATCTTGTATATTTCGTCCAAGGCTTCATGCACTCCTTATGGTGCCTTCAAAGTCCTGAAATCATCACTTGTAACTCCGTTCTTGTTCCCCTTGCACATGCCATCAACTCCATGCTTGTTCTTGCTCCAATGTTCATCCTTCTCCAAGCTAGGCCCTTCATTTGTAAGCAAAACAAATGTATCCAATTTAGGCAGCATCATATTCTCATGAACATTAGAATCATTACAAAGAAACGAAAGTAACTGGTAATTTAATTGGCGTGCGCGAGCTCTAGTAATTGGTCCAGTATATGTAGCAGTAGGGGCTGTGGGTGTAACAATGGTATTGATGTCCTCATCACATGTGGTACCTATGCAAGCATGCTCGTTATTACTTGGTAGACCATGGCAATTTGATAAAAATTCTGTACACCATGGTAGAAACAATCAGTATACTCTTGTTCATAAGGACAAAAATATTACTTTGCTTCCTATGACTCGTGATTCCATTTTGAAAGATGATATTAATAGAGCTAATAAAGCAAAATAGGAGAAAAATAAGAGTGAAAATCAGATTGTGGCAAAAGAATTTGAGTAACAAATGAAGCCTAATAATAGACCATCTAGTGTTGCTTCTGAAATTAAATTGAAAAGTGCATGTTTACTTGCCACCAAATCTGATATTGATGAGCTAGATTTTAGCAATCTATTTTCTATGCTTTTGTGTGCAAAGAGGCATTATATTCATTCGAGGACGTGCCTTCCTCTTTGGCTCCTGTTGTTACTAACATTTTGCAGGAGTTTGCTGACGTCTTTCCACAAGACGTGCCACCAGGATTCACTACAAAAAATACACTTCCGTGATGATACGTGTTTGTCACAGTAGGTCAAATTTTCTGTCATGCATGTACATCCATGACAAATTTATGACAGAATCAAGATAGTCATACCTGTGCTGTCGTAGTAGTGTTCCATGACATTACCAAAATTATCATCACGGAAGTGTACACTTCCATGACGATAAATCGCGCGTCACAGAAGTGCTTTCGTCAAGGGTGACCGACACGTGGCATCCACCGTAACGGAACGCCGTTAAGCTATCGGGTCCGGTTTTGGATCCGATAACCCGTTAACAGCCCGGACCAATGGGGATTTTCCACGTGTAAAATTCTCATTGGCCGGAGGAAACACGTGTCGGCTCCCCAGTGAGCCAGATGTCGTCCGTCCATTGGACAGGAGGCGCCTATGATAGATCGACACGTGGCACCGCCCAATAGTGGCCCATTCCGGTGAAAAAGGGCAGCCCAGTAAGAATTAGTAGGCCGACCCATATAAGGCCTACTTGTGTCAGGTCCATTTAAGCCCACCGCCCATACGAGATGTGCCAATTCGGCCCGTCAACGGCCCGTTAACGATTTGAAACCATTGCAGCCCATCGTTAATTCGAGCCCATTAACAGCCCGCTATATATTTGGGCACAATATCGGCCCGATGTGGTTTCGGCCTATTAACGGCCCATTCAAGAGATGGGCCAATTTTCAAGATGTACATCTTTCGGCCTTTTAGCGACCCATTTAAGTGTTGGGCCAATTTCCGGCCCGGCGTGTCTTTTAGCCTGTTGACGACCCATAAGTGAGTTGGGCCATTTGTAGTCGGACCTGAGTTTCGGCCTTTTAGCCATCCATTTAAGTGTTGGTCCAATTTTCGGCCCGATGTGTCTTTACGCCTGGTGACGGCCCATATATCTGTTGGGCCATTTGTAGTCGGACCTGAATTTTGGCCTTTTAGCGACCCATTTAAGTGTTGGGCCAATTCCCGGCCCTGTGTGCCTTTTAGCCTGTTAACGGACCATAAATGAGTTGGGCCATTTGTAGTCGGACCTGAGTTTTGGCCTTTTAATGGCCCATGCCCTTCATGGTCCAATACCAGCCCGATTTTTCTTTCGGCCTGCTAAAGGCCCACAACACAGTTGGTCCATTTACAATACAACCTGACTTTCGGCCTCTTAGCGGCCCATGCTCTTCATGTTCCAGTACAAGCCCGCTGTCTCTTTCGGCCTGCTAAAGGCCCACAGTATAATTGGGCAATGTGTAGCCCGAACTTAGTAACGGCCTGTTAACGGCCCGTGAAATCAATTGGGCCCACCTGTTGCCCGCTTCGATGTCAGCCTGTTAACGACCCGGGAGTTAAGAGGGCTGACCATTAACTTTCGGCATGGTAACGGCCCATTAACTTAATGGGCCCACTAAAGTTCGTACATGTCTTTAGGCCAAATTAGATAATTTGAGCCCACTACGACGAGCAATTATGCACAGGACCAAAACCGATCAAGCAAAGGTATGGCATACAGGGAAAAACGTTGCACATCCAGCATATATTACAGGAAATTACATCCACTAGGCAATCAAAGATTGATGCCAGTGCAAATAAATGAATAGAACCTAACGATCTACAATGCCACAATCTGCAACCTCAGCATGGATGACGCCCATAAGCATGTGCGCAAGTTCTTGCTGCTTTGCTACACTGTCTCTGAAAACATTGATCAGTTGTTGTATTGCACGACTCTGCGCCTCTGATACCTCCATCATTTCCGTCATTCCTTCAGCCATTAATTGGTTCACAAACATACATTTTTTCCGTTACATTCGAGACAGAGGATACTGAACAGATTCAGATGGCGATTTTGGCAGGCTTGTATTATTGATAGTGGAGACTGTCTCGACCACTGCATCATAACATAAATTAGGAGGGGAACCAAACAGAATAATCATGAGTTATTGGCATATTACCTGGCCTAGATTTATTGGAAAGAAACAATGGGGTTGCCTTGCTGTTTTCAGAGTTTGTCTTCTTATCTTCAGCAGCCTACACCAAATTAAGACACTAGCATTGCTATCATTGGACAAGTCAGATAATAGGAAAGCAACATTGGCACAACGAACGTTTGGGCAACTAGCCAACACCAAATTAACACAATATGGCACAACTATCATCAGCCAGGTAAGGTAATACGAAAGCAACATTGACAAAATGAATGAATGGGCAACCAGAGCAGCACTACAATTCAGTAATGTGCATGATATGAGATAGTACACTCATGCAGCTCAGTATGCAAAACTACCAGGCAGTTTTCTTTACAAAAATCAACATTGGCGCCTTTAACATTTTGCTACAACTAATTTTAGATCAGACAAAGGTTGGATTCACGCTGATTAGCAAAATACATGCTGA
Organism: Aegilops tauschii subsp. strangulata; assembly: GCF_002575655.3. Lineage (NCBI taxonomy): Eukaryota > Viridiplantae > Streptophyta > Magnoliopsida > Poales > Poaceae > Aegilops > Aegilops tauschii. The sequence continues at coordinate 247,765,361 of NC_053040.3, read as the reverse complement.
TGTAAAAATATAGTGATATACAACAGGTACTTACATCAGCATTGGAGCGCAGAGAATTCCCGCAAGATATTTTCCTCGAATACAATCCCAATGAAGGAAATCTTCTATCATTTAACCTTATTTCCAAAAAAAAGATGGGTAAGAAACATGTAGAAAATATGATCAGAATGCTATAAAATTTCATGATGCGAGGATACGCACACGCTTCTTAGAATGGAGTTGACATTCTTTTGCTGGACTGGAGCGGACTAGTTCTTTGGCCACTGGAATCTGCTTATTATCAGTGGGAGTTGGGTTTCTCTGTGCTGGAGCAGTATCTATGAAAAATGGAGTTGGTTTATTATCTCCTGGCGTTTGGATCTTTTGCAAAGACCTAGTTTGTAACCCTTCAGATTCTAACATAGCCGTCTTCCCCTTGCATGCCTTATATAGAAGAATGGTGCATCAATTATAAAACATGCTACAGCAGAGATGGAATAGGTACTGAAGAATAGAAAGGCATGACATATTGACATGTATTCCCTCCATTCAGAAATAAATGGATGGGTCTAGGCATATTTCAGTTCTAGATACATCTAGTTTTATCCATTTCTGCGACATGTAATCCAGACGGACGGAGTATGATGTAAGAGCTAGGGATACGACAGGACAACATAGTAAAAAAACACTGAAACTCCACTTCAGAACCAAAGTAATCAAACCCACTGATATGAGATAGTACACTCATGCAGCTCAGGATGCAAAACTACCAGGCAGTTTTCCTTACAAAAATTAACATTGTGGCCTTTAATCATACATTTTGCTACCACTAAATTTAGATCAGATAAAGGTTGGATTCACGCTGATTAACAAAATACATGTTGATGTAAAAATATAGTGATATACAACAGGTACTTACATCTGCATTGGAGTATAGAGAATTCATGCAAGAATCTTTCCTCACAGACGATACCAGTGCAGAAATTCTTTTATCTGTTAAGATTATTTTCTAAAAGAGAGATGGGTAAGAAACATGTAGAAAATATGATCAGCATGCTATAAAATTTCATGATGCAAGGATACACACACGCTTCTTAGAATGGAGTTGACATATTTTTGCTGGACTGGAGCGGACTAGTTCTCTGGCCACTGGAATCTGCTTATTATCAGTAGGAGTTGGGTTTATCTGTGCTGGAGCAGTATCTATAAAAACTGGAGTTGGTTTATTATCTCCTGGCGTTTGGATCTTTTGCAAAGACCTGGTTCGTAACCCTTCAAATTCTAACATAGTCGTCTTCCCCTTGCATGCCTTGTATAGAAGAATGGTGCTTCAATTATAAAACATGCTACAGCAGAGAGATGGAATAGGTACTAAAGAATAGAAAGGCATGACATATTGACAAGTATTCCCTCCATCAGGAAAAAAATGCATGGGTCTAGGCATTTTTCAGTTCTAGGTACATCCTTTTTTATCCATTTCGGCAACATGTAATCCGGACGGAGGGAGTATGGTGTAAGAGCTAGGGATATGACAGGACAACACAGTAAAAAACACTAGTTGAATGTAAAACTGTATGCTAGCGGAATACGTACAGAAAAAACTAAGGCAACATACATGTGTATGATTGGGAAACTAAGATGGCATTGCAACAGAGCACTAGAACAACACTTCAATGTAAAAAAACATGGTATGGTAGACAAATGAAGTACATACTGATGAATAACAATGCATAAGATATTCAGAAGCATGATGTCCAAATTAAGCAAATGGCATTGCGATAGAGTAGAATGATAGTACTTGAATTTGAAAACATGTTATCATGAATGGAATAGGTACTGAAAAACAGGAAGGCATGACATATTTACATGCATGATCAGCATGCTAAGCACATGGCATTGCAACAGAGTAGATACACTCCAGGACATTATATGCATGTTGTACCCATATCACGGGCCAAGTTAGAGCAAGGACCTTGTGGGGTGAAGAGGATTCAACATCTTTCTGCAAGTCTTCTGAAGAACTGCCTTTACATGTTCCATCATATTGGGTATCATTGACATCAAGTTTATTGGCCTTTACATTGCTCCGTGAGGTTCTTGTGGATATATCAGTGTGTGCAATTATATCTGACATGCATGGAAGACAACTAGTAGTTAGATTTATGTAATGAGTGCCTGTAGGAGACGACATAAATAGTAGGACTGGGGTTAACTAGCAGCAACAGGTCTCAAAAACTAAAGGGAGAACGCAGATGAAAGCAGAATATGTATCGTTTGTACTCGAGATTAACTAGATGGCACACAAAAGTATTGAAGAACAACATAGGTAATACTAGAAGTGGTATAATACTATAATCACCAGCCTGTGGGATAGCATTGGCTGATGGATGATAACTATGGAACAACGTTACCTAAAGAACAAGTATCTTAGCTGAACTATGGAACATCGTTAACTCCTGAACAAGACCCGTAAGAGATCAGCATGAATATACAGTGAAATGTGATAATCTATTTTCCATGCTTAGATGAATAACAAAGCCATAAATGTTGCACACAAGTAAGATGAGGGTACAACCTATCTAGCCGCCATCCATAGGAGTGAGCATCATGTGCTGACTTGTCGATGGCCCTGGAGTTGTTGTGGCTATCCATGTCGGGCACGCGCATTCGATGCAGGGAACTGTTGAGTGGGGACTATAGCTCCCTTATGGTGTATGCTTCCCTTGTTGGAGCAGCTGCGGTGAGTCGGAAGATGGTGTGGCTGAAGATGCAGATAACACATAACGTTAAGAAATACACCAAGAGATCAACAGCAAGGTACGAGAGTGGTCACACGTCTGTTGACTGAGACTAAATTGGGGTCACATGATTTTATTTTATTTTGCTACTGTCCGATCTACGCCGGATGGCTTGATGGCCGTCTTGTGCCCCCCGGCTGACACTGTTAGGAATCTTCCCCGAAGAGTCAGCGAGCAACAGCAGAGCAGCTTGCCTCCACCGTCCGTGGCCCCGGCCAAAACCCCGCTCCCCGCCCCACCGCACTGTCGTGGTTGCGCCGCCCCCGGGCCAATCCACAAAGACTCCCCGTCATCCAGATCCGGCGGCGGCAGTACCTTGAACCCATGCAACTCTAAGATAGCCATCTAAGCGCTACTTCCGCGGCGAACTTGCGGCCCCGCACCCTTACGTTAGACACCAGCCAACCGGCAGCCTAGGAGCTCCGCCGCCTCGAGGGGTGCTGCTTCCCATTGGGAATCGATTGGCCCAGAATAAAAATTCAGACAACTGACGCCTAAATAAAGTGATTTGAGATGAGGGTGCGACCTATCTGGCGGCATGGTGAAGTAGGCAGGTCCAGCTGCCGAGTCGGTGAGGCCGGCGCGGTTGCGGTGGCCACCGGCGGCAGGGAAACAGCGATGTCACGACGGTCGACGGCTACGGGGAAGCAGCGCCGGGACTCTGGACGGATCCGAAGTTGGAGCCGCTCCGGCGCCGTGAACAACGGCGGAGGTGAATTGGCTCCGGTACGGTTCACACGGCCGTCGTCGAGGCAGCTCCAGCAGCACGGAGTAAGAGGCACACGGCCCAGTGCACGACGGCAAATGGAAAGCATCTCCGGCATTAGGGAGGAGGGCGGCTGTGAAATTGGTGCGGTGGGGGCGCCATGGAAGAGGGGCTGAGGTTTCGCGGCTCGGGAGAAGGGAGCTTCTGGGGAGAAGGTGATTTGGCACCCATGAGGTATGAATGGGGGGGGGAATTGGGAGGGGAGTGGAACCATGTTTTACGGACGCACTTGTCTGAAATGTGAGGGGGAGTTACAGTTCTACCCCTGCCTTTAGGCTTCTCGGCTTGGGTCTGTGTACTGAGGGTCGGGGATAGTAGAGTAACTTTGCTTCTCCCCAAATAGTGGGCGGGAGTGATTTCGGGCGAGGAGGGTGTGTTTTGAAATATAGTGGGCGCGGGCGATTTCGGGCGAGGAGAGCGTGTTTTGAAATAGTGGGCGCGAGCTATTTCGGGTGAGGAGAGCGTGTTTTGCCGACCATGGTTTATGAATTATTCGGCACGTGTCATTTTGGCTGAGGAGAAGGCACGCTTGGATGAAGTTACGAACCTACCCTCGATGCACAACGGGCCAACTAATCCGTCTCCCACATAGGACGGTAATTTCGCGTCTCCCATTTATTTGCTCGGGCGAATTCCACCGAGCAGAGGATGTTTAACGGTTCGTTCAAATTTTGGGAGAACGAGCATCCACGTCTACCTTACCAAGTCGATTCGAATCAAATTTAGAAATATTAGCTTGCCACTTCTTTTTTAGATGGAGAGATGATGCTCGGGAGTAATGTGTTTTTACATGCTCGTTGCTAGCGATTTACTATATGACAAATAGTTGACCCACTCAAAAACGGGAATCAGACCAAAAATAAAATATCTCGATTCAATGAAATAGCTCGTTCACGAGGTCAAAATAGTGAACTAAATCCAAAATTGAACACCTCAATCGAATAGCATGTTGTACAGTATTATAGTACTCCAGGAACATGTTGAAAGTCAAATTAATGAACTTGTTTGATATATGCATATATCCGTTCATGTGTGGACTGCAGACAACATGTTCTCCAATTTTAATATTTGAATGCAAGTTTATATTGAAACATGGTTTATAAACGCGACCTCCCCCTCTCCCGGACTCCCGCACTCTCTCTCTCTCTCTCTCTCTCTCTCTCTCTCTCTCTCTCTCTCGCCGACAATCTTCAATTCTGTCGCACGCATCCAACACACAAACCTTGTTGGTCCTCTCTCTTTCTCTCCATCTCCCTCTCTCTTTATTTGTGTGCATGGGGGGGGGGTCTTTCTAGTTCGCATGCATATATACTCCATCTATAGGTCTCTCTCGCACACTATGTATGATTCTCTAGTCCAAGCTAGATATCTTGGGTGCACTCATCGTACGCACACAAATTCCTTGGCTCATTGCCCGTAACTCTCTGACGCACCACTCCGTCGTCTCGGAACTCTTCCCCCTCTCTCTCAAACTCTGCATCTACCTGGGTCACACATACACATGCATATCTCACTCGCACTCGATAGGCCCATCTAAAACTCTATCTCTCTCCCTCGTTCTCTCTCCATCTCACACGCACACACACACACAATCTCATGCCTAGCTAGCCAAGTATGATGGTCTCTCACTCAATTGTAGGCACATGCAGTCCCCCCTATATGTATATGACTAGCTAATCTTAGTCTCCATCACAAACATGTGCATGGCCTATCTCGATTTCTCTCGGGGCATCTTTCTATCGCGCACGCACCTCCCTCGATCTCCCACCCATATAGTCCCCTCACGATCTCGAGGGGGTCTCTCTATCACAAACACACCCTCTCGCCCTCCCCATGCGTCCATGTTCTCCATGTGTCCCTCTCGACCTTTGTTCCTTGTTGGCCAGACCTCTATTGGACATGTGCTATAGGGGTTTCTCTCTCTGTTGCAAACAATCACACACTAGCTATCTTCGTGTATCTCCTCGCCTCGCTTTTCTATCTCGGAGATGCATGTGTGATATGTTCGCCTAAGAAACGAAAAAACACACTCTCTCTCTAATTTATCGTTTGTTGTCACTTTCTCTTTCACACACATACTCTTTTTGCACACTTACTCATTCTCCTTCACACACACTTGATCCCTCATGACTTAGGCACTCTCCTAGGTCCATAGCATATTGATTTATTGAAAAGTCAAACATCACAAAGTTTGACCATGTACGTGGAGAAAAATAATTACATCTGGAACGGCAAACATATACCATTAGATTCACCATGAGATGTAGTTTCGTATGATGTAACTTTGGTATTGAAGATATAAATAACATTTGTGTAAACCTGATCAAAGTTTCCAAAGTTTGACTTCTAAATTTTTTACATGCACTGCATTATCAAGCGGATGGAATATCTCTTTCCCCCTCTAAGCTATCTGACGCACCACTCAGCCTTATCGGGGCTCCTCAATCTCTCTCAAACTTTATATCTCCCTGGTTCACACATACACCTGTCTCGCTCGCGCTATACATACAGACCCATCCAACACTCTCCGCCCTTGTTCTCTCTCTATGTGACATGCACCCCCCTAATAAGGACCATAATCCCTCACTCCATCATAGGCGCAAACACTCCCCCCCTAAGTATGATTATCTCTCACTAGCCATCAGGAACACACGTATTGTCTCCTTCCATCCATACGTCTATCTCGATATCTCTCGGGGTATCTTCTATCGCGGACACACCTTGTCACTCGATCTCCCACCCATGTAGTCCCATCACGATCTCCAGGGGATCTCTCTATGACAAACATACACTCTCTCCTCCCCATGTCTGCATTTTCTCCGTACGTCTCTCTCGACCTCTAACCCTTGTTTGTCAGACCCCTCTTGGCCACGTGCTAGGGGTCTTGCTCTCTCGGTTGCAAACAACCACACACTATCTCCTCACCTTGCTTCCGTTGTCAAAGATGCATGTGTGATATGTTTGCATAAGACACACACGTTTTTTCTCGACTTTTATCAAGTGTTGTCCATGTCTCTTTCACACATGCACACACACTTTTTTCACTCACTCTTTCTATTTCTCTCTCTCTCTAGTTAGGGATTCTCTCACGTCCATAAGCATATGGATGTTTTGAAAAGTCAAAACTCAGGAAAGTTTGACCAGGTATATGTGGAGAAAAACATTTACATCATGAAAGATCATTAGATTCATCACAACATGTACTTACTTCATACTATCATTTATCTTTGGTATTGTAGATATAAGTAATTTATTTATAAACTTGGTCAAAGTTTCAAAAGTTTGACTTTTAAAAAAATGTTGGAACTACATTATCTAACGGAGGGAGTAGCTCTTTCTCTCTCTCTCTGCTATCTCTCACGGGCCTCCCCTCCACACGAACACTCTATACCGACGGACTATACGCTCACTATGTTAGTGTATAGCTCTATATATTGTTTAGTTGACCGGTCAACCAATCCACATGCTGCCTTGTCAGCTCGTGTTCTGTATCTTCATGTGCTGGCCCATGTGGTAGTGGGTGAAAATAAGTAAACTAGAGGCCCATCTGACACGCGGTGAAGTAAACAAAGTTGAAACCACTCGGGGTAGCACCCCGCACGCTAGTAAATTGAGGGCGCATTGAGGACACACTTCTTCCGCGTGGAGAACGCACTCGCGCACAATTCACCACTGCGCGTCGGCATGCACAGAAGGACGCACTCGCGCACACCCAGCACACAACACACACCAGCACATGTGTACAGCGGCGTCGCCGCCGGTTGAGATGGACGGCGAGCAGCCAACAAACGGAGGCGGCTCGAGCCAAAACCGCATCCGGCGAGCCTGGACTTCATCAACAGCCTCCCCGACGACATGCTGCTCGTCATCATCGGCCTCCTCCCCACCAAATCTGCCATGCGGACCGCCCTGCTCTCCCGGTGGTGGCGCCCCCCTCTGGCGCCGCGTCCCCTCAACCTCACCGTTGACAGCTGCCTCTGTGACGGGGATTGCAAACACATGGCCGCAGTCTCCAAGATCCTTTCATCGCACCCTGGGCCAGCCAGACGCCTTGACATCCGCATGTTCAGTACCAACTGCAAGGTCCAACCCAAGTTCGACGAGTGGTTCTTATCCCCCGCCCTAGATCAGCTCGAGGAGCTCAGCTTTGAAGCTGGACGATGTCGCTCTCTGCCGCCGTCCGCGCTCCGCCTCGCGCCAACGTTGCGACGCGCCAGCTTCAGCTCCTGCTATCTTCCCCAGATTAATGTCGCGCCCGCCCTTCTTCTCCCTCAACTCAAGCAGCTCGACCTCTTCATCATTGTCATCTCGAAGAAGGCTATGGAGCACCTGCTCCGCAGCTGTACTACACTCGAGTACCTTCGTCTTGAGCAGATCCATGGGTTCATTAGCCTCCACATCGCCTCGACGAATCTCCGATGGATTTATGTGTCTTGCTGGCCCCACAACAAGACATCAATTGGGAAGAGATCACTCCAGCTGTTCCATGTTATGGTCACTGAGAATGCACCTTTCCTTGAGAGACTGCTTATATCGGATCTAGAAGGTCCAACAAAAATCAGGGTCATTGACGCGCCAAAATTGACAGCGTTGGTGCACTCATCTGCCAAATTCTCCGAACTCTTTATTGGATCCGTAATCGTTCAGGTACAACACTCATCTTTTTCTCCGTCTTTTTGAAATTCACATTTTTACATTTCTTCTTGATGTATTTACGACTGTCTTCCAGAAAATGATTCCCACAAGCTTGACCCAGTCTATGCGCACAGTGAAGACCTTGGCAATAAAATCTATCGGCCCCAATCTGGATCAAGTTGTTGGATTCCTTACATGCTTTCCGTGCATGGAGAAGCTACTCATCGAGGTGAAACTTCTTTCCTATTAGTAAACGGTAATCACAACGTAGCTCAAATTTTTCGTAATTTTCCCAAATTATGATGACAAGTGTAGTGTTCAAAACTGCATCTATGCACTACACCGAAAGAAATGTTGTTAGTATTTTTTCTCACGTGATCACCTGCATCATTTTTTTGTTGTACTACTATAGTAGCCTAGGCTAGTCATAGTGGAAAGTAACTTAGACTACTCCAGTAACTCTATGGTTACCCTAAGAGCAAGTACTACCTCCGTCCTGGTTTACTCTTCCTATTTTGTAGTATCAAAATTTGACCGTAGATTTAACTAACAAAATGTTAATGCATGTCACTAAGAACTATATCGTTGGATTCGTATTTGAACATAATTTCAAATGGTGTAATTTTTAGTGACATGCATTGGCATTTTCTTACATAAATATATGGTCAAAATTTTATACTAAATAAGAGGTAGTACAAAAGTGGGCTATAACGGCCCTCCACTATGTAGGCCAAAAACACGTGCCAAATTCACTTGTGATGCATTTGGCATCGATGCCCCTCCATTGCTCACCTGGTGCCCCAATCTGGATCACCTACTTTGCTCCGGTGCCAAATTAACTCACGCAATGAAAAAACACTTGCGTCGGAGAGAGAGAGAGAGAGGACTTAGGCAATTAAAAAACACTGTTTGGGAGAGTTAGAGGCTGGTGTAGTTGGTTTGATTGATTTGTTTATACATGTGGGTTGGTGTGCACAGCGGTGCCAACTCTCTCACATCGCGAGAGCGGTGCCAAAATCTTTTGATTTGACATCGATGCGTATTATGTGGCATACTTATACGAAATATGGCATCAGCCACATAGTGGAAGGCAACAAATGCCCAAGCTCTTCACGTACTCCTAGGTAAATGAGAGGAGAGAGAAAGAGAGAGAGAGAGAGTAAAAAATATCACTAGCCAGCCAACCCTATCGTATGAGCGAATGATATTGGTACCTCTTGATGACACGGCAATCTTATACCACCAGCTGCTCTAATATGCTCTCTTCTTTTGCAGATAAAAAAAGACCCCAAAGTGAAAAATGTACTGCACTATAACAATCTCATCGAATGCCTTGATCTCCATCTTACAGAAATTGATTTGATCGACTACCGAGGCAGCACATCTGATATTAAATTGGCCAGGTTCTTTGTTCTGGAGGCAAGTGTGCTCAAGGTAATGAGGTTTGGCGTTCTCTGGCGCAACAATGAATGGCGTGCTGGTCACCGCAAGCGTCTAAGCCTAAATGACAAAGTCTTCGCAGAAGCTGAATTTGTTTTTGAAACATCAAGTGGCCAGAGACTCGAAAACTTATTTGCCCATTAGTGACTTGTCAGGGCGGTGGATTTTAGTTTGTACGATAATGTTGCATCCACCTAAAGTAACGAAAGTTCTTACGTAAACTTCCTAGTAATTCCCTCCTCGTAGGTGCAGCATTACTCCTAACATTTGTAATATCAGTTTGAAACTTGTAATATTGCCATGTCCTATTCCTGCGTTTTCAAAATCCTGCGAATCAAACAGGTCCTGAGTTGGTGATGATGTTGTGCCTGCCATCTTTCACCAATAGCCGTCGGATCTAGATCTGACGCATACAAACCAAACTTCTCCAGTTTTTAAAAAGATGCCCGCACTTGTTCCCTATTTACAAACAACTCCTTGTCTCTCACAATCAGCCTTATCTCCTCCCCACCACATCTAGAAGGCCATGGAAAAATCTGGCGTGATGGCCGCTGCCGGCGCCGTCCACCCCCCAATCTTGGTGTTCCGTGCAATGCATGGGCATCTACGCACGGGAAATTATGTCAAACATGGCTAGTTGTAAGCAGGCTAGGTCGATAGCCATGATGATAGTGACTGTACATGGTGAGGCTGACTATGGTATGCCGAACACGGCGCCTATACTCAGGTGTCATCTCCGGCGTAGGGTCTTATCACTTCACTGTGAGGAGCAGCACGTAATAATTTGACCAACGGGTAGTATAGTGCTACTACATTGGTAGTACTACGACTACTAGTACTAGCACCACCGTCTGGATTTAGTAGTACTAGCACGTCCATCTGGATTTAGTATTTGACTAGCAATATCTAGTAGTGCATGTCACAAAAAATGTACTACTCCCTCTGTAAATAAATACATGGTGTATTGTTTTATTCCTATCGGCGAGATAACTTAATGTCTTTTTGCTACTTAATAGGATTACATGCAATGAACTAACCACTGCATGTGATGTTTGGTAGTCCCAAGTCATTGAAAGCATGCACGGGCACGGAGGGGGACGCAGCTTCATTGACTTACTGCACCTGCCTTTGGGTCTATGACATGTGGGCCCAACGGGTGGCTGGCCAACCTGTCATACAGCCAAAGGCAGGTGCAGTAGAGGGGCGAGGAGTAGATGGCCAACACGCACGTGAATTCAAAGCAGTCTGCACTTCTCATTTAAAGGCTCCCGCTAATCCAATCTACGAAATCCTACGCACCTACGCACCCAAGGGCAAGAGTGATCACTCCAATCGCAAGATCAGTTGACTAGAAGCTAGACCCATGGAGGCAATCAGCGCGAGCATCAGCCGACTGTGCCAGATGGTCCACGATGCCGGTCTGCGGCCTGGCACCGAGGAACGTCTCCAGGTAGTGCTTGAGGTCGCCAGGGCGAGGGGCCGCTTGGACAACAGCTTCGTCTCCTTGTTCGATGAGGTCCTCGTCGGCTTCCTCGACAAGTTCACCGTCGTCAAGAAGCTCGCGGACGACCTTGACGTACGCCTCCAGCCCACGCACCCAGGCTCTGCGATGCCTGCCACCCTTAACGGCCTCTATGGTGACAACCTCTTCGATGCACTGGTGGCCCTGCGACTGCCCGCCGTCGGGCCGGAGAATGTCCACCTCGAGGTCGCGCTCGCCGCGCAGCGCCTGGCACAGCAAGACACCATGGACATAATCACCCACGTCTATGCGCAAATCGTCCACAAGGACTACTACATGCAAGAGGAGGACGATAGGACGCTGGCCTTCTTGGACCGCAGGGCAACCTTGCACGGCATTGTTCAGAAGCACGTTGAGCTTGCCACCAACATCGCTGCTCCTCACACGTCGGTTGGTGACCCGGTGCACTAGGGCATGAGGATGTCGTTGATGGATCCGTATGTATCTTTATCTTTCCCTCAAATTCATGTAGTAGTTTATGGTACTACTAGTAATTATCTTACCTTCACATCAACTTCATAATTTTCCTACGTACTCCATGCATGAATCGCGCCAGAACCAAACTTCTCATTACTCTAGCGAAAATCATTATTTCTATCTATCGGTCGCGCCATGGAGCAGAACCGAAATTTACAAGTTACAAGTTCAAAAGGGAAAGCCTGCCGTGTTCGCGTCGCACCCCCACACGGTTGGTCCGGCACGCCGCTCAAGGGGGAATGCGTGATGTGTTGCATTTTCACTTACAAGTGGGACCGCAGTTGAGCAAACTGACTATCGGCAAACCCCCACCCCGCCCACCGCGCGATGGCTGAGAAAACGGGAGGGAGAAGAGATGGCTGTAGCACGGACTCCAAGAAAATTGGTGTCAGATGGGACTCGTGTGGGTGGTGTGTGTCGTACTGCTAGACATGAATGCTAGTTATGGTCCATGCCACCCTTAACGGCCTCTATGGTGACAACCTCTTCGATGCACTGGTGGCCCTGCCACTGCCCGCCGTCGCGCCGGAGAATGTCCACCTCGAGGTCGCGCTCGCCGCACAGTGCCTGGCACAGCAAGACACCATCGACATAATCACCCACGTCTATGCGCAAATCGTCCACAAGGACTACTACATCCAAGAGGAGGACGATAGGACGCTGGCCTTCTTGGACCGCAGGGCAACCTTGGACGGCATTGTTCAGAAGCACGTTGAGCTTGCCGCCAACATCGCTGCTCCTCACACGTCGGTTGGTGACCCGGTGCACTAGGGCGTGAGGATGTCGTTGATGGATCCGTATGTATCTTTATCTTTCCCTCAAATCCATGTAGTAGTTTATGGTACTACTAGTAATTATCTTACCTTCGCATCAACTTCATAATTTTCCTACGTACTCCATGCATGAATCGCGCCAGAACCAAACTTCTCATTACTCTAGCGAAAATCATTATTTCTATCTATCGGTCGCGCCATGGAGCAGATCCGAAATTTACAAGTTACAAGTTCAAAAGGGAAAGCCTGCCATGTTCGCGTCGCACCCCCACACGGTTGGTCCGGCACGCCGCTCAAGGGGGAATGCGTGATGTGTTGCATTTTCACTTACAAGTGGGACCGCAGTTGGGCAAACCGACTATCGGCAAAACCCCACCCCGCCCACCGCGCGATGGCTGAGAAAACAGGAGGGAGAAGAGATGGCTGTAGCACGGACTCCAAGAAAATTGGTGTCAAATGGGACTCGTGTGGGTGGTGTGTGTCGTACTGCTAGACATGAATGCTAGTTATGGCCCATGCCACCCCACTATATCGAGGTGCTGGTTACGTAGAACAAATTTCCTGGAGTCCGTGCTCAGCCCTCCTCTATCTCTCTTCTCAGCCAGCCAGCAGACACGCGGAGTCCATCGTCTGTTTGCTCATATGCGGTCCCACATGTCAGTGAAAACGCAAGAGGACCCACCGAACCTGCACATCTTTCACATCGACGTGCTGGTGATGAAAAACAAATCCAATAAAGATCTTTGGTGGCCTCTTTTGGAGTTACTCAAGAGTAGTAAGATTCTATTTACAGTTTAACCCAAGATGCACATCACGTGGCTTCAACTACCACTCTATTTTCTTGCATGACACGACCTGGATGCTGGATGTCCCATGTGTCGGCAAAAGGAGGAAGAACTCGACCAAATCCTCGGTTGAGCTCTCGGATTAGACTAGTTGTGCTAACTTAAAATGTTATTGTGTAGAATGGATGCAAGTTTTGGTATTGGGAAGAAGAGTACAACAATATATTGATAGAGCGCAATTTAGTAGATGTTCTAGCACTTTTAGCTAGCATAGAGGCTAGAGATGAGACTAGTGCACTTGTTGATAGAATAGAGGCTAGACACGTCTACTTCTTTACACTCGAAGAAGAAAGAAGCATCCAGGATCGAGCCTCCGCAGATCAACAATGAATGCATCGAGAAGGCACTAATCCAACTTACATGAGCAGTTATGGAAGTTGGATATCTTCTAAAATGTATTCTTGTGGTTCTTGTTTTTCTAGTCAAAATTTGGGTGATGTATTTCCATGTACCAAAAAATCAATGATGAAAAAAAGATACGTGTTTGCAAAGAAAAATGTACGCGGCCGGGATGCGTCCGCGCGTTCGCTGCATGACCACCGCATCCGAGAAATGGCCCGGACACAAACCCATTGCCCTACCCAAACGGACAGAATCCGGGAAAAACGGAGGTCCGTTTGGGGTCGTGCGTTGGAGTTGGCCTTACAAGTGGGACGCAGTTGAGGAAACCGTCTGTCGGCAAACCCCCACCTCGCCCGCCACGCGATGGCTGAGTTAGAGAAATGACGAGGTTGAAGAGATTGATGTAGCACGGACTCCAAGAAATATGGTGTCAGATGGAAGTCGTGCTGGTGGCGTGTGCCGTACTCCTGGACGTGAATGCTTGTTCTGGCCCATGCCACCCTACTACTCCTACTACTTATAGTAGTAGTATCGAGGATTCGAGGTGCTGGTTACGTACAACAAACACATTAACATATGGCCCACCTCACACTGTGGCCAAATTTCCTGGAGTCTGTGCTAGGTTAAAAAGTGTTCTTTGTGAGGATGGGTGGCTGGTCTCAAGTTTAAAACTTGTTGTATTACGTATGTAGACGTAGAGATAGTGCAGCATGTGAAGCTAGTACAAATAGTGTACTATTGTTGATTGGCCTCATCCGATAACCTGTTGCAATGCACGTACAATTATATATTCAGAAACTATTTTTTTTGCCTCGGCGCAACACCCACTCAGAGAAGCGACTCGAAAGCCAATCATAAATTTAGTAAGTTTATCGCAGGCATATCATTTTATTACATACAACAGTCATCAACCCACAACGACAATGAGGATACATTATAAATACTAAAGTTTTCATCACACAACAAATAACAAGCAATGAAATGAACTTCAACTCAACCAATCCTCGGCGTTGGAAACGCTTGCTTTGAACCACAAGTGATTCTCTGGGAAGGGCCAGCTACTGTCAATCTCGAGACCAACGCAGGACTGATCATCCAGGCTGAAGCGGCCTCCTATATCACGACAAGGGTTGGGAACCACCGCCATGTCCGACGTATAGATACAGTTGCTTCTCATAAATGGTAGTAACGTTGTGTTAACAGCAGTTGGATCGCCTTTCACCATCATTGGATAGTTTTGTCCAAGGAAGAGCGAGTTTGCTCCAAGACTATCAATACTGTACCAGGGAGAAGGTGTTGGCGCTAGCACACTAGTATCCATCCCGAATATCATGCAATGGGTGTTGGAATAGGTCTGGAGAGTGCGCCCATGGGAGACAACACCTGCTCCCTCAATAGTAACATCAGCAATGGGCTGTATACAGACAAGAAGTGGTGATCCATTGGAATTAGTTGCCAGCCGCCAGTGAGCATATGGGCCGTGCTCATGATCATAACCATCGTCATCTCCCCCTTGGTTATAATTTTTTTCAAGTATAGGTGGTGGAATGTTCACAGGACCTTGGAAACACAAGAAGAAGGTTAATTAGTAGAGAAGGTAAACTTGCTAACTCGCATGCATGTGGATGAAACAATTATAATTACGGTGGAAGACAAACGTACCAAAACTATGAGGATCCCATGCAAAAACAGTGCCACGAGTGGTGGCAGCAAATACAAGACCCTCGTATTCAATTGCATCTCAGTACACATCCGTGTATAGAAACTGATTTTTGAACAATATCCATCCAGTCGAACATGAAGTGCGGGAACAAACTTGTCGAAGATAGCAACAACTTGATAGTTCTTGTAATTCCAAGAGAGGTTGGGAACTCGAGAATTTGCTATCTTCCGTAGACGACAGTCACCATGATCATATTTGAACGTACGTAGATCATCTGTGTGCTCAACCTTAGGGCACTTGGAGATTTTTGGAAGTGGAATCCACTGACGAGTGTACACATCCACAAGTTCCCACTCGCAATTGTACCCAATATAAACAACCCAATCTCCATTTGCGCTTGCCCAAGCCTTGCCCTCAAGCGATGACATCTTAACATCATACGTATCATTATCAAGCGGCATCAACTTGCACAAGGCGAGGTTTCCCTCGTCCCGGCGCCAGTCAGCGGGGTCACGGCAAAGAAGATAGGGGAGATCAAACCGCTCCTGGACCCTTGGGTTCCTTGTAATGATGTTATTAGTTGAGTCGAGAATGTTCTTGAACGAACCTGCCATGCTAGCCGAGGTGATGACGTCGCACCGATCAATGAGTTCCCCCACCACGTCATCTTTTAGATCAGGGAAAGAATAACCGGGTCGTTTCCGGCTTGGTCCCTCCATGGAGAAGAGGATCGAACAATGGCAGAAGGAAGGGTGGAGGAAAATGGAGGAGGGAGGAAGAGCGTGCGACAGCAGTTCCAAATCGAGAGGGGAAGGCGAAGAGTCGGTGGACGGTTGCCAGTTTGCCACGGTACAGGAAGAGGCGCCCCGGCCTACACGTCCTTTCGGAAATTGTACAAAAGGACTCGCCGTCGTTTCACTGACATGCTGGAACGGGACCACATGTCAACGAAACATGGTGTGTAATTTCTCGTGCAAAATGCGATCTGGCCGCGTTGGCCCGAGGTGCCGCATTAGTTATCGACCTTAATTTTTTCACATACAATCTGAGTGGACAGCTCCTGTGGTCATCACACGTGAGCAGATATATAGGTGGGCTAGGTGGGCAGGCGGCAACAATCTAAGTGCTAAAAGAGTTGATCTCAAAAAAAGAGTTGATCCAATGCTTGGTTTTGTTTGGATTTTCCAACTATGTCCATTGGATAGAGTGAATCAATGGCTTACGTCCAAAGTTATTCTCATACTATAGAATGGTATAGGAATGTGGAGAGATTTGGTTGATTTTATATCATTGAATAATATAAAATATTATGAGTGCAGACGCTCCACCCCGAGGTTTGTAGCTCCTTCTCGGTCGTCGGGAATCTATGTTCTTCCACTCTTTCGTTTAAGACATAAGCTTTGTTCATCCTGTTGCCGGCACACGGGACATCTATATGCCTCCATTTTACAAAATCATACTATATGCCTCCATGACACGTGGGACATCTAACATCAAGGTGGCGTGTCATGCAAGAAAATGGAGATATGCAGTGCGTAAGTGAGTCGTGCACTTCGATGGCACCTAGTACTATGCAATATTTTTTCTCCTCGATGGCACGTGAATAGTGCATGTACTCAATGACAAAGAATGGGATGGTAGCCATGGACATGGTCGGCCCTTTTTGAAGAGAGTACTAATTAATACGTAACCTGGATGTGTCCCATCAACTCGCAGAACGACGAGAAGCTTGCTTACTACGCCTTCTCCCTTGCCAACGCATGCGCGGTGGCTCGCAGCACGAGGAGAAACTTTTGCTTACAAGCGGTGGACGTGCAACAGTTCATTTGGTGTCAGATTGCCAGAAGTAGTACCATCATTATTGTTCGACTTTCGGAAGAGGAGAAAAGCCAAGCGCAAGGTCACCTACTAACCTAGTACAGTACTACTATAGCCAAAACTGGTCCACCTTTTTAGAGCATGGTTAATTAATATAGGTGGCTCTTGCAGCGGCACATCATTTAGAGCAAGTAGTCTCTTCGTAGGATCAAAGGAAGTGAAATAAAACTTGGAGTGGATGCTAGATTGCCAATTAAAACATGATTACATAGGAAAAAAAATCCTATAGCATTCTATCCTGTGAATCAAACGACCAATGTAGGAAAATTATGAGGGGGGTCTCTCCAACAGTGTTCCTCGGCTCGCACCTAGCATCACGGTGGTCGAACTTGGAGTCATTCATCTGGTACATGTGGTATCTCAGATCTGGTACTCCAATATTAGGTTGGCTCTATGTGATGTGGCAACTTCATATACTAACCGGACGCTGGCTATACTACTACGGTACTCACACTCCAAGAAGTGACTCGAAAACCATTCATAAATTGAGTCTATGACACGCATTTGCAAATGTACCATTCATTACATACAACAAGTCATCAACACACAACGACAACGATGATACATGTTGGATTATAGATTATTTCCAACAAAACATTCTAGTAAATACTAAAGTTTTCATCACACAACAAAAACACAAGCAATGAAATGAATTTCAACTCAACCAATCCTTGGCGTTGGAAACGCTTGCTTTGAACCATAGGTGCTCTGGGAAGGGCCAGCTATTGTTAATATCGAGAGCAGCGCAGGATTGATCATCCAGGCTGAAGCGGCATATATCAGGAGCAGGGTAGGCAACCACCGCAATGTCCGAGGTATAGATAAAGTTGCTTCTCATAAATGGTAGTAACGTTGTGTCAACAGCAGCTGGATCGCCTTTAACCAACATTGGATAGTTTGGTCCAAGGAAGAGCGAGTTTGCTCCAAAACTATCAATACTGTACCAGGGAGAAGGTGTTGGTGCTAGCACACCAGTATCCATCCCGAATACCCTGCAACGGGTGTTGGAATAGGTTCGGAGAAGGCGACCATGGGAGACAACATGTGCTCCCTTAGTAGTAACAATCTCAGTGCACTGTATACAGACAAGAAGAGGTGATCCATCGAAATTAGTTGCCAGCCGCCACTGAGTATATAAGTCCTCCTCGTCCTCATGATCGTGATCATCACCATCGTCATCTCCCCCTTGGTTATAAAAAATTTCAAGTATAGGTGGTGGAATGTTCACAGGACGTTGGAAACACAAGAAGAAGGTTAATTAGTAAAGGGAAACTTGCTAACCCGCATGCATGTGGATGAAACAATTATAATTACGGTGGAACACAAACGTACCGAAACAACGAGGATCCCATGCAAAAACAATGCCACGAGTGGTGGAAGAAAACACAAGATCCTCGTATTTAATTGCATCATAGTACTCATCATCCGTCTACAAAAACTGATTTTTGAGCAATATCCATGGACGAACCGTGGAATCAGTAACGACGGCAACAAGCTTGTCTAATATAGCAACAACTTCATAGTTCTCGTAATTCCAAGAGCGGTTGGGAACTCGACAAATTGCTATCTTCCGTAGACGACAGCCACCATGATCGTATTTGAACGTACGTAGATCATCTGTGTGCTCAACCTTAGGGCACTCTGAGATTTTTGGAAGTGGAATCCGCTGACGAGTGTACACATTCACAAGTTCCCACTCACAATTGTACCCAATATAAACAACCCAATCTCCATTTGCGCCAGCCCAGGCCTTACCCTTAAGCGATGGCATCTTGACATCACACATATCATTATCAAGCGGCATCAACTTGCACAAGGCGAGGCCTCCGTCGTCCGCGCCCATGCGAACAGGCTTATAGCGAAGAAGATAAGGGAGATCAAACCGCTCCTGGACCCATGGGTTCCTTGTAATGATGTTATTAGTTGACTCAAGAATGTTCTTGAACGAACCTGCTATGTTAGCCGAGGTGATGATGTCGCACCGATCAATGAGTTCCACCACCACGTCATCTTTCAGATCGGGGCAAGAATAATGGGGTCGTTTCCGGCTTGTTCCCTCCATGGAGAAGACGATCGAACAATGGCAGAAGGAAGGGTGAAGGCAAATGGAGGAGGGAGGAAGAGCGTGCGACAGCAGTTCCAAATCGAGAGGGAAAGGCGAAGAGTCGGTGGACGGTTGCCAGTTTGTCACGGTACATGAAGAGGCACCCCGGCCTACACGTCCTTTCAGAAATTGTACAAAAGGACTCGTCGTCGTCTCACTGACATGTTGGAATGGGACAACATGTCAATGAAACATGGTGCGTAATTTCTCGTGCAAAATGCGATCTGGCCGCGTTGGCCCGAATTACCGTATTATTTCTCGACTTTAATTTTTTAATGGCGTGCCATTCAGTTTTGAAACACGACTAACTGGTACTGTTTGCAGAGAAAATATAAACTACTCTACCACTACTCCACCTCTAGTACTAGTAGTATAAAAAAGATATATAGGCTGGAGCTTCAGAGCTTTCTTGCTAAGGGCTGACCACTTGCTTCTCACATTATCACCCTCTCTCCAGATCTAAAAAAGGCGGCCTGTCTCTCCCTCCTCACCGATGGTCACAGATCCGCTGGGGAAGGAAAGGACGTGCAGCGTTGACGCACTCGTCATCGGCGAGCGAGGTCACGCACTGACGACAAGGCCGTCCTCTTAGACCTAGCGCCCGCGCGGGATGGCCTCTGTCCCCAAGCTCGCTGCCGTAGTGCGTGCGGAGGACGACGACCACGAGCGAAGCCACTTCCCGCCAACCCTCAGGTATGCTACCTCTTTTCGAACCATACCCTTGTTCTATTGCCCCATCTGCCATGTCGCTGCATGTGGATCTTTTTCCACTCCACCATCTTCCCAATTTGCTATCCTCTGGTCTGCTGGTCACGCAGACGAAAACCTTAATTTGCACTATTAAAGGAAACCCTACTTCATGCAGACTAATCCATGTCTGGGTTGAATAAGGAAAGGAAGGGAGACTGTACTGTCCAAGAGAGTAGGCATCGAACCCGCATCTAGGTTGAAAAGGGGGAAAATCAGTAGCTAAGGAACGAGTCTCGTGTCTCTTGGTTGAAGAAGGTTAGAAAGGCATGACAACGCAATAGAGAATGACCAGGTCAATCGGTTTGTTGTCCTCACATAGGAAAAAGGGGCTAAACATAACAAAAATGGGACGTAATCCACATATGCTGCCTGGATATTTGTTGCTCTGGGCAACCATAGCTCCCTCACCACTCTATGCGTCCGTGGAGGTACATCGTACTGGTGCGCCCACTGTCCGAATGGGCCTCCCATGCTCTTATTGTCACTTTTTTGCTATTAGTATAATGCCAGCAGTCAAGTCAGGCAATGCTACTGCTAAAGTGATGCCACATTTAACTAATGCCGCACTCAGTCTAATGCCACCGATAAATTTAAGCAATGCCATTTAATGTCACTGGATTATTTCAGGGTTAGCTGTTGATTGTGGATGTATTAAAGATTTTTCAGGTAAGACATTCTTATGCTGTTGCACAGCCAGTATACCAACGATGAAACTTGTTACTACCTTCAGTTTTTTGCACTGTTAATGCTTATAGATTACATACCTCACTTTCATGAGATAAGTTAATTTTTTTGTACAGTGTCACCAAAATGCCAAGACGCTGATGTCATTTTATTTTGGTTAAACTGCACAAAAAATTATGAAGACAAGAGGAAAGGTCAAGAGTGGGCACCTCCTCCTCCGGCTGTTCTCTTGATTCGTTCGATCAAGTTTTTATGTTTGATCGATTATCAAGATTCGGATAGCAATTTTTAAGGTCCCCCCGAGTTTGAAATGATATTTACCTTGGAGGTACATGGTTTGCAATTTTTTGTACTGTCATTAGTTAATAATGCTAGTTACCTTCAGACTTTAGTATTTGGTTTAATACTCATGCACAGCTAGTATACCAATGCTGAAACATGTTACCTTTACATTTTGTATTGTTAATTCTTATAGAAATCTTCCAGTGCCAGAGTTTATTGAAATCTGTTCAGTAAAACCATTGTACTATACCCTGTAATAAAATAACTACTCTACTATTGCACTAGCCACTCGATTAGTGTATATTTGTAGTATTCGAAATTTCGAATGGTGTTGCATTAGCGTATGGACATAAATAAACTGTGGCAAGCTTTCGCAGATATGTGCTCAAGAAAACTACTACCTATTTTTCTAAATACTAGACGTTTGGGTACTTTAAACTGAACCACGAAAACATCTTATATTAAGGAACAGAGGGTGTAGAGTTCACCCAAATTATCCCGGTAAAGCTAGTCACACCTTTGTTCAAATTAATGTTCATTATGTTATCGGAGGAGGTCTGTAAGTTTCTCTCTGAATGTTGTAATGTTGAGTCATTTCCTTTTGTACAGTGTCACTGAATTGTCAAGGCGGTGATGGCATTTTATTTTAGTTGAACTGCACAAAATATGCTTAAAAGAAGAGGAAAGGTCAGGAATCGATCATTCTTTCAGAAAGAACTATATATGCCTTCCTGACATCAGCCGCTGTTGCCTTATTTATTCCTTCAAACAGGTGGTTAGAAACAGTCTTGCTACCTTTTCCCATTAAGAAATTGGAATGCTTATATTTGTGAGTCTATGCTTCAACTAGTGCCACTTTTATCGTAATCACACTTTCAATATCTATGCAAACAGGGATGCTCGATTTTAGTGGAACTGCACAGAAAGTCCAACTGGTTCAACATTAGGAGCATGTTTTCTTCCAAACCTTTTTATCCAATTGGTGGCACTATGAGTTGTTCATTAAGAAGGTACATGGTTTGCTACTATCTTGCTACTCTTTTGTACTGTCATTATATAGTAATACTAGTGGTTTGCATGTGAATTTATTGGCAGGGTGGACCTACATTGGAGGTGCAGGACAGGATCCAATGATTGGATGCTCAATTTCGGTTGTATCGATTTCACCTCTTCCATCGCTGCGAACATGGATATCCTTGGTCTGATGAAGAATAGGCGCTATATTTCTGCTCTAAACAAGCAAATCAATTCAGTATGAAATTGTCCAGGCAAAACATGACTGTATTGAATTGTCCAGTGCAAAACATGACAGATGCTATGCGGAAGAGACATGTTTAAACCGAAAATACAAGGTGCGGTATATGTTTACTAGCTGCTTGATATTTGTGCAGACAGAGATGTCTGCCCGTTGCTATTTGGCAAACACACAAAGTGACCGCAATTTTGGTTGAACTGCACAAGAGAATAGTATAGTCACTGCATGCAGTGCCATTTGAAAATAGACACAGAAAGATTGGATAGTCACTTCATGGACTGCAGAAAAGTAGTACTGTACTATTTATTGGCCAACACTAGGTGCTTCATTGCTTTGGTCTGATTATACAATGGGCATCATTTTGCCTAAGTTAAAGTGTGTATTCCGAAAATAGTCTCGCCGTGTGATCGATAGAAGACCAAATCATATTGCAGTGGATGTTCCTCCATCATGTGTGGTTCATTCTCATGGTTCCAACTGTTGGTGAAACCACTTACGTTTGCAAGAGGAATTGTAGACTTCACAAACAAATTTGTCTTTCAGTATGTACTGAATGTTGGCCAAGAGAAGCATCCATGTTAGTAGGAAGAACATATGTTTTTTCTAGATCTTTGCTTTTGGAGCTACATATTTGTATATGATCTGTGAATCATTGAGATGCATTAACATGTTGATCTTATGTATGGGAATCGTACTAGTTGGTTTTAGTTGTGGCTGATCTTTGCTTTTGGAGCTACATATTTGTATATGATCTGTGAATCATTGAGATGCATTAACAGTTCCTTATATGTGTTCGCTCAGTGTTTACAAGTTACTGATCGATCACTAGCTAGCCTACTAATGCGCTCCTGGCAGTTTTAGTTGCGACGCAAGATCCGAAGTGGCAGTTTTTTGAATAAAAATGCCTACCTCTGAAGAAACTGACAAGCTGCTCTGAAGAAAATGCCATGCGAATCTGAAGAAACTGCCAGCGAAAACGTTCGCAAATGCCTTATCTCCCAGCTAAAGTTCATCAACTAATGACCTCGGCTGCGACTCATTGCATGCTGCTCCGCGTACTAGCTGCGAGCGATTTTGAGTGCCTGCATGCAGCCGGCCGTAATTAAGGCAGCTAACTGATGCAAAAAAAGATGCGCTTTAATTGTTGCGGGCCTTTTAAATCCGTGGAATCATTATTGACAAGGAGGGAGATGATTCGAGTGCACTCGTTTGACCGTCATGCCGGCGTGCGACCCATCACGGACGGGACGGGACGACACAGTCAGAATTTCAGTTTCTCTAGTTTTCCACGGCAAGCTAGCGCGCTAAGCCATGCCTGCTTAATTATGCATTGAATTCCGATGACCGTCGCGCTACCTTCCGCCTATAAGTACTGTTTACCGGCCTTCTATGGTGGCACCGTGACCCAGCTCGCCCTATCCTCATAAGCCCCCACCGGCCCGACGTCGCTCGCTACTTATCCTCGCTCTCGCCACGTACGCCATGCCCCCGCCCGTCCATGATAGGCGAGGCCGGAGGCGGTCACTGCCGGAACTAGTGTTCGGTTTTTCACCGGAAGGCAGACGGAGGGAGGAGGCATTCTATCGGTCTTTAGATGGCAATGCGGAGATTGAGGACCTGTTGGAGCGCGACCGCCTGGCGGAGGAGCAGGAGTTGTTGGAGCGCGACCGCTTGGCGGAGGAGCAGCGTATCGCCGATTTGCGCTGCCAGCGGGACATGGAGCAGCAGCGCACCAACGTTCTGAGTCGCGAGCAGAGCGCCCGCAACTGGGCCGACTACGTGGAGGCCAGCGCCCGGCAAATAGCCCTGGAGGCTGTCGGGCACGCACGCGTTCGCGACGCCGATTTTTACTACCAGCTCGTCAAGTGGGTTTCCCGCTTAGAAGCCGAAGCTTCGGTGGAGCAAGCCGGCATGGAAAGGGCCAACGCGCGCGAGCAACGCGCCCTATCGCACCTCTGGCAAGTCCGAGGCGAGGCGGAGGACGCCGGTGCCGGCGTTTAGCGTGTACCGCAGATGGCGGCCGGCATCGTCTAGTTAGCTAAGAGTAAGTTAGTACTTGTACGCTACTAGAGTATTAGTGGGAGTAGATAGTTAACTTGGCTATGATGGTTGTCAACGTGGAAGTTTAGTACTCTATATGTGGATCAGACCTGTTACTTTGCTCTAAATGTTGAACTTTCCGTTTGAACGTATGGAATGGGCTGTTATTTTTTTAAATGGGTTGTATTTGTCCTCCACAGGTTTAGAGGCTGACTTGTGGGCCTACCAAGTTGACTCGTACACAATCAGGAGATGATTGTACGTGGAGAGGATGACAGCAGGGACCCGCCAAGGTCATGGCAGTACGCAAGCAAGTACCTCCTTATTTCAAGCCAATAAATAAAATGGCTCCTCCTAATGGATTTCTGACATCTGGGTCCCATGCCATTGTCAACGTAGTCAATAAACGAGAGAATTGCACAACGAGCGGCTGACACCAGGGACCCAGCAGCTCGGCCAGTTATTTTTGTTTTGGGTTAATTTGATAAATGCCACTCCAAATCTGGTGTTTCTGAGAAATGCCACTGCAATTTCCAAACTTTGAAAAATGCCATTTCATGCCATTTCCAGTGGCATTTTTCGAAGCCTGGAGTGGCGTTTTTCAAAGTTTGCAAATTGGAGTGGCGTTTTCCAAAGTTTGCAAAAATTGCAGTGGCATTTTTCAAAGTTTGGAAATTGCAGTGGCATTTTTATGAATCGCCATAATTGGAGTGACATTTATCTAATTTATTTTTGAGACGGAAGCAGGGTGTCAACTGGGTTGTGCGGGGCACTCTGGCCTGTCTAGACAGCCTTCTCTATTATGTTTACCATAGACCAGCCCAGTAGTTTCTTTTCTTTCTGAAAATGGCTAGCCCAGTTTTTTTGTGATTTGCTAAGTAAGTCGCTTTGTCAGGCCTGTTGGGCTGCAAATCTTTCAAGACGAGGAGAGCTTCATTCGGCCGGACGAGAAAATGGCCTATCAGTAATGAGAAATGCGTTGTACATTTTTAAAACACATCAAACCGGCAATTAGTTTCAAATTTCTTTTTTTCATTTCGAGATTTTAAATTGCATTAATTTTTATGCGTGGACAATTTGTTGGATTTTATATTGATATACATTTATTTTTAAAATCAGTTTGAATGTGAATCGAAATTTCGGGATTAAAAACAGTTCGGACCGCACCGAAATATGCAAAATTTCGTATAATTTTTTAACCGTGGCCACAATATGGGCTGTAATGCTAACAAAAAGAATATGAGCTCCAAAAAAACCTTAAGAATTAGAAAATGGGTTGTAAATTATTAGAAATAATGGCAGATGGGCTGTATGCTGTTTTCCACAGATTCAAGGCTTTCCTAAAAAAAGGTTGACGCACAAGCACTGACTGTTGGATGTCCATCCAACGGCCGCCGTGCTTCTTCAATCTCTGCTCTTCCTGCTATAGCCTCTCAAACAAGCGCCGGCGGGACTGCCTGCTCCCTCCTCCCCGCGGCCGGCTGTGCTGCCGCGCAGGCCTCACCACCCCACCGTACTCCCATCGCTGGCCTAGCCATCCCTCTATTCACCCACACCTGCTATTATTCTCCGGCGACGGCAGACGAACCAGTAAACCATCGTACAGTCGTACTCCCCTCCGCGTGGGAAACAACTGCCGAGTCTTCTCTGCCTCCGTGTCGTTCCCTTCCTAGGCCTCGCCGTCGTCCACCGCCCTGGTGCTCTCGGCGCGGCCTGGTCAACATGGTCAACGACCGACATGCATCTGAAGTGGATTGTACATGGAGAGGCTGACAGCTGGGTCCACGGCCGCATGCAAGGAAATGCCTCCTTATTACGCGCAAAATAATGATTCCTCCACCTGGCATCTGGGACCCACCGAAAGGGCCTCTGTATTTTGCGAAAAAAAACGTTACCGCCGCTGAAAGCTCGGACCCACCAGCTGTATCTTCGCACGCAATGAAGTGTGTCCTTATTACGCACAAACAATGAATACTCCCCCTGCTAGCTGGGACCCAGTACAGACTTGTGGGCCTACTAAGTTGATGGAGATGGAGGGCTTTGTCAACTTAGTCAATATGCACGATTCTAGCTCCACTGACCATACGATGTCCATCCAACGGCCGTACGTAGTGCTTCTTCAACCTCTGGTCTTCTTGCTCCAGCCGCCCAAACCAGCCGGTCGTGCCTCATGCTCCTGCCTCCCGTGGCAGGCTGCGATGCGTCGGAGGCCTCACCGCCCCCTACTACTCCCACCGCTGGCCAGGCCATCCCTCTACTCACCCACACCCCCTATTATTCCGCGGCGATGGCAGCCTCACACCGTAGCGAACCAGTGAACCCTCATAATCCTCTACGCGTGGGCATCCACTGCCGCGTTTTCCCCGGCTCCGCATCGTCCCCTTCCTTGGCCTCGCCGTCGTCCACCGCCCTGGTGCTCTCGGCGTGGCATGGTCAACGTGGTCAAGGAACGACTTCCATCGAAAGAGTACTGTACGTGGAGAGGCTGACAGTTGGGTCCACGGCAGCCGTAAGGAAGTGCCTCCTTATTACGCGGAAAATAATTATTCCTCCACCTGATAGTAGGGTCCCACCGGACGGGCCACCGTATTTGGCGAAAAAATGTTCCCCCCCTGACTGCTGGGACCCACCGGATGGGCCACCGTATTTCGCGAAAAAAACGTTCCCCCCGCTGTCAGCTCGGGCCCACCTGAAGTGCCGCCTTATTACGCATAAAAAAATGAATACTCCCCCTGCTAGTTGGGACCCACCTTGGTGGGTGGCTAACTTGTGGGCCTACTAAGTTGACGGGGATGGAGTGCTTTGTCAACTTAGTCAATATGAACGATTCTAGCTCCTGTGACCGTACGATGTCCATCCAACGGCCGTAGTGCTTCTTCAACCTCTGGTCTTCTTGCTCCAGTCGCCCAAAGCAGCACCGGACGTGCTGCATGCTCCTGCCTCCCATGGTCGGCTGTGCTGCCGCGGAGGCCTCACCGCCCTACTATTCCCACCGCTGGCCAGGCCCTGCGGCGACGACAGCCTCACACCGCAGCCGAACCAGTGAACCCTCGTACTCCTCTCCGCGCGGGCTTCCACTGTCGCGTCTTCCCCGGCTCCACTTCGTCCCCTTCCTAGGCCTCGCCGTTGTCCACCGCCCTGGTGCTCTCGGCGGCATGGTCAACGTGGTCAAGGAACGACTTCCATCGGAAGAGTACTGTACATGGAGAGGCTGACAGCTGGGTCCACGGCCGCAGCAAGGAAGTGCCTCCTTATTACGCGCAAAATAATTATTCCTCCACCTGACAGCGGGGACCCACCGGACGGGCCATCGTATTTTGTGAAAAAACGTTTCCCCCTGACTTCTAGGACCCACCAGCTACATCTTCGCACGCAAGGAAGTGTGTCCGGGCAAAAAAAAACGATTCGCCCCCTGACTGTTGGGACCCACCAGCTACATCTTCGCAGGCGAGGAAGTGCCTGACAGTCGGGACCCACCTGGTCGAAGCGTACATAGCGTTTTCATTCTGGTCGCGAACATGTACGTACATACTCGTCGATGTAGAGGCACGCACGTGTCGTAGTAGAGGCGCGCACGTAGCATGTACACGTACGTACAGCGGCCAGGGTGCAAGAAAGTAAATACGGCCACATACGTACATACGGGTGGGGTCTTGAATGCCTACTCGCGCGTATGTACGGCCAGGGCTCGTGTACATGGCTGGGTCGGAATGGAGAAGCTGCGTCGTCATCGTGTTCATGGGGAGGCAACGGAATGCGTCGTGTTCATCGGGAGGCAACGGAACGCGTGGGAGCCAACCGGCTTGGACGGAACAGCCGATGGAAATGAGGCCTGGCGTACCACAGAATGGAGGAAACGGCCTTGTGTTCGACCGGCCACGTTCGAAATGGGATCCTGTTCATCGGGAGGGGTCTGGCGTACCACAAAATGGAGGAAACGGACCTCCTACGGTCGAAACGGGGGTCCTGTTGATCGGGAGGGGTGTGGCATACCGCAAAATGGAGGAAACAGACTTGTGTTGGAGCGCTACGGTCGAAACGGGGGTCCTGTTCATCGGGAGGGGTGTGGCGTACCGCAAAACGGGACTCCACGGGATACTGTTCATCTCCACCGTCGACCCCCTCCAGTATCCACGGGCTACTTTTCATCCACCGTCGACCTCCTCCAGCCTCCACCTGCGACTGTTCATCCATGGACTCCTGTTCATCCAGCCTCCACCGTGCGCTACTCCACCGGCTACTGTTCAACCAGCCCTCTCCACGGGCTCCTGTTCAACCACCCCTCAACGGGCTACTGTTCATCCAGTCCTCCACCATCTACTGTTCATCCTGCCCTCCACGGGGTGGTCCTGTTCATCCAGCCCTCCACGGGGTCCTATTCATCCAGCCCCAACCGGCTCGATCGATCGGGGTCCTGTTCATCCAGAGGCAACACCACGGGGTCCTGTTCATCCACCCCCACCGGGAACTGTTCATCCAACACCCCCAGCAACACTCACTGTTCATCCAGAGGCAGCATCGATCGGCTTCAGTTAGCAGCAGTAGCGAAGGAATCGCTCGATCGAGTTCAGTTAACATCCATCGATCGATCGCTTGGGTTCAGTAACGCGTAGCCTGCAGTGCAATCGCTCGGGTTCAGTTAGAGCCCAACGCCTCGCTCGGGTTCAATTAGAGCCCAACGCCTCGCACCCACGCGCGTGCGTGTATGAGAGAAACGCGCATCTCTCGGCCCCGACCACCCACCGTAACCGGGAACACCCTGATATTTTCCCCGCCCTCGCTTCTACCACGGTTTTTTCCGTCATGGATGACCCAAAGAATGTCATGCAACTGCGTCTCCGGCCCGCCCAGGACGAAAACCCATTTTCTGTCATGATTTTTTGTCATAGAAGTAGGACCCCACCACATCTATGATGATACCGGGTTTTGTCACAATTATCGTCATAGAAGTGTCATAAGTATGATAGAAAAAAATTTCGTTCGGCCCAAAATGTCACGGATGTGTCTTTTTTTAGTGATTACCACCTATTCGAGGGATTGAGCATCGGATTGACTTAATTTCGAGTGCATTTCCACCCAACCGTGCACCATACTGTAACAATCCAGAGGAGACGAAGGAGATTATGTGTCATGTCCAGGAGCTGCTCGACAAAGGTTATATACGATAATCCCTTAGTCCTTGTGATGTTCCTATTATTCTAGTGCCGAAAAAGGATGGTACATCGCGTATGTGTGTTGATTGTAGAGGCATTAATAATATTACTATTCGTTATCATCATCGTATTCCCAGGTTAGATGATATGCTTGATGAATTGAGTGGCTCTACAATATTCTCCAAAGTTGATTTGCGTAGTGCATACCATCAAATTCGTATGAAATTGGGGGATGAATGGAAAACAACATTTAAAACTAAGTTTGGATTATATGAGTGGTTAGTCATGCCTTTTGGGTTAACTAATGCACCTAGTACTTTCATGAGATTAATGAACGAAGTTTTACATGCTTTCATTGGACAATTTGTGGTAGTCTATTTTGATGATATACTGATTTATAGCGGATCTTTGGAGGAACATTTACAACATTTACGTGTTGTTGTTTTTTTCTTTACGTGATGCACGTTTGTTTGGTAACCTTGGAAAGTGCACCTTTTGCACTGACCGAGTATCTTTTCTTGGCTATGTTTTTACTCCACAGGGAATTGAAGTTGATAAAGCCAAGACTAAAGCTATTGAGAGTTGGCCGCAACCCAAAACGGTCACGCAAGTGAGAAGTTTCCTTGGCCTTGCTGGTTTCTATAGGCGTTTTGTGAGAGATTTCAGCACCATTACTGCACCTCTCAACGAGCTTACAAAGAAAGATGTACCTTTTGTTTGGGGTACCCCACAGGAAGAAGCCTTCATGGTATTGAAAGATAAGTTGACACATGCTCCTTTACTCCAACTTCCTGATTTTAATAAGACTTTTGAGCTTGAATGTGATGCTAGTGGAATTGGATTAGGAGGTGTGTTATTACAAGATGGCAAACCTGTTGCATACTTTTCTGAAAAATTGAGTGGGCCTAGTCTGAATTATTCTACTTATGATAAAGAATTATATGCTCTTGTCCGCACTTTAGAGACATGGCAACATTATTTATGGCCTGAAGTATTTGTTATACATTCTGATCACGAATCTTTGAAACATATTTAAAGTCAAGCTAAACTGAATCATAGACATGCTAAATTGGTTGAATTCATTGAGACTTTCCCTTATGTCATTAAACACAAGAAGGGTAAAGAAAATGTTATTGCTGATGCACTGTCTTGTCGCTATACTATGCTTTCACAACTTGACTTCAAAAATATTTGGTTTGAAGACCATCAAAGAACAATATGTGCATGATGCTGATTTTAAAGATGTAATACAGAATTGGAAAGAAGGAACAACACGGAACAAGTTCGTTGTTAATGATGGATTTGTTTGCCGTGCTAACAAGCTATGCATTCCAGCTAGCTCTGTTCATCTTTTATTGTTGCAGGAGGCGCATGGAGGAGGTTTAATGGGACATTTTGGCGTGAAGAAGACGGAGGACGTACTTGCTACACATTTCTATTGGCCAAAGATGAGACATGATGTTGAGCGTTTTGTTGCTCGCTGCACTACAGGTCAAAAAGCTAAGTCACGACTCAATCCTCATGGTTTATATATGCCTTTGCCTGTACCTAGTGTTCCTTGGGAGGATATATCTATGGACTTTGTTTTAGGTTTACCTCGAACAAAGAAGGGGAGGGATAGCATATTGTTGTCATGGATAGATTCTCGAAAATGGCACACATTATACCATGTCATAAAAGCGATGATGTTGTGAATGTTGCTGATGTGTTCTTTCGTAAAATTATTTGCTTGCATGGTGTGCCAAATACTATTGTTTCAGATCGTGATACTAACTTTCTTAGCCACTTTTGGAGATGTTTATGGGCTAAGTTGGGGACTAAACTGCTTTTTAGTACTACTTGTCACCCCCAAACTGATGGTCAAACTAAAGTAGTCAATAGAACATTGTCTACTATGCTTAGGGCTGTTTTGAAGAATAATAAGAAAATGTGGGAAGAATGCTTGCCTCATATTGGATTTGCTTATAATCGTTCGTTGCATTCTACTACTAAGATGTGCCCTTTTGAAATTGTGTATGGTTTCCTACCTCGTGCACCTATTGATTTGTTGCCTCTTCCATCTTCGGGGAAGGCTAATTTTGATGCTAAACAACATGCTAAATTGATCTTAAAAATGCATCATTTAACTAAGGAAAACATTGAGCGTATGAATGCTAAATATAAACTTGCTGGAGATAAAGGTAGAAAACATGTTGTGTTTGCACCTAGAGAGCTTGTTTGGTTACATTTGCGTAAGGATAGATTTCCTTATTTGCGCAAATCAAAGCTAATGCCACGTGTTGATGGTCCTTTTAAGGTGTTAGAGAAAATAAATGAAAATGCATATAAACTTGAGCTGCCTGCAGATTTTGGGGTTAGTCCCACTTTTAACATTGCAGATTTGAAGTCTTATTTGGGTGAGGAAGATGAGCTTCCATCGAGGATGACTTCATTTCAAGAAGGGGAGGATGATGAGGACATCAATGCCATTGTTACACCCACAGCCCCTACTGCTACATATACTGGACCAATTACTAGAGCTCGCGCACGCCAACTAAATTGCCAGGTACTTTCGTTTCTTGGTAATGATTCTAATGTTCATGAGAATATGATGCTGCCTAAATTGGATACATTCTTTTTGCTTACAAATGAAGGGCCTGGCATGGATAAGAGAGATGAATACTGGAGCAAGACCAAGCATGGAGATGATGGCATGCGCATGGGGAACAAGAACGGAGTTACAAGTGATGATTTCAGGACTTTGAAGCCACCATAATGAGTGCATGAAGCCTTGGACGAAATATACAAGATGCACTTCATCAATTTCGTCCAGAGGCTATTATAGGTGTTGTGTCACCTTATTATTGGGCTAGGCCCATGTAATTTCGAAATACTTGAGTATATGCTGTTTTTTTAGTCCGTATGTGTTGGGAAACAAGAGATAGGGTTGGTTTCGGAGCCCTCCTCCAAGGGCCACGAAACCCCCCCTCTTCCTCCATATATACAGCCCCTTAGGGCACCATTTAGACTTTGGGTTTTGTTTAGATTAAAAGTTTGCCATAGCTGCAACTTCACGTACTTCGTTTGTGTTCAACGAGCAGACAAAGGCGTCACAGAACCCCACCTTCTTTAAGAAATCTTTCCTCTTATATTCGCAATATCCAGATTGCAATCTCGGTTTCTTGCTTGTTCTTCGTTTGCTCGCAGGAAATAGACCGTCGTGGTCAGGTTGATCGTGCTCCGGCATGGTCAATAACCTCTCGGAGTTGGTTTAGCGATTGCTAAGGCACGACGTCCTTGAACGTTTGTAGCCGGATCGTCAAAGTCTACTCCACCGTAAACGATAGCCACCATCTCATCGAAAGACGGGACACCTTTGCCTCTATCAAGGATGCCCTTTACGCACTAGCAATGGGTTTCGATACTCGGGTAAGACATTATGAATCTTGCGTTGTTGGAGATGTGCACTACAACACCCTTGCACGCGATGAAGCCAGGAAGACACAAAACAGTGCCATCATGAGCACGGATACGTACAGCAAAGAGATAACTAAAATGTATGCTAACATAACAGACATTGTTCAGTTGCAGTATATCTCCAGTTTCGAGGTTCATCGGTGTGTGGTTCTGTTGTGCTATCGTTGGTATAACCTGTTTTCCGGGATCGCAAAACCCAGAGCTGATGATTATTTGAAATCCATCAAGGTAAAGGTGGCTTACCAGACTGACGAGCCTTTTATTTTAGTAAATCAAGAAACACATATTTTTTTGGAAGACACATATGCATGTAGCGATGACTGGAGAGTATTGCAAAGGTATGAGCAGAGGAATTCGTTTAATGAAGTTGCACAACAAGATGATGCTTACACTGCTCCAGATGTAGAAGATTCCACAGATGTTCCTAATATCTTTGTGAACCATCACGTCAATGATGCTAGCGAAAAAATTCCCTGTCGAGCTGTGGACATACGAGAGTTGATCAATAAGACGCCAACATTCGAGGACATTGAGGATGAAGAAGATGATGATACTGGGGGAATTACGATTCAGACTGATACACATGGCGAAGATGTTGACGCTGCTGCTGTGGATGATGATTAGATTGGTTTTGTCGTATTTGCCTGTGAGAAGACGACTTTTTGTCTACTATGTGAAATTGTGTTTGCTATGACAATTGAAACCTGATGAAGTTGTTGTTTAGTATTTTGCTGCGAGAACACCACTTATTATTTATGTTGATTTGTGTTTGGTGATTGTATGACGACTAAATCATGATGACATTGTTGTTTAGTTGTACTCATATTTGGCTGTGAAACTTGTATTTGATGACATAGTTTGCTGTTGGACTGCAATTTGCTCTACGTCTTCGAATGGGAATGAAGCTGACCCGACAGGGCCTCTGCTAATTTATTTATTTATTAGCAAAAGGGCCTCTGCTATTTATTTATTTATGATCAAAAGGGAATACGCCCCAATTTCTGTTAATAGAAATCATTAGATGTTCACAGCAGTAGCCCAGCTAAACAGGTTTCATTCATTACTAGTTTCAGCAAAGTGCTCATGTCATAGCCACTAAATACATCACGAGTGCTACATACACTGCAAATAAAGAGACAATCATCCTACAGAGCACAATGATTTTGCCCATTATCTTCACAAGCTATTTCTTCTCGTCAGTACTGTCAAGGTTATTCAGCAGTTGTTGCTTGGCCATGATCAGAGGAACTGCATCTTTAACTGTAGCGACCAGACCTCAAACAGTCTGTGCTGCTGTGCACCAGTGTCATCCCTGGATCAGTAATGCTGACACGCACAGTACAAATGGAGGATTTATAACAGAGTAGCAATCACACACTTATTACAACGAGTATCTCAAAAGAGAATAAGTATGATAAATATGGCTTAAGGCCATCTAAATACGATAACAGCGGAAGACTTGGAAGAATAGTGAGTCCATCAACTCCAACGGCATCACTGAGTATAAGACCACGACCTAAGGCACCTTACTCGTCGTCTGAGAAGTCTGCAATATGAAACGTTGCAGCCCAAAACGGGTCAGCACATGGAATATGTTGGCAATGTAACACATAGAGAGTAATGAACATAATAATGCTATACTACATGCATATATGGCTGGTAGAAGGCTATATGGTTACAGTTTTGCGAAAAGCCAATTTTTCCCTACTGCAAAGGAATAAATTTTATTTAACTATCATGGTGGTTGTTAAACATTGAGAATGGTTGACAGCATTCTCAATCCCAATTAAGTATCATCATTAACCGAACAAAATTAATTAAAGTAACATAGTGATGAGATTCACATGATAATCCAAGTACTAGATACTCAAGATGTCCATAACCGGGGACACGGCTAATCATGATTAGATTGTACACTTTGCAGAGGTTTGTGCACTTTTCCCAACAAGACTCGATCTCCTCCGTTGGGATTCTCGCACTTCATGGTGTTTGAGAAATGGATGACCGAGACACAGTCTTTCAGAAGCGTTAACTCTCTACTCCGGGTAGACAGTACCACCTACAACCCCTACATCTGCTAGTCTACCTCTTCAAGAGCTCACACAACTTAATCAACTATGCTAGAGCCCATAATAGCTTGTGGCTGCACACGAAAGTTTATAGCAAGAATAATCTCATGATCCCTTTGAGCCTGGGTGGCGGTCCTTAGAAAAACAGGCAATCCTGGAATACCCAGGTACCTCAATCCACCCAGATGTGAGTTTTAGTTGCCACCTTAAGTTTAACCATATATTAACAATCTCACATCTGTCATGGATACACTCAAACCCAATCCACGTCTACTAGCATAGCATAGCAATATAAGCAAATGTAGAAGTAACTCCCAAGGGTTTGATAATAAAACAGGTAATAGGTACTACCTCAACTACTTCCCAATACCCACAATTTAATTAGATCCTAACCATGCAATGTTTGAGGATTTGTCTAATGCAATAAACTGGGTAGTAAAAGAGGTATGATCAATGTGTTACTTGCCTTGCTGATGATCTGTGAAACTTAGAGATTCGAAGTAGCAAGCGGTGCACTCCGGGTACTCTATCGCAAACAAAGAAGCATACAATAAGAACTCATCAAATGCATAGGTAAAAATCAAATAAAAGATCTAACCAGAAAGTTCAACTTAAGAACTCCGGTTTGCAAAAAGAAACAAATCGAACGAAGCAACGAAAGTCAAACGGCGAAAGAAACAAGCTTCGTTTACTAATCGGGATCTAGGTCAAATTTTACAGTAGCAAAAACTTGTTTGAGTAGGTTAAACGGAAAGAGAATTTCGAGACGAAACTCTAGGCGCTTGAATCGCCTGATTCCGATAAACGAGCGAAAAGATAAACCAGAACGAAAATCTGATCAGAAATCGCGATCTGGAATAATCACGGAAAAACCAACGAAAAAGAAAACTGACGAACAGTTAAACGAACGGACGTTCGTTAACAGCAACTAACCGACGAACATGTTCGTTAAAATGAACGGATCAGTGAACGTTCACTACCTAACTAAACCAAAAAAATAAACCGATCTATACAAAAAAATAAACCTAGTGTTCCAAAATAACCGAATCGGGTTTTAAAAAAAAACCGGACTCGGCGGCGGCGGCTTCGAGGTTACTCCAGCGGGGCGGGGAGGCTCCGGCGAGGCTTCGGGGTGCGGGCGGGGTGCGGGGAGGCGGCGGGTGGCGACGGGGTCGACGAGGTGCGGCGGAACGGCGTCGGGGCGGGCTCCTCGCGGCGGCGGCGGCGGCTTCGGGCTCCGGCTCCGGCGGGGCTTCGGTCGGGGCGGAAAGGGGTGAGGGAGGTGGCGGCCGGGCGGGGTATATATAGGTGGGTGGGGGCTACTCCGGCTTGGGGAAGGGGGCGCGGGGAGGCGTGGCCGTCCCGGACTCGGGCGGCGGCGGCGTGCTCGTCCCGGTCTCCAGGAGGGAGACGGCGACGCGGGATGGGCCGGCCTGGCTCGGCTGGGCCTCGGCCCAGTCGGGCGCGGCGATTTTTTTAATAATTTTGCCGAACATAAAAAAATCATAGAAAAATAAATAAAAATCCAAAAATGGCGAAACAAATTTTCAGCATCTAATTAAAATAATTAGAACGAGATGAACATTTGCTTGGCCCAAAAATGCAGTTTTGAAAACATGCAATTTTTCTAATGCAATTAAAATTGCAAATAAAATCTGAATAAAATCAAATATTTGATTTTAATATTTTTCCTCCAATATTTCAATTATTTTGGAGAAGTCATATTTTCTACTCTCATTTATTTTAATATGAAATATTTTTCGGAGAGAAAAATAATTAAAACAAAAAATCCTCGTTGTATTATTTGATAAAAATCAAATATGAAAACCGGGAAAAATCCCCAACTCTCTCCGAGGGTCTTTGAGTTGCTTAGTATTTTCGAGGATTTGCCAAAATGCAATAAAATATGCTATGCAATGATGATCTAATGTATAACATTCCAAATTGAAAATTTGGGATGTTACAAACCTACCCCCTTAAGATGAATCTCGCCCTCGAGATTCGGGTTGGCTAGAAAATAGGTGGGAGTGGTTCTTTCGTAGATCTTCTTCTCGCTCCCAGGTGGCTTCATCTTCAGTGTGGTGACTCCACTGAACTTTGCAGAACTTGATAACCTTGCTGCGGGTGACTCGGCTGGCATACTCAAGAATCTTAACTGGTTTCTCCTCATAGGTCAAGTCACTTTCCAACTGAATCGCTTCCAGCGGCACTGTATCTCTCAGTGGTATATCGGCCATATCTGCGTGGCACTTCTTCAACTGGGAAACATGAATACATCATGAACTCCTGACAATCCTTCAGGCAATTCCAGCTTGTAAGCAGTTCTCCCATACGCTCCAAAACTCTGTATGGTCCTACAAAACGTGGCGCTAACTTTCCCTTAACTCCAAAGCACTTCACTCCTCGAAGTGGTGATACTCGAAGATAAACTCTGTCTCCGACTTCGTCAACTCTCTCCTTACGTTTAGAATCCGCATAACTCTTCTGCCTGGGCTGGGCTACCTCGAGCCTATCGCGAATCAACTTCACTTTCTGTTCTGATTCCTTAATCAAGTCTGGTCCAAACAACTGGCGGTCTCCAACTTCGTCCCATAACAATGGTGTCCTACACCTCCTTCAGTACAAAGCTTCGAAAGGAGCCATCTTCAAACTGGTTTGATAACTGTTGTTGTAAGAAAACTCTGTGTACGGCAAATTGTCATCCCAACTAGATCCATAATCTAGCGCACAAGCTCTCAGCATATCTTCCAAAATCTGTTTGACTCTCTCGGTCTGTCCATCTGTCTGTGGGTGAAAAGCTGTACTGAATTCTAGCCTGGTTCCCAAAGTTTCATGTAACTGATTCCAAAACTTCGAGGTAAACTGGGTTCCTCTATCTGATACAATGCTCCTCGGAACTCCATGCAAACATACGATTCTGGTCATGTATATCTTTGCCAACTTAGCACTGGTGTAAGTGGTCTTCACTGGGATGAAATGAGCTACTTTCATCAAATGATCGACTACAACCCATATTGAGTCATATCCTGAACGAGTCCTGGGCAATCCCGTGATAAAATCCATGCCTAGTTTATCCCACTTCCTTTCGGGTATCGGCAATGGCTGTTGCAATCCTGCTGGCTTCTGATGCTCTGCCTTCACTCTCTGACATACATCACAAACTGCTACATATTCCGCAATATCCTTCTTCATTCCGGTCCACCATAAAGTATCCTTCAAATCCAAATACATCTTGGTATTTCCTGGGTGAATCGAATACGGTGAATCATGGGCCTCTTGCAAGATCAACTTCCTGATCTCCGGATCATTGGGCAGGTAAACACGGTCCTCAAACCATAAGGTGTCGTGCTCATCCTCACGAAATCCCTTGGCTTTTCCTTTGCTCATTCTTTCCTTTATCTCGTCAATCTCCTTGTCTGTCTTCTGAGCTTCTCTGATCTTTTCCATCAGGGTAGACTGAATCTCCAACGTTGCTAAATAGCCTCTTGGAACTATCTCCAAACATAGCTCGCGGAAATCCTCGGCTAATAATTTCGGTAACTCTCCGGTCATGAGGGTGTTGACATGGCTCTTGCGGCTCAACGCATCAGCTACTACGTTAGCCTTCCCTGGGTGATAATGCAATCTCATATCATAATCCTTAATGAGCTCCAACCATCTCCTTTGCCTAAGATTCAACTCCTTTTGTGTGAAAATGTACTTCAAACTCTTGTGATCCGTGTACACCTCACAGTGATTTCCGATGAGGAAATGTCTCCATGTCTTCAACGCAAGCACTACGGCTGCTAACTCCAGATCATGCGTGGCATAATTCTTCTCATGGGGTTTAAGTTGCCGTGAAGCATATGAAACAACTCTTCCTTCCTTCATAAGCACTGCTCCAAGTCCTCGACGAGAAGCGTCGCAATAAACTTCATAATCCTTGCGTTGGTCTGGCAGAATCAACACTGGTGATGTAACCAAACGTTTCTTCAACTCCTGAAAACTAGCTTCACAATCCTCAGTCCAATTGAACTTGGTGTCCTTCTTTAACAGCTCTGTCATGGGCTTAGCAATCTTTGAGAAATTCTCAATGAACCTCCGGTAGTATCCTGCAAGTCCAAGAAAACTCCGGATCTCTCCAGCTGACGTGGGTGATTCCCAGCTTGTTACTGTGTCAACTTTGGCGGGATCTACTGCTATTCCTTCTCTGGATATAACATGTCCGAGGAATCCAACTTCCTTCAGCCAAAACTCACATTTGCTGAACTTGGCGTATAACTGATGTTCTCTGAGCTTCTCAAGTACCAAACGCAAATGCTCCTTATGCTCCTCTTCGTTCTTTGAGTAGACCAAAATATCATCAATGAACACTCCGACGAACTTATCCAAAAACTCCATAAACACTTTGTTCATCAGGTTCATGAAATAGGCAGGTGCGTTAGTCAGACCAAATGACATAACGGTATACTCATATAGCCCATACCTGGTGGTAAAAGCCGTCTTAGGTATATCCTGCTCTCGAATCTTCAACTGATGGTATCCTGATCGTAGATCGATCTTGGAGAATACCTTAGCTCCTTGTAAGCGGTCAAACAAATCATTGATCATCGACAGTGGGTACTTGTTCTTGATGGTCACTTCGTTCAATCCTTGATAATCAACAACCATCCTCAATGATCCATCTTTCTTCTCCACTAGAAGTACGGGTGATCCCCAAGGTGACGAACTTGGGCGAATATAGCCTTTATCCAGTAACTCCTTAATCTGCTTCTTAATTTCCTCCAAATCTTTTGCGGGCATCCTGTACGGTCTCTTAGATATTGGTCCTGTGCCTGGCAAAAGTTCAATCAGAAACTCAATGTCTCTATCCGGTGGCATGCCTGGCAACTCTTCTGGAAATACGTCAGGGAAATCCTTCACCACTGGTACTTCCTCCTGTACAACTCCTGATAAGGAATTCACCTGAGTCCTCTTCGGCATATGCCGGGATACATACTTAATCCTTCTTCCTTCTGGGGTGGTAAGCAAAATCGTCTTACTGGCGCACTCAATGTCCCTCCATACTTTGATAACCAATCCATGCCTAATATCACATCCAATCCTTGCGATTCCAGTACTATTAGGTCCGAGGGAAACACGTAGTTACCAATCCTTAATGGTAACCGATCACACCATAATCTAGCCATATACTGTGCTCCTGGCGAGGTTACTAACATGGGTGACCTAAGGGCTTGGGTTGGCAGTTTATACTTATCCACAAATCCCCTTGATATGTATGAATGCGATGCACCCGTATCAAAAAGAACGAGTGCAGTAAATGACTTAACCAAAAACTTACCTATTACTGCATCTGGCTGAGCTTCTACCTCCTCCACGCTAACGTGGTTCACATGTCCTTTGTTGAAAGGGTTCGGCTTCTTCCCAGAGCTTCCATTGCCATTTCCATTCTAGGCTTCAGGGCATTCAGTTGCATAATGTCCAGTCTTCTGGCACTTGAAACAAGTAACGTGACTTAGATCCCTCTTGGCTGGGGTAGATGGGTTATTACGGTTCTGCCCGTTGCTTCCTCCATTCCCATTACCATTTTTGGGTCCACTATGGTTGTGCGAACTACCTCCTCCATGGGTATGCTGAAACTGTCCTCCCGATTTCGGGGTAAAACGTGGCTTCTGCTGAGCTCCAGAATTGTACTTCCCTTGTCCATACTTCCTCTTACGGTTTTCAATCTGCTGCTGCTTCCCTTCAATCATGAGTGCTCTATCTACCAACTCCTGGTAGTTGTTGAAGGTTGCTACCATCAGCTGCATGCTCAGCT
This sequence comes from Aegilops tauschii subsp. strangulata, assembly GCF_002575655.3. NCBI lineage: Eukaryota > Viridiplantae > Streptophyta > Magnoliopsida > Poales > Poaceae > Aegilops > Aegilops tauschii. The sequence goes on along the minus strand of NC_053040.3, from coordinate 247,724,653 downwards.
CATCATTCAGTCCTTCCAGAAACTTCTCCTGCTTGGCTACATCTAAAGCAACATCATCTGGATTAAGCTTAGTGGTCGTGTCCTACAGTCAGCGTGTGCTCTGATACCACCTTTGTAGCGACCAGACCTCAAACAGTCTGTGCTGCTATGCACCAGTGTCATCCCTGGATCAGTAATGCTGACACGCACAGTACAAATGGAGGATTTATAACAGAGTAGCAATCACACACTTATTACAATGAGTATCTCAAAAGAGAATAAGTATGATAAATATGGCTTAAGGCCATCTAAATACGATAACAACGGAAGACTTGGAAGAATAGTGAGTCCATCAACTCCAACGGCATCACTGAGTATAAGACCACGACCTAAGGCACCTTACTCGTCGTCTGAGAAGTCTGCAACATGAAACGTTGCAGCCCGAAACGGGCCAGCACATGGAATATGCTGGCAATGTAACACATAGAGAGTAATGAACATAATAATGCTATACTACATGCATATATGGCTGGTAGAAGGCTATATGGTTACAGTTTTGCGAAAAGCCAATTTGTCCCTACTGCAAAGGAATAAATTTTATTTAACTATCATGGTGGTTGTTAAACATTGAGAATGGTTGACAGCATTCTCAATCCCAATTAAGTATCATCATTAACCGAACAAAATTAATTAAAGTAACATGGTGATGAGATTCACATGATAATCCAAGTACTAGATACTCAAGATGTCCATAACCGGGGACACGGCTAATCATGATTAGATTGTACACTCTGCAGAGGTTTGTGCACTTTTCCCAACAAGACTCGATCTCCTCCGTTGGGATTCTCGCACTTCATGGTGTTTGAGAAACGGATGACCGAGACACAGTCTTTCAGAAGCGTTAACTCTCTACTCCGGGTAGACAGTACCACCTACAACCCCTACATCTGCTAGTCTACCTCTTCAAGAGCTCACACAACTTAATCAACTCTGCTAGAGCCCATAATAACTTGTGGCTGCACACGGAAGTTTCTAGCAAGAATAATCTCATGATCCCTTTGAGCCTGGGTGGCGGTCCTTAGAAAAACAGGCAATCCTGGAATACCCAGGTACCTCAATCCACCCAGATGTGAGTTTTAGTTGCCACCTTAAGTTTAACCATATATTAACAATCTCACATCTGTCATGGACACACTCAAACCCAATCCACGTCTACTAGCATAGCATAGCATTATAAGCAAACATAGAAGTAACTCCCAAGGGTTTGATAATAAAACAGGTAATAGGTACTACCTCAACTACTTCCCAATACCCACAATTTAATTAGATCCTAACCATGCAATGTTTGAGGATTTGTCTAATGCAATAAAACTGGGTAGTAAAAGAGGTATGATCAAAGTCTTACTTGCCTTGCTGATGATCCGTGAAACTTAGAGATTCGAAGTAGCAAGCGGCGCACTCCGGGTACTCTATCGCAAACAAACAAGCATACAATAAGCACTCATCAAATGCACAGGTAAAACTCAAATAAAAGATCTAACCAGAAAGTTTGGCTTAAGAACTCCGGTTTACAAAAAGAAACAAATCGAACGAAGCAACGAAAGTCAAACGGCGAAAGAAACAAGCTTCGTTTACTAATCTGGATCTAAGTCAAATTTTACAGTAGCAAAAACTTGTTTGAGTAGGTCAAACGGAAAGAGAATTTCGAGACGAAACTCTAGGCGCTTGAATCGCCTGATTCCGATAAACGAGCGAAAAGATAAACCAGAACGAAAATCTGATCAGAAATCGCGATCTGGAATAATCGCGGAAAAACCGACGAAAAAGAAAACTGACGAACAGTTAAACGAACGGACGTTCGTTAACAGCGACTAACCGACGAACACGTTCGTTAAAACGAACAGATCGGTGAACGTTCACTAACTAACTAAACCAAAAAAAAATAAACCGATCTATACAAAAAAATAAACCTAGGGTTCCAAAAAAACCGAATCGGGTTTTAAAAAAAAACCGGACTCGGCGGCGGCGGCTTCGGTTACCTCCGGCGAGGTTACTCCAGCGGGGCTTCGGGGTGCGGGCGTGGTGCGGGGAGGCGGCGGGTGGCGACGGGGTCGACGAGGGGCGGCGGAACGACGTCGGGGCGGGCTCCTCGCGGCGGCGGCGGCGGCTTCGGGCTCCGGCTCCGGCGGGGCTTCGGTCGGGGCGGGACGGGGTGAGGGAGGTGGCGGCGGGGCGGGGTATATATAGGTGGGGGGGCTACTCCGGCTTGGGGAAGGGGGCGCCGGGGAGGCGTGGCCGTCCCGGAGTCGGGCGGCGGCGGCGTGCTCATCCCGGTCTCCAGGAGGGAGACGGCGACGCGGGATGGGCCAGCCTGGCTCGGCTGGGCCTCGGCCCAGTCGGGCGCGGGAATTTTTTTTAAATAATTTCGCCGAACATAAAAAAAATCGTAGAAAAATAAATAAAAATCCAAAAATGCTAAAACAAATTTTCATCGTCTAATTAAAATAATTAGAACGAGATGAACATTTTCTTGGCCCAAAAATGCAGTTTTGAAAACGTGCAATTTTTCTAATGCAATTAAAATTGCAAATAAAATCCGAATAAAATCAAATATTTGATTTTAATATTTTTCCTCCAATATTTTAATTATTTTGGAGAAGTCATATTTTCTCCTCTCATTTATTTTAATATGAAATATTTTTCGGAGAGAAAAATAATTAAAACCAAAAATCCTCGTTGTATTATTTGATAAAAATCAAATATGAAATCCGGGAAAAATCCCCAACTCTCTCCGAGGGTCCTTGAGTTGCTTAGGATTTTTGAGGATTTGCCGAAATGCAATAAAATATGCTATCCAATGATGATCTAATGTATAACATTCCAAATTGAAAATTTGGGATGTTACATTAACCTTCTGCTCTGTATCTTCCTCTTTTGTCGTTCCTTCAGTTACTTGTCCAACACCCCAACCTGCTGGTAGTGGGATTCCTCGGATAACCAAATAATCTGCATAGTTCCATTCCCCCACATCAGCAACTTCCCAGAAATACAAATCACAGGAATCTTCCCTTTTCTGCACAAATCAAATTGGAAGATCATCAACCAAACCAAAAAAATCAGCAATTGAAAGTAGCGGAACAACACTTAAACATATTATTACCCCATGATTCGGGAACTTGTGGAAGACTCGTCCAGGGTTGAGGATTGTGGTTGAGACGTGATGGATAACTCTTCATGATTCGTAGCAGTGGCACCACACCAACGGCAGCGGGTTGCGATGAGCAACCGGCTACGGTGCATGTGCCGGCGGGGGTGTGATGAGACCCACAGGCGATGCTATTGGTGGCGACTTGGCGCATATCTGGTTGTTGCCTGCTGAAGAGGAGGTGGACAAGCCGCCAGTGGACATGGTTGCTGCGGCCAGAGCTTCTGATGCTAGGCAGAGTAAGTAGAGAAGAGGAGATGCGAACATTGGATATGTCAGTTTCATTACTTATAGAGTAGCATAGCACCATATATAGTCATAGTCTAGGTTTGGATTCGAACCAGCTATAGGAGCACGTCTCTCCTTTTTCTAAAACTCAGCAATGTCTCTTTGCTGGTACACTAGCTTGTTCTGTAAACCTTCTCAAGTCTTTGGTTTTATTTTATTTCGCGAGGAAGGAAGGAGGAGAAAATTGAGGGTTCCAGGGACTCGAACCCAAGACCTCTCGGTTGAGAACCAAGGGTGCTAGTCACTTATGTGGCGAACGTTCCCTAGGAGGAGGACGGCAGACGAACACATTTTCCTCGTAGTTTTAGTTGTGACGCAAGATCAAATGGTCGCAGTTTCGGGGATGTTATCTGGCGAACGAGCCTAGTTTTTCTTTTCTTGCTATAAAAAAGTATGCTACATGGTGTTGGTGTGACGCCCGGATATTTAAGCTACAGCAAAACCCTGCTAATGATGCCACGTCACCACGATCACTGTTGCTAATCTCACATTACTTCATAACCGACCCAAATTCAAATTTGAAATAGGGGCCAACAACAGAAGTTTTGAAACATTAAAACTAAAATGTTCATCATCTGGCCAATAATCCCTAACTAGTTTTGATGGTGGAACCACCCTTTTACAAAGTGTTTAAATGCCCTGAACTAATTAAAAACAATGGCTAAAATAATAACTTAATTGCTTTTGAAAGAACAAAAATATTAAGCTAAATAATTTTGGGTCCAAACTAGGTTTGGCAGTGGCCTATTTTGATAATAATAATTTAGGTGCTAACTTGGTATTTTAAAGAAACTAAACTAACAAAAGTAAATTAAAAGAAAACAGTAAAAAAAGTAAAGAAACAGAAAGGAAATAAAAAGAGAGAGAGAGAGAGAACCCCCCTAGCCAACTGGGCCAAACGGCCCAGCCGGCCCACCCATCTCCTCTCCATAACCCCCCTGGGGAAACCCTAGCCCAACCGAACCCCACTTTCCCCACGAACCCGCCTCCCCTCGCTCCTCCTCCCGAACGCGATCTGGATCGGGGCGCCTTGCCCCTGTGCCCATCGTTGGCGCCCCGTCGTCCCTGTCGCCCGTCTCCGACCACCGCCGCCTGAGGCCCGACGTCGGCGCCGCTCCCCTCCCCCCCACCGCCCGCCTCGCAGGACGCCGTGCTCGCCGCCCCGACGCCAACCGCCGTCGCCCGGAACCGTCGTCCTCATCCCCACCGCGCCGGACGGCCTCGACCTCCCCCAGCTTCACCGAGCCCTCCACGAGCTCCGCAGTGAGCCTCTCCGACGATCCCCCCACCTCCCCCCTCAATCTCGTTGCCATAACCCCCGCTCCGCGCACGACCTGGCCGCGCCCTCGCTCGCGCACGTCCGCCCGAGGCGCGCCTCTGTCCCTGCTGCTGTCGGTACTGCCGCCGCTTTCCGCCCCTGCTCGCCATGCGGCGACCGCCGCCACTCGCCATCACTTCACGTCCCAGCCTTCCCGCCTGCGTCCTCGCTCGTCCCGCCCCGCATCGCCCCAGCGGCGCCCTGCCACCCACGCCCCGCCTCCGGCCACTGCGCCGGCATGCACGCCTACCGTTGTTGGCCAGGACGGCGGCCTACTCCCCGGCCCGCGCGGCTCATCGCCGCACCATCCACGGCCTCTTGCCGCCCGCTTCCCCCCACGAGTTGCCCGCGGCGCCCGGCGGCCTCGTCCCACTCGGGCGGGCTACGCCCACTCCTCGTGGGCTCCCACCCGTTAGCACCGCACCCGCTAAGGCCTCTGGCCATTGAGAACCGGGGCCCAGCCCCTGGAACGTTAAAAAAATGATGAATATAAAAAAATTTAAAATAATTAATTAATTAATTAATCCTATTTAATTAATCAAATTAACTAGTTAGTTTAATTAAACAGTACTTAGATTAGTTAAACCCTAATTAGACTAAACAGTCAATGACGAACGGGACCCACACGTCAGTTGACCAGTCAACACCTCTGTTGACTGCTGACGTCAGCAAACACTATTCTGGATAATGTTGAATTAAATTAATTAAATAAATTCTAAAATGATTTAAAACTTTAGGAAATCATATAAAATAAACCGTAGCTCAGATGAAAATACTTTCTACATGAAAGTTGCTCAGAACGACGAGACGAATCCAAATACGCAGTCCGTTCGTCTGCCACACATCCCTAGCATAGCAAACACGCAACTTTCCCCCTCCGGTTCATTTGTCCAAAAACGCAAAACACCGGGAATACTTTCCCGGATGTTTCCCCACTTCGTGGGTATCACCTACTACTGCGTTAGGTCACCTCTTGCACCGCGTATTGCCATGCTACGCTTTGTGATGCTTTGATTGCTCTGTTATTTATTGTGTTCCCCCTCCGTTACTTCTTTCCGGTAGGCCCCGAGACTGCCGCCGACCCCCAGTTTGACTACGGTGTTGACGATCCCTCCTTCATGCTAGAGCAACCAGGCAAGCCCCCCCCCCCTTCATCACCAGATATCGCCTATTCTTCTCTATACTGCTTGCATTAGAGTAGTGTAGCATGTTACTGCTTTCGGTTAATCCTATTCTGTTGCATAGCCTCTCATTATTGCTACAGTTGTTACCCTTACCTGCTATCCTACTGCTTAGAATAGGATGTTAGTTTTTCCATCATTGGCCCTACATTCTTGTCCGTCTGCCATGCTATACTACTGGGCCGTGATCACTGCGGAGGTGATCACGGGTATATACTATATACTTTATACATGATACATGTGGTGACTAAAGTCGGGTCGGCTCGTTGAGTACCCGCAAGTGATTCTGATGAGCGGGCTGAAAGGACAGGTGGCTCCATCCCGGTAGAGGTGGGCCTGGGTTCCTGACGGTCCCCGACTGTTACTTTATGGCGGAGCGACAGGGCAGGTTGAGACCACCTAGGAGAGAGGTGGGCCTGGCCCTGGTCGGCGTTCGCGGATACTTAACACGCTTAACGAGACCTTGGTATTTGATCTGAGTCTGGCCATTTGGTCTATACGCACTAACCAACTACGCGGGAACAGTTATGGGCACTCGACGTCGTGGTATCAGCCGAAGCTCTTCTTGACGTCAGCGACGGAGCGGCGCGCGCCGGATTGGACTGGAACGCCTGCTAGGCTAGGTCCGCTTCCAGCCGCGTACGCAACGTGCAGGTGTGCAATGGGCGATGGGTCCAAACCCCTGCGCGCATAGGATTTAGACCGGCGTGTTGACCTCTCTGTTGAGCCTAGGTGGGGCTGTGACGTGTTGATCTTCCGCGGCCGGGCATGACCCAGAAAAGTGTGTCCGGCCAAATGGGATCGAGCGTGTTGGGTTATGTGGTGCACCCCTGCAGGGAAGATTATCTATTCGAATAGCCGTGTCCCTCGGTAAAAGGACGACCCGGAGTTGTACCTTGACCTTATGACAACTAGAACTGGATACTTAATAAAACACACCCTTCCAAGTGCCAGATATAACCCGGTGATCGCTCTCTAATAGGGCGACGAGGAGGGGATCACCGGGTAGGATTATGCTATGCGATGCTACTTGGTGAACTTACCATCTACTCTCTTCTACATGCTGCAAGATGGAGGTGGCCAGAAGCGTAGTCTTTGACAGGATTAGCTATCCCCCTCTTATTCTGGCATTCTGCAGTTCAGTCCACTAATATGGCCCTTTACACATATACCCATGCATATGTAGTGTAGCTCCTTGCTTGCGAGTACTTTGGATGAGTACTCACGGTTGCTTTTCTCCCTCTTTTCCCCTTTCTATACCTGGTTGTCGCAACTAGATGCTGGAGTCCAGGAGCTAGAGATCCCGAGGATGATTCTACATGGAGTTCGGCTTCGAGGAGTAGTTAGGAGGTCCTAGGCAGGAGGCCTCGCCTTTTCGATTGTTGCTACTTTTGTGCTAGCCTTCTTAAGGCAAACTTGTTTAACTTATGTCTGTACTCAGATATTGTTGCTTCCGCTGACTCGTCTATGATCGAGCACTTGTATTCGAGCCCTCGAGGCCCTTGGCTTGTATTATGATGCTTGTATGACTTATTTATGTTGTAGAGTTGTGTTGTGATATCTTCCCGTGAGTCCCTGATCTTGATCGTACACATTTGCGTGCATGATTAGTGTACGGTCTAATCGGGGGCGTCACAAGTTGGTATCAGAGCTAGGTTGCCTGTAGGAATCCCCCTTACCAACTCCTTGGCCGAAGTCGAGTCTAGTCATTGAAAAACTTTTACTAACATGGCTGTGTGGCTTACGGGCCCACGTCGCCATTGGGTGGTATTAGGATCTTTACTCCTTGTCTATACTCTGGGACTCTGATCTCTCTTCTATTTGGGTTAAGTGAATTTTGCTAAATCTAACATTAGGATCTCGTTATCACTTTCACCCGGAGAGCCCCTTATTACTGATGATCGTCTGCTGCACGTGAAGACCCTGAAGATACTCTCCGCTGATAACCCGAGAACTTGTGTTCATCGCTTTTGCAATTCCCTTTCATCGATAAACTCCTATGGATAACCATGTATACTCGCCATTCATACAATGTTTCCCAGTTGATCTTGTTATTACAAGATACCCCGAAATTCGCTCTATTGTTCCGAGAATCCTTTGAGCTTACTGCCTTGTTGTTCTTTGTCACCTGAATACCCCTACGGAAAATTCTCGCACTTACCGAGTATCCGCTCATCCCCAGTTGATTCAAGTATTTCACAAAAGTGTTCAAAATACCATTCGATCTTCCGAAAATCCTCAGGAGCCTTTTGCTCTTGAAATTCTTGCTTACTTGCATTATGATTAATCTTAAGTCTCGTAATCTTATTGGCATCTCTTGTCATTATCATTTTGAGTCCGTTGATTCAATTTGTTGCGAATGCTCGCAATCCTCAATCAGAGCCTAGAATTCATCCTTCCGGCTCAGACGTCATTTGAAACGTGAACTGGTTATCGACCAATGAAATTGCCGTTGGTTGTACCCCTAAGTCTGTTCAACTTATCCATTCTTAATCAGACCATTGGCTTCTGATCCCTTGATTTGGAAATGATAATTCCTTTGCATTTGAGCTTTGAATTACTCAGTTGTTTTTATAGTCCAATTCCCTTTCGTTCCTTCTTCCTCTGATAGAGTACCGATACTCGCATCAGCTCCGTTGTAGACCACAAGACCCCTTGTTGGGTTATTATCCGACAGTGTCCTTCATATTCAATAACCTTGTGATCATTTCCATGGATATATAACGCCTTTGGTAATTTGTATCGTCTGCTTGATAACCATACTCTACTTTTGAGCTGGTGATTTTACTCTTGAAGTTTGAGGTATATGTTTCTAAGATGCCCCGATGGATTGAACCTATACCTTCCCCAAAAACCGTATGAACCCGAAGGTTTTCACAAGCCATACCCTTCTGGTATTTTACCAGATAATTTTCTACCATACAACTTCATCGAACGCGAGAAGTAAATGAAAGGTTATGCATTGGAGAAGTGGGAGTCGACCTTGAACTTTGTGTTCATGCCCTTGGACACGATGTAGATCTTATCATTAAAGCTTCTCTTAAATTAATTATTCCCTGAGTATAAGTTCATCTTATATCTGGGATCTGGCCTTTTTCAATCGTGGTTCTGACCATGTTCTCCTTTAAATACCATTTCTCGTGTAAGTTTAAGCACTTGTCTTCTGTAGAGTAATACCCCAGTCCAACCTCTACTTTGGTTTGTCGTCGAGTATTACCCCCTGGTATCTCGAGATTATCACGGAACTGCATAACTTCTTATGAGTTCTCCATCAAGTATTACATTCTCATTGATTCCAATTTTTCACGGGCTCCGAGTTATTAAACACTCAAGGACATCGATAACTGAATCGAGTCCGCATCACGATTAGACAACTCTTAGTAATCTCCTTTGCTTACGAGTTCGTACTCGATCACGTCATCCCTAGCCTGCTCGGCTATGTCATTATCATGCCGATTTTAACTGTGCTACCTGGTCCTTCCCTGCGCACAAATTTCGACAGTGAGCTAATCTTGCGTCGATCTCCCTCGTCTTATCGTTCACCTCAAACAGCAAACTTGATTTCGAGTTTGTGTCCTACTCGTGGTTCCAATAACCTTTCGCTTTCATCATTCCTCTGACTTGATGTCATTGCTGATAGATTACATCTTCATGAAATCTCTCGACAAATGTGTCGTGATCAGCACCAACATTTTGAGCTCTTCCAGGATATCAGTCGAAATTCAGGATGAGAAATACCATCCTTGCCCCTTGATGATTTGTGTTATCATCGGCAACGTTATTGCCCCCCTCCAATTCAGACTTGATCATGTTATGGAGCTCTTTCCTATCTAGCTTATGTTATGTTCTACATTGAAGTATTACTGTCTTTCATGTCAAGGATGTTGTGAGGATTGCCCCACCTCTTAAGAATTCCTGATATAGTAATACTTCTCGCCATCTCCATTCATTTCCAGGTTCACGTGTTGATTCTAACCGGGATACCAACAGGTGAACTGTGTTGTTCAGATACTAAAACTTCTAGCAACCCTATTGCTTTGAAGTCAATGGCCGATAGTTTCATTCTAAGTCTTTTGGTTATCAAGCCACCATTCTAACATTGATCATGCTACCTAAACCCATATTTCGGGTGTACTTTTCAACCAATGTTTAATTATGTATGTTTTGCTCGAGCATACACCATTATACCATTTGATCTGGCAAATGTTATCCCCATGTTCACATAAATGTGCAAATCCATCTGTTTGGAAAATTGGATGATTTGTCGTCGAGTCCATCAGCCACCTCCTAACCCTCTCCTTGGTTTAATGATGAACTCTTGTTTCGGAACTTGCTTTCATAGTTCATTTCCCGAGAATCTTACAATGTCATCCCATCACTTTGTGTTGCACCTTTCTTCTCAGGCATCCTGAGTCTGAGGTATCCTGACACCAATCAGATCTGAATCTCGGTCAGATATGATGGTGGGAGCATTTTTCCAAGAGTCATAGCATTGGTCTTTATATAACCCAGTAGGGTGATATCATGCCTAGAGGCCCTATTGTTATAGTTTCCTTTTTAACAAGGTTAATCATTTTTCCATGAGGAAATTGAATGCCTTGTTTAATAAGTTTATCCTGATGGATCCTTTGTGTATCCGAAGTGCGATTTTTTACTTGAAGCCCATGTCAATGCTATCCCGAAGCATGTCTGTGGTACTCCGATTTTCAATAAGAGCATTTGAAGCACAATGCTAAATTCTCTTTATCAATTATCCAAACACCGCTGTATGGGTAATGTCATGAACTTCCTCTCCCCTTACCTAAAGGGTTTTCTACATTATATCCTATCATGGATATCATGCTCTGCTTGTCCTTGGGAAGGATATATCCCTGAAACATGTGTTTAAACACATTTACCTTTCCATTGTTTTGTTTAATCTGATGGTCACCTTTTCCTTTTCATTGATTTGTTTAACCTTTCTGGTGATCTATATGATCTAAGTAGTAATTTTCTCCTGCTTATGTAAACACCTTGGTGTACAACCGTCTCAGTAAGACCCTGTTGCATTTGTTGATGACATTCCGGTAACCACCGATGGACGAGAACTTTGCCTATTGGTCCGCCTTGTTTCAACGAGCAGGAAAATGGTTCTCTTCGTCCCTCGCCCTTGGTACCAGCATTGTTGCCATCATAACTGGCAGGCTACCCTCTGACATGCCTTTCTATCATGACCATACAAGATGTCGCTGCCCCTCTTACTTTAACCCACATGGTGGGCCCATAACCCACAGTTCCACATGATCAAAACCTGACGCTCCTGTACACCTTGTTGTCAGAGTTATTCCTCGTGCTTGACTTTGTATGTAATTCACGGGCCACCTGCCTAGTGATCTATACTCGTATCAGATGCAATGCTTATTCACATTGCTCTAAACCCCTTCAACACTTTGTTTCAGGCAACGAACGATTGCCTATGCACTTGAAACTTCTATTTTTGTACCTTCTTACTTTGCTCTCGATAATTTCTTAAGTTGCAATTCGAGAGTTACTTTCCGCCACCTTCCCCGATGTTATCGACCAGATAGTCAACCTTACGGAGGTCCGTTCTCCCAGAATACCCACCCTTCATTCCTTCGTAAGTGCGATGGAGTTCCCGAAGAAAGGATGCCGACTTCATCATGATGACTTGAAGCAGAGTAATGAAGACATCCACGTAATGGATTGACCTCTTCGAGAAGAGCAACCAAGTCCGAGAAGTTTCGTTAGAATTTCATAACCAGATCTTTCCCCCTTACACACCCCTTAAATCTCGGGACAAGATTTCTTGTAGTGGAGGAGAATTGTGACGCCCGGATATTTAAGCTACAGCAAAACCCTGCTAATGATGCCACGTCACCACGATCACTATTGCTAATCTCACATTACTTCATAACCGATCCAAATTCAAATTTGAAATAGGGGCCAACAACAAAAGTTTTGAAACATTAAAACTAAAATGTTCATCATGTGGCCAATAATCCCTAACTAGTTTTGATGGTGGAACCACCCTTTTACAAAGTGTTTATATGCCCTGAACTAATTAAAAACAGTGGCTAAAATAATAACTTAATTGCTTTTGAAAGAACAAAAATATTAAGCTAAATAATTTTGGGTCCAAACTAGGTTTGGCAGTGGCCTATTTTGATAATACTAATTTAGGTGCTAACTTGGTATTTTAAAGAAACTAAACTAACAAAAGTAAATTAAAAGAAAACAGTAAAAAAAGTAAAGAAACAGAAAGGAAATAAAGAGAGAGAGAGAACCCCCAGGCCAACTGGGCCAAACGGCCCAGCTGGCCCACCCATCTCCTCTCCATAACCCCACTGGGGAAACCCTAGCCCAACCGAACCCCACTTTCCCCACGAACCCGTCTCCCCTCGCTCCTCCTCCCGAACGCGATCTGGATCGGGGCGCCTTGCCCCTGTGCCCATCGCCGGCGCCCCGTCGTCCCTGTCGCCCGTCTCCGACCACCGCCGCCTAAGGCCCCGACGTCGGCGCCGCTCCCCCCTCCCCCCGTCGCCCGCCTCGCAGGACGCCGTGCTCGCCGCCCCGACGCCAACCGCCGTCGCCCGGAACCGTCGTCCTCATCCCCACCGTGCCGGACGGCCTCGACCTCCCCCGGCTTCACCGAGCCCTCCACGAGCTCCGCAGTGAGCCTCTCTGACGATCCCCCACCTCCTCCCTCAATCTCTTGCCATAACCCCCGCTCCGCGCACGACCTAGCCGCGCCCTCGCTCGCGCACGTCCGCCCGAGGCGCGCCTCTGTCCCTGCTGCTGTTGGTACTGCCGCCGCTTTCCGTCCCTGCTCGCCATGCGGCGACCGCCGCCACTCGCCATCACTGCACGTCCCGGCCTTCCCGCCTGCGTCCTCGCTCGTCCCGCCCCGCATCGCCCCAGCGGCGCCCTGCCACTCACGCCCCGCCTCCGGCCACTGCACCGGCTTGCACGCCTACCGCTGCTGGCCAGGACGGCGCCCTACTCCCCGGCCCGCGCGGCTCGTCGCCGCACCATCCACGGCCTCCTGCCGCCCGCTTCTCCCCACGGGTTGCCCGCGCCGCCCGGCGGCCTCGTCCCACTCGGGCGGGCTACGCCCACTCCTCGTGGGCTCCCACCCGTTAGCACCGCACCCGCTAAGGCCTCTGGCCATTGACAACCGGGGCCCAGCCCCTGGAATGTTAAAAAAATGATGAATATAAATAATAATAATTAAAATAATTAATTGATCCTATTTAATTAATCTAATTAACTAGTTAGTTTAATTAAATAGTACTTAGATTAGTCAAACCCTAATTAGACTAAACAGTCAATGACGAACGGGACCCACACGTCAGTTGACCAGTCAACACCTCTGTTGACTGCTGATGTCATGCTGACGTCAGCAAACACTATTCTGGATAATGTTGAATTAAATTAATTAAATAAATTCGAAAATGATTTAAAACTTTAGAAAATCATATAAAATAAACCGTAGGTCAGATGAAAATACTTTCTACATGAAAGTTGCTCAGAACGACGAGACGAATCCAAATACGCAGTCCGTTCATCTGCCACACATCCCTAGCATAGAAAACACGCAACTTTCCCCCTCCGGTTCATTTGTCCGAAAACGCAAAACACCGGGAATACTTTCCCGGATGTTTCCCCACTTCGCGGGTATCACCTACTACTGCGTTAGGTCACCTCTTGCACCGCGTATTGCCATGCTACGCTTTGTGATGCTTTGATTGCTCTGTTATTTATTGTGTTCCCCCTCCGTTACTTCTTTCCGGTAGACCCCGAGATTGCCGGCGACCCCCAGTTCGACTACGGTGTTGACGATCCCTCCTTCATGCCAGAGCAACCAGGCAAGCCCCCCCTGATCACCAGATATCGCCTATTCTTCTCTATACTGCTTGCATTAGAGTAGTGTAGCATGTTACTGCTTTCGGTTAATCCTATTCTGTTGCATAGCCTCTCATTGTTGCTACAGTTGTTACCCTTACCTGCTATCCTACTGCTTAGAATAGGATGCTAGTTTTTCCATCATTGGCCCTACATTCTTGTCCGTCTGCCATGCTATACTACTGGGCCGTGATCACTGCGGAGGTGATCACGGGTATATACTATATACTTTATACATGATACATGTGGTGACTAAAGTCGGGTCGGCTCGTTGAGTACCCGCAAGTGATTCTGATGAGGGGGCTGAAAGGACACGTGGCTCCATCCCGGTAGAGGTGGGCCTGGGTTCCTGACGGCCCCCGACTGTTACTTTATGGCGGAGCGACAGGGCAGGTTGAGACCACCTAGGAGAGAGGTGGGCCTGGCCCTGGTCGGCGTTCGCGGATACTTAACACGCTTAACGAGATCTTGGTATTTGATCTGAGTCTGGCCATTTGGTCTATACGCACTAACCAACTACGCGGGAACAGTTATGGGCACTCGACGTCGTGGTATCAGCCGAAGCTCTTCTTGACGTCAGCGACGGAGCGGCGCGCGCCGGATTGGACTGGAACGCCTGCTAGGCTAGGTCTGCTTCCGGCCGCGTATGCAACGTGCAGGTGTGCAATGGGTGATGGGCCCAGACCCCTGCGCGCATAGGATTTAGACAAGCGTGTTGACCTCTCTATTGAGCCTAGGTGGGGCTGCGACGTGTTGATCTTCCGCGGCCGGGCATGACCCAGAAAAGTGTGTCCGGCCAAATGGGATCGAGCGTGTTGGGTTATGTGGTGCACCCCTGCAGGGAAGATTATCTATTCGAATAGCCGTGTCCCTCGATAAAAGGACGACCCGGAGTTGTACCTTGACCTTATGACAACTAGAACTAGATACTTAATAAAACACACCCTTCCAAGTGCCAGATATAACCCGGTGATCGCTCTCTAACAGGGCGACGAGGAGGGGATCGCCGGGTAGGATTATGCTATGCGATGCTACTTGGTGAACTTACCATCTACTCTCTTCTACATGCTGCAAGATGGAGGTGGCCAGAAGCGTAGTCTTCGACAAGATTAGCTATCCCCCTCTTATTCTGGCATTATGCAGTTCAGTCCACTGATATGGCCCTTTACACATATACCCATGCATATGTAGTGTAGCTCCTTGCTTGCGAGTACTTTGGATGAGTACTCACGGTTGCTTTTCTCCCTCTTTTCCCCTTTCTATACCTGGTTATCGCAACCAAAAGCTGGACTCCAGGAGCTAGAGATCCCGAGGATGATTCTACATGGAGTTCGGCTTCGAGGAGTAGTTAGGCGGTCCCAGGCAGGAGGCCTTGCCTTTTCGATCATTGCTACTTTTGTGCTAGCCTTCTTAAGGCAAACTTGTTTAACTTATGTCTGTACTCAGATATTGTTGCTTCCGCTGACTCGTCTATGATCGAGCACTTGTATTCGAGCCCTCGAGGCCCTTGGCTTGTATTATGATGCTTGTATGAATTATTTATGTTGTAGAGTTGTGTTGTGATATCTTCCCGTGAGTCCCTGATCTTGATCGTACACATTTGCGTGCATGATTAGTGTATGGTAATATCGGGGGCGTCATAGTTGGCTTAGTCAACAAACGGTTGTGCCAACCTTGACCGTTGGATTGACATTCAACGTCTGTCGTGTTTCTTCAGTCTCTTCTTCCTCCAGCCGCCAAAGCCAAACCAGAGTCGGCGGGACCGCCTGATCCCGCCTCCCATGGATGGTTGTGCTGCCGCGCATGCATCATGGCCACATCACACCCTAAAACTCGGCGCATCTTCCTCGGATCCTGTTCGTTCCCGTTCGAGGCCTCAACATCGTCCTTCGCCTTGGTTCGCTCGCCGTGGCGCTGCCCTCCAGTGTTGTCAACATGGTCAACAATCGAGAGGAATAAGGAGATGGTTGTACATGGTGAGGATGACAGCAGGGACCCGCCAGGATCATGTCAGTAGGCAAGCAAGTGCCTCCTTTATTACAAGAAAAATGGGTTCCTCCTGATGGTTTCCTGCCATCTGGCTTGCACGCCACTGTCAACGTAGTTGATAAGCGAGATAACTGCACAAGGAGCGGCTGACACCCGGGACCCAGTAGCGTGCGCAATATTTTTTTTTTGTTTTTGGGACGGAGAAGGGTACCAACTAGGTTGTGCGGGAGCTGTGGCCCGTCTAGTGCAGGCTTTTATTTCATATGTTTACCACATGACCAACCCAGTTTTTTTTCTTTCTGAAAATGGCTAGCCCAACTATTTTGTTTTTTGCAGAATAATCAACCTAGGCCTACTTGCTTTTCTACACCCTGCTGGGTTGGAAATCTTTCAAGACGAGGAGGGATGCATTCGGGCTTGCCCAGAAAATGGGCTATAAGTAATAAGAAATGGGCCGTAAAATGAAAAAAATACAACAAACAGGCAATTAGTTCCAAAATACTTTTTTCTTTCGGATTTTGATATTTTAAATTTCATTGTTTTTGTGCGGGTAAAATTTCATTGGATCTAAATTAAGGTATGTTTAGTTTTTGAATTATTTTGAATCTGGCTAGAAATTTCGGGTTGTATGCTATTTGGGATAGATTTAGAGGCTGACTTGTGGGTCTACTAGGTTGACGTGTACAAAAGGCTTTGTCAACTTAGTCCACAAACTATTCTAGTAGCAGTGACCATTGGTTGTTAATCCAACGACCGTGCTGCTTCTTCAAATATGATCTTCTTGCTCCAGCCGCCCAAACTAGCGCCGGTGGGACTGCCTACTCCCGCATCCCGTGGTCGGCTATGCTGCCGCACAAGCCGCACCGCCCCACCCTACTCCATCACTGGCCAGCCCATTCCTCTACTCACCCACACCTCCTCTTATTTTCCGGCGATGACAGCCGAACCAGTAAACCGCGTGGGCAACCACTGCCGAGTCTTCCCCGGCTCCGGGTCGTTCCCTTCCTAGGCCTCGCCGTCGTCTACCGCCCTGGTGCTATCAGCGCGGCATGGTGAACGTGGTCAACAAATGACATCCATCGGAAGAGGACTATACGTGGAGAGGCTGACAGCTGGGTCCACGGCCGTACGGAAGTAAGTGCCTCCTTATTATGTGCAAAATAATGATTCCTCCACCTGACAACGAGCACCCATCGGAAGGGCCTCTGTATTTCCCGAAAAAATGTTCCTCCCGCTGATAGCTCTGACCCACCGACTATATCTTCGCATGCAAGGAAGTGCCTCGTTATTATGCACACAAAAAAAGAAAACCCCCTGCTAGCTGGGACCCCCCATATTTGGAGGCTGACATGTGGGCCTACTAAGTTGACGAGGATGCGGGATTTGTCAACTTAGTCAATATAAACGATTCTAGTTGTAGCGATCGTACGATATCCATCCAACGCCCGTCGTGCTTCTTCAACCTCTGGTCTTCTTGCTCTAGCTGCCCAAACCATCGCCGGCCGTGCCGCCTGCTCCTGCGTCTCGTGGCCGGCTGTGGTCTCATGCAGGCCTCACCGCCCCACCCTACTACCATCGCTGGCCTGTCCATCCCTGTACACACCCAGACCTCCTGTTATTCTCCGGCGACGACAACCTCACACTACAGTCGAAGCAGTAAACCCTCGTACCCCCCCTCCGCGTGGGAAGTAACTGCCGAGTCTTCCCCGGCTCCTGGTCATTCCCTTCCTAGGCCTCGCCGTCATCCCCGCCTTGGTCCTGTCGACGCGGCGTGGTCAACGTGGTCAAGGAATGACTTCCTTCGGAACAGGACTATACGTGGAGAGGCTGACAGCTGGGTCCACGGCCGCAGTAAGGAAGTGCCTCCTTATTGCGCGCAAAATAATGATTCCTCCACCTAACAGCGGGGACCCACCGGAAGGACCACCGTATTTTGCGAAAAAACGTTTCCCCCGTGATAGCTGGGACCCACCAGCTACATCTTCGCATGCAAGGAAGTGCATCCATATTACAGGCAAAAAAAAATGATTCTTCCCCTTAACAGCTGGGACCCACCAGCTATATCTTTGCACGTAAGGAAGGTCATCCTTATCCTCCCTGAAAGCTGGGCCCCACCTGGTCAAAGCGTACGTAGCGTTGTCTGTGTACATACCGATCGATCGATCTGTCTGCCACGATGAACTGTGGCCGAGTAAGGAGCGGTAGCAGTTCAGGCAGTCCAGTCAAAATAGTGTACACGTACATATAGCCTGATGCCAAAAAATACAGCCACATACGTACATACGGGCGTGGTCTTGAACACGTACTCGTGCATACGTACGGCCAGGGCACGTTTACATGGAGAGGCAACGGACGGCAGCAACAACATCCTGTTCATCGGAACCCAACCGGTTGGGTCGGAATGGAGAGACTGCGTCGTGTTCATCGGGAGGCAATGGAATACGTCGTGTTCATCGGGAGCCAACCGGCTTGGACGGAATAGCCGAAACTAGGTCTGGCGTATCGCAGAATGGAGGACACATGCCTTCTGTTCAACCGCGTACGGTCGAAACAGGGTCCTGTTCATCGGGAAGGGTCTGGCGTACCGCAAAATGGAGGAAACAGACTTCTGTTCGAGTGCCTATGGTCGAAACGGGGTCGTGTTAATCGGGAGGGGTGTGGCGTACCGCAAAACAGAGGAAACATACATGTGTTGGAGCACCTACGGTCGAAACGGGGTCATGTTCATCCACCGTCTACTGCCTTGCTCCAGCCTCCACGGGCTACTGTTCATCCATCATCGACCTCCTCCAGCCTCCACGGGCTACCGTTGATCCATCATCAACCTCCTCCAGCCTCCACGGGCTACTGTTCATCTAGCATCCATCGGCTACTGTTCATACAGCCTCCACGGGGTCCTGTTCATCCACCCCAACCGGTTGGGGTGCGACGGCCTACTCGGTGTCATGTTCATCCAGCGGCAACGGCCTACTACCACGGGGTCTTGTTCATCCAACCCCCACCGGGAACTGTTCATCCACAGCCAACCAACTGGCTCGACTCACCACGTCTCGACTCGTTCTACCTACCGCGTGCATGGTAGCAACAGTCGGTGTTCATCGAGAGGCAACCCAACACCGGCTGGCTATGTCTCACATGGGGGCTCGATCGACTTCAGTAAGCAACAACAGTGATCGATCGTTCGGGTTCAGTTAGCAGCAGCAGCGAAGGAATCACTCGGGTTCAGTTAACAGCCAAGGGATCGATCGCTCAGGTTTAGTAACGTAGCTAGTGCAATCGCTCGGGTTCAGTAGGCGAACGCCTCACCCAGGTTCAGTTAGAGCCCAATGCCTTGCACACACATGCGTACGTATACGAGAGAAAATGCGCAAACCTCCGTGCATCGCTCGGCCCAGATCACCCACTGTAACCGGGAACTCCAAGATATTTTCCTCACCCTCGCTTCTACCACGATTTTTCCGTCAGGGACAGCCCAAAGAATTTCATGCAGCTGCGTGTCTGGCCCGCCTAGGACGAAAAGCCCATTTTCTGTCATGATTTTTGTCATAGAAGTAGGAACCCACCACATCTATGATGATACGTGTTTTTGTCACAATTATTGTCATATAAGTGTCATAAGCATGACAGATTTTTTCCATTCAGGCCAAAATGTCATGGATGTGTCTTTTTTAGTGAAAGCTTCAGAATACTGGCTATGTCATTGACGACTTGGACATGCTGGCTTGTAGGACTTGAGCACACTCGTCAAGAAGAAGCACATCATTAGTGTCGAGGGCGTCAAATTCGTCAAAGATCACCTTTGCGGTGCTTGTGAGGCTGGAAAGATGACCAGATCCAAGCACTCCGCGAAGACAATCATGACCACTACTCATCCCTTTGAATTACTTCATATGGATCTCTTTGGTCCTACTCATTATGCCACACTAACCAATGCAGCATCTCTCTACGAATTCGTCATCGTTGATGATTATTCTCGTTACGCCTGGGTGCATATTGATGGAAATATGCTCTAGAGGCAATAATAAAATGGTTATTATTATATTTCCTTAATCATGATAAAGTTTTATTATTCATGCTAGAATTTTATTGACCGGAAACTTAAATACATGTGTGGATACATAAACAAATACCGTATCCCTAGTAAGCCTCTACTAGACTAGCTCGTTGAGCAAGAGATGGTTAAGGTTTCCTAACCATAGACATGTGTTGTCACTTGATAACGGGATCACGTCATTAGGAGAATGATGTGATGGACAAGACCCATCCGTTAGCATAGCATATGATCATTCAGTTTATTGCTACTGGTTTCTTAATGTCAAATACATGTTTCCTCGACCATGAGATCATGCAACTCCCGGATACCGGAGGAATACCTTGTGTACTATCAAACGTCACAACATAACTGGGTGATCATAAAGATGCTCTACAGGTATCTCCGAAGGTGTCTATTGAGTTGGCCTGAATCAAGATTGGGATTTGTCACCCCGTATATCAGAGAGGTATCTCTGGGCCTTCTCGGTAATACAACATCACAAGAAGCTTGCAAGCAAAGTGACTAAGGAGTTAGTTATGAAATGATGTATTACAGAACGAGTAAACAGACTTGCCGGTAACGAGATTGAACTAGGTATGAAGATACCGACGATCGAATCTCGGGCAAGTAACATACCGACAGACAAAGGGAATTACGAATGTTGTCATAAGGTTCGACCAATAAAGATCTCCGTAGAATATGTAGGAACCAATATGGGCATCCAGGTCCTGCTATTGGTTCTTGACTAGAGAGGTGTCTCGGTCATGTCTACATCATTCTCGAACCCGTAGAGTCCGCATGCTTAACCTTCGTTTACGATATGGTTTTATATGAGTTGTGTGAGTCGATGACCGAATGCTGTTCGGAGTCCTGGATGAGATCACAGACATGACGAGGAGCTCCGGAATGGTCTGGAGGTAAAGATTGATATATAGGATGATGCTATTTGGTCACCAGAAAGGTTTCGAAAGAACTAGGTATTTATCAGAGTGCCGGAAGGGGTTCCGGGAGGCCACCGGTAAAGCGGTGGGCCTTATGGGCCAAGGGAGGAAGCACACTAGCCCACAAGGGGGCTGGCACGCCCCTCCACCCCTGTCCATGCACCAAGGAGGTACGGACGGAAGGGGGAGGCACCCTAAGACAGCCAACCCCCTTTCATTCCCCCCATGTTCAAATATGAAGGGGGTGGGGGTAGGCAGGCCTCTAGGGAAGCCGCCAGCCACTTGGCGGAGCCCTAGGGCTGCCTTCCCTCCCCCTCCACCTATATATATATATGTGTGGAGAGAGGGGGGCAACACACACATGATCCCCAAGCCGTTTGCGGCGCCCGTCTCCCTCTAGTTCATCCTAAGTCATATTTTTCGTAGTGCTCGGCGAATCCCTGCGGAGATCGTTGCATAACCACCATCACCACGCATCGTGTTGCCAGAACTCATCTACTACTTCGCCCGTCTTGCTGGATCAAGAAGGCGAGGACGTCATCGAGCTGAACGTGTGTTGAACGCGGAGGTGTCGTGCTTTCGGTACTTGATCGGGTGGATCGTGAAGGTGTACGACTACATCAACCACGCTGATAAACGCTTTCTCTTTACGATCTACGAAGGTACGTAGACATACTCTCCCCTCTCGTAGCTATGCATCTCCATGGATAGATGATACGTCTCCAACGTATCTATAATTTTTTATTGTTCCGTGCTATTATATTATCCATCTTGGATGTTTTATATGCATTTATATGTTATGTTATATTATTTTTTTGGGACTAACCTATTAACCTAGAGCCCAGTGCCAGTTTATGTCTTTTCCTAGTTTTTGAGTTTTACAGAAAAGTAATATCAAACGCAGTCCAAATGAGTTGAAAATTTATGGTGATTTTTTATGGAACAGAAGAAGCCCCCGAAGCACAAGATTAGGGCCAGAAGAGTCCCGAGGTGACGGCAAGGGTGGATGGCGCGCCCCCTACCTTGCTGCTGCCCCGTAGACCCCCCTGACTTGAAACCGACGCCAAAAATTCCTATAAATCCAGAAACCCCCAGAAAGAAACCTAGGTCGGGAGTTCCGTCGCCGCAAGCCTCTGTAGCCACGAAAAACCAATTGGGAGCCTGTTCTGGCACCCTGCTAGAGAGGGAAACCATCACCGGTGGCCATCTTCATCATCCCGACACTCTCCATGATGAGGAGGGAGTAGTTCACCATCGGAGCTGAGGGTATGTACTAGTAGCAATGTGTTTGACCTCTCTCTCTCTCTCGTTCTTGATTTGACACGATCTTGATGTACCGCGAGCTTTGTTACTATAGTTGAATCTTGTGGTGTTTCTCCCCCTCTATCTTCTTGTGATGAATTGAGTTTTACCTTTGAGGTTTCACAATGATCGGATTAAATACTATTATGGATTTGAGAACACTTGATGTATGTCTTGCGTGGGATACCCGTCGTGATAATGGGGTATCCTATTGATTCACTTGATGTATCTATTGGCACTCAACTCGCGGATTCTGAGGTGACATTGGGGTAATCTATGCATAGGGTTTGATGCATGTTTTCGTCCTTGTTTCTCCAGTAGAAATCTTGGGGCACTCTTTGAGGTTCTTTATTTTGGATTGAATATTATGAATCTGAAGTTGTTTGATGCATATCGTATAATAGACCCACGGATACTTGTGGTGGCATTGGAGTATCTAGGTGACATTAGGTTTGATTGATGTGTGTCATATGGTGTTATTTTACCACGAACTCTAGGGCTGTTTGTAACACTTATAGGAATAGCTCAATGGATTGATCGTAAATAATAACTTTGAGGTGGTTTCATACCCTACAAGCAATTTCATCTTATGTTCTCCGTGATAGGAACTTTGGAGTGACTTTTGTTACATGTTGAGGGATTGCCATATGATTTAATTGTGTTATCATTGTTGAGAGAACTTGCACTAGTGAAAGTATGAACCCTAGGCCTTGTTTCCAAGCATTGCAATACCGTTTTCGCTCACTTTTGTTACAACCTTGCTATTTTTATATTTTCATATTACAAAAACCCATATCTGCCATCCATATTACACTTGTATCACCTTCTCTTCGCCGAACTAGTGCACCTATACAATTTACCATTGTATTGGGTGTGTTGGGGACACAAGAGACTCTTTGTTATTTGGTTGCAGGGTTGTTTGAGAGAGACCATCTTCATCCTACGCCTCCCACGGATTGATAAACCTTAGGTCATCCACTTGAGGGAAATTTACTACTACCGTACAGAACTCTGCGCTTGGAGGCCCAACACGAGTCTACAAGAAGAAGGTTGTGTAGTAGACATCAAGCTCATTCCTGGCACCGTTGCCGGGGATGTTAGTGCAAGAAGAAGATCTTGCAATTGAATGTTTTAGTTTCTTGTTTTATCACTAGTTTAGTCTATAAAAGAAAACTACAAAAAAAAGGAATTCAGGTTGCCTCATATGCTTCATCTTTTTAATGTCTTTCGTGAGAATGATGGAAATGAAAAATGTGCTCAAGTGTTAGAAGAAGAAGTCAATAAAATGCAATGTTGTTAGTGTGCTTTCTTTGAATATTCATGATACTAGTGATGATTGCACTAGTCATGATAAAGAAGTTTCTTATAAGCATGTCAATTTTTGTGGAGTGAATATAGTTTGTGAAGACATGCCTTATAGGGATGATAGATATTGTAAGAAGCATGAACATGATGAAACCAATTGATGCCTTAAGGTGATAGATAAATTTGCTACAAAATTATGCTCTCTTCATCCCATTACTTGTGAAATTTGCAATAGAGTAGGTCATCTTAATTTTAAATGCATACTTTTTCATGATCGAATCGTGACCCAATATTGCAATAACTTGATAACCCTTGAACTTTATAATGAACTTTGTTTATTTTTGGGGTGTGAAGAATTGTCACATAAAAATAGTTGGTTTGAAGCACTCATATTTACCGACCATGCTGAAACTACTCTTAAAGAAATCTATACATTTTGCGTGGTAAATTGCAATGATAATGCTTATATTGCCAACTATAGAAAGATGGGAAAACCCTTAGAATATAAAAGAAATACTAATGAAAGGGTAAAGCTCACCACTTTCCCTCCTATTGTGATAGAGGCGAAGGTGCCCCGGTGTTTCGATGAGATAGCAATCGTTTTTTGTGGGATTCGAGTTTGACGATCCGACTACGAACGTGCAAAGACGGCGCGCCTTAGCAATCGCTAAACCAACTTCCGAGGAGTTATTGACCACGCCGGAGCATGATCAACCTGACCGCGAGGGTCTATTTCCTGTGAGCAAACGAAGAACAAGTAAGAAACTGAGATTGCATTCTGGATATTGCGAATAGAAGAGGAAAGCTTTATTAATGAAGGTGGGGTTCTGTGACGCCCTTGTCTGGTTGTTGAACACAAATGAAGTACACGAAGTTGCAGCTATGGCGAACTTTTAATCTAAACAAAACCCAAAGTCTAAAAGACGCCCTAAGGGCTATATATATGGAGGAATAGGGGGGAATTTCGTGGCCCTTGTGGGAGGGGTCCGAATCCAACACTAACTCTTGTTTCCCACACATACGGACTCAAAAACAGCCTATACTTAAGTATTTCGAAATTACATGGGCCTGGCCCAATAATAAGGAGACGCAGCGCCTAGAATAGCCTCCGGATGAAATTTATGGAGTGGCATCTTGTATATTTCGTCCAAGGCTTCATGCACTCCTTATGGTGGCTTCAAAGTCCTGAAATCATCACTTGTAACTCCATTCTTGTTCCCCTTGCGCATGCCATCATCTCCAGGCTTGGTCTTGCTCCAGTGTTCATCCCTCTTATCGATGCCAGGCCCTTCATTTGTAAGCAAAACAAATGTATCCAATTTAGGCAGCATCATATTCTCATGAACATTAGAATCATTACCAAGAAACGAAAGTACCTGGTAATTCAATTGGCGTGCGCGAGCTCTAGTAATTGGTCCAGTATGTATAGCAGCAGGAGCTGTGGGTGTAACAATGGTATTGATGTCCTCATCATCCTCCCCTTCTTGAAATGAAGTTGTCCTCGACAGAAGCTCATCTTCCTCACCCAAATAAGGCTTCAAATCTGCAATGTTAAAAGTGGGACTAACCCCAAAATCTGCAGGCAGCTCAAGTTTCTATGCATTATCATTTATTTTCTCTAACACCTTAAAAGGACCATCAGCACGTGGCATTAGCTTTGATTTGTGCAAATTAGGAAATCTATCCTTACGCAAATGTAACCAAACAAGATCTCAAGGTGCGAACACAACATGTTTTCTACCCTTATCTCCAGCAAGTTCATATTTAGCATTAATACGCTCAATGTTTTCCTTAGTTAACTCATGCATTTTAAAAATCAATTCAGCACGTTGTTTAGCATCAAAATTAACCTTCTTCGAAGATGGAAGAGGCAACAAATCAATAGGTGCACGAGGGAGGAAACCATACACAATTTCAAAAGGGCACATCTTAGTAGTAGAATGCAATGAACGATTATAAGCAAATTCAATATGAGGCAAGCATTCTTCCCACATTTTCTTATTATTCTTCAAAACAGCCCTAAGCATAGTAGACAATGTTCTATTGACTACTTCAGTTTGTCCATCAGTTTGGGGATGACATGTAGTACTAAAAAGCAGTTTAGTCCCCAACTTAGCCCATAAACATCTCCAAAACTGGCTAAGAAATTTAGTATCACGATATGAAACAATAGTATTTGGCACACCATGCAAGCGAATAATTTCACGAAAGAACAAACCAGGAACACTAACAGCATCATCGCTTTTATGACATGGTATAAAGTGTGCCATTTTCGAGAATCTATCCGCAACAACAAATATGCTATCCCTCCCCTTCTTTGTTCGAGGTAAACCTAAAACAAAGTCCATAGATATATCCTCCCAAGGAACACTAGGTACAGGCAAAGGCATATATAAACCATGAGGATTGAGTCGTGACTTAGCTTTTTGACATGTAGTGCAGCGAGCAACAAAACGCTCAACATCCCGTCTCATCTTTGGCCAAAAGAAATGTGTAGCAAGTATATCCTCCGTCTTCTTCACGCCAAAATGTCCCATTAATCCTCCTCCATGTGCCTCCTGCAAGAACAAAAGACGAACGGAGCTAGCTGGAATGCATAGCTTGTTAGCACCAAACACAAATCCATCATTAACGACGAACTTGTTCCATGTTCTCCCTTCTTTACAATTCTGCAATACATATTTAAATTCAGCATCATGCACATATTGATCTTTGATGGTCTCCAAACCAAATATTTTAAAGTCAAGTTGTGAAAGCATAGTATAACGACGAGATAATGCATCAGCAATAACATTTTCTTTACCCTTCTTGTTTTTAATGACATAAGGGAAAGTCTCAATGAATTCAACCCATTTAGCATGTCTACGGTTCAGTTTTGCTTGACTTTTAATGTGTTTCAAAGATTCATGATCAGAATGTATAACAAATTCTTTGGGCCATAAATAATGTTGCCATGTTTCTAAAGTCCGAACAAGAGCATATAATTCTTTATCATAAGTAGAATAGTTCAGACTAGGCCCACTCAATTTTTCAGAAAAGTATGCAACAGGTTTGCCATCTTGTAATAACACACCTCCTAATCCAATTCCACTAGCATCACATTCAAGCTCAAAAGTCTTATTAAAATCAGGAAGTTGGAGTAAATGAGCATGTGTCAACTTATCTTTCAATACCGTGAAGGCTTCTTCCTGTGCGGTACCCCAAACAAAAGGCACATCCTTCTTTGTAAGCTCGTTGAGAGGTGCAGCAATGGTGCTAAAATCTCTCACAAAAGGCCTATAGAAACCAGCGAGTCCAAGAAAGTCCTCACTTGTGTGACCGTTTTGGGCTGCGGCCAACTCTCAATAGCTTCAATCTTGGCTTTATCAACTTCAATTCCCTCTGGAGTAACAACATAGCCAAGAAAAGATACCCGGTCGGTGCAAAAGGTGCACTTCCCAAGGTTACCAAACAAACGTGCATCACGTAGAGCAATAAAAACAGCACGTAAATGTTCCAAATGTTCTTCCAAAGATTTGCTATAAATCAGTATATCATCAAAATAGACTACCACAAATCGTCCAATGAAAGCACGTAAAACTTCGTTCATTAGTCTCATGAAAGTACTAGGTGCATTAGTTAACCCAAAAGGCATGACTAACCACTCATATAAACCAAACTTAGTTTTAAATGTTGTTTTCCATTCATCTCCTAGTTTCATACGAATTTGATGGTATCCACTACGCAAATCAACTTTGGAGAATATTGTAGAGCCACTCAATTCATCAAGCATATCATCTAGCCTAGGAATAGGATGACGATAATGAATAGTAATATTATTAATGCCTTTACAATCAACACAGATACGCGACGTACCATCCTTTTTAGGCACTAGTATAATAGGAACAACACAAGGACTAAGAGATTTGCGTATATAACCTTTGTCGAGCAGCTCCTCTACTTGACGCATAATCTCCTTCGTCTCCTTTGGATTGGTACGGTATGGTGCACGGTTGGGTAGCGATGCACCGGGAATTAAGTCAATTTGATGCTCAATACCTCGAATAGGTGGTAATACTGGTGGCACGTCTTGTGGAAAAACGTCAACGAACTCCTGCGAAATGTTAGTGACAGCAGGGGGCAAAGAGGAAGGCATGTCCTTGAATGAAAATAATGCCTCTTTGCACACAAAAGCATAACAAACAAATTTGCTAAAAACTAGCTCATCAATATCAGATTTGGTGGCAAGTAAACATGCACTTTTCAATTTAATTTCAGAAGCAACACTAGATGGTTTATTATTAGGCTTCATTTGTTGCTCAAATTTTTTGCCACAATCTGATTTTCACTCTTATTTTTCTCCTGTTTTGCTTTATTATCTCTATGAATATCATCTTTCAAAATGGAATCAGGAGTCATAGGAAGCATAGTAATATTTGTATCCTTATGAACAAGAGTATACTGATTGTTTCTACCATGATGTACATAATTTTTATCAAATTGCCATGGTCTACCAAGTAATAAGGAACATGCTTGCATAGGTACCACATCACAATCAACATAATCATCATATGTAGAGATACTAAAAAGCACACGAACAGTACGTGTTACCTTAACCTTGCCGATGTTGTTGAACCATTGGATGTAGTAAGGATGTGGATGTGGTCTTGTGGTGAGAGATAGCTTCTCCACCATCTCCATGCTAGCCAAGTTGTTGCAGCTCCCTCCATCTATGATGACGCGAATAGAACGTTCCTTCACAACTCCCTTTGTATGGAACAAATTATGCCTCTGATTTTGCTCAGCTTGTGTAACCTGCACACTCAAAACACGTTGAGCAACTAAACATTCATACCTGTCAGCATCTTCAGGAGCCATGTATCGCGTCTCATGATCAGAATCATCTCCACCGTGTTCTTCACGTGTAATAAGAGCCAAAGTCTCCTCATCATAGTCACTAGCGGACTCATACCCACCATCCTCAGTAGCAATCATCACACGCTGAGATTTGCATTCTCTCGCATAATGACCTCTTCCCTTACAACGACGACAAATAATATCACTTGTGTGGCCTGTTGATGCCATGGAAGAAGAAGAGCTCTGTGCAGGCCCGACAGGTGTGCTCTTGGCAGATAGTGGTGGTTGTGCCTGCTTTCTTGTATCACGGTTGGAGGTGGCACCTGATGGAGGTGATGGTGCAGGGGAAGTAGAGGATGCACGTGGTGTCCATGATGAAGGTCGACCTGCAGAAAAGTTAGTTCGCTCCAATGCCTATCGATCCTGCACTTCATGTTCAGCTTTACAAGCAAGATGGAATAAACGAGTGATATTATTATAATCCTTATACTCTAGAATGGTCTGAATCTCTCTATTTAATCCACCCATAAAACATGCAAGCATAGCTTCATTATCCTCAACAACAACACATCTAATCATGCCAGTTTGTAATTCCTGATAATATTCTTCGACAGAATTTTTTCCTTGTCTCGAACGCTGCAATTTTTTAATTAATTCACGTTGATAATATGGTGGAACCCAGCGAGTACGCATAGCAGTTTTCAAAGCAGCCCAAGTGGCTGGAATAGGATATAATTTACAATGTTCAGACCACCAAACACATGCAAAGCTAGTGAAAGCACAAACAGCAGCAGGAACACGTCTCTCCTCAGGATATTGTAAACATGTAAATCGTTGTTCAGTTTCTAACTCCCAAGTAAGATATATATCAGGAATATATCTACCCTCAAATGGTGGAATATTCAATTTCAGTTTAGGAAGATGGTCATGATCTCGTACCCGAGGGAGAGCCCTACCATTGTGATTATTTGCATGTGGACGACCTGGTGGTTGTGGTGCTGGTGGTTGCACGTAGTTCTGATTTTGGTCAACCTCATCCTCGTAATCTTCCGCATAATCATCCTCCGCAACACTAGCAGGAGCCACAGAAGTATCAACAGCAACACCAACAGTTTGGCCAGGCTGAAGAAGGACACGGCTCGCTCGGCGGAGGGCTGTTTCGCGATGTGGAGGTAGTAGTAGTAGTTGTTGTTGTTGTTGCAGAGGTGCGACAGGTGCAGCCGGTGGTGGAAGACGCGCAAGCAGTTCATTAAATCTGTTATCGAGCTTTTTTTCGAACGTCTTCTCAAGGCCAGTGATCTTCTCCATGGCCTCTTCAAAATTATTCGGCACATCTTGCACCTGTTCAGTCATCATTTGCTTAAACTTATCATGAAGCTCCTTGTTCGTTAAGTTCTCCCAGTCAATCTCGTCGGCTTGTGATCCTGGCATGGTTAGCAGTAATAGAAACACACAAGAATATGATCCTACAGACTACTAACAAGTGGTGGTGGTGGGTGTCACAAATCTGTCAAGCAAAACTCAAATTCTTACCAGTTCTTACCCAGCAACAGGCGGTGATCGGCAACCGTTGTAGTCAAAAGTCTCAAAGCTTGGATAGAGCGATTACCAGGGAGAGTCGAACGCACGACGTAGATGTATGTGGAGCTGGGAAGACTTATAATATGGTAGCAAAAAGGGTCAGCAATAATCAATTCAGAGATGCAAAGTTGAATAAACGCTCAACGACGGTACTGTGCTGGTCCTAGGCTAGACCGTGCTAGAGACGCGAGCCTAGAACACTAACAAAATCACGGCGCTGCACGTAAACAAGGGAAAGCACACTCTGGAAAAAAATTCGCTCTGTTTTTTTCGCGCTCCTCTTTTTTTTGCGCTCTTTTTTTTGCGAAAAATCACTATAATAGCGAGTGTCTCAAAACTCTTCCCAGGTCAAACTGACAGGATGGGCACGAAATTTTTTTGACAATTTTTTTCGGAAATCGCGACAGCGATGACGAAAAAGTGCGACAAAAAATCACTATGATGGCGAGTGTCTCAAAACGCTCTGTTGGACCTGAAAATAGGATAGGGAAAAATATTTTTGGTCACCGAAAATTTGGCCTAAAAACTGCCCGAGGGTCTCCAGACTCTTTTTTTAGACCTACTCAGGCAAGGAAACACAAAATGAAAACTAGATGGATCTCGAAACAAACCTAATATGAAAAGAACTCGGATTGGTGGTGGACAAGCAGTTGTATATGTGGACTCGGATTGGTGGTGGACAGGCGGATGTATATGTGGACTCGGATTGGTGGTGGACAGGCAGATGTATATGTGGACTCGGATTGGTGGTGGACAGGCGGATGTATATGTGGACTCGGATTGGTGGTGGACAGGCGGATGTATATGGCAGCGGTAAGGAATATGTTGGTGGTGGTGGTATATGGTAGGAACGATGACGATGGTGCGACGGCGGCGTGACAACTTGTGAACACAACTCGAAACTCTAAGGGAAACCAGACGCTAAGACCAGCAACTTGACATGACGATGCAACCGCAAATTCAACAAAGCAAATACAGAAAAGATTATGCAAAGGCTCAGATTGGTTCGGATAGGATGAACTAACCATAATTTTTTTTGGCTTTTTTTGTTGACTATAGGTATGAAGAACAGACTCGATCTAAACTACGAAAAACCGTAAAATCTCACCGAGCAACCTGGAAATCTGATACCACTTGATAGAGGCGAAGGTGTCCCGATGTTTGAGATAGCAATCGTTTTCTGTGGGAGTCGAGTTTGACGATCCGACTATGAACGTGCGAAGACATCGCGCCTTAGCAATCGCTAAACCAACTTCCGAGGGGTTATTGAACACACCGGAGCATGATCAACCTCACCACGAAGGTCTATTTCCTGCGAGCAAATGAAGAACAAGCAAGAAACTGCAATTGCAATCTGGATATTGCGAATAAAAGAGGAAAGCTTTATTAATGAATGTGGGGTTTTGTGACGCCTTTGTCTGGTCGTTGAACACAAACGAAGTACGCGAAGTTGTAGCTATGGCGAACTTTTAATCTAAACAAAACCCGAAGTCTAAACAACGCCTAAGGGCTGTATATATGGAGGAATAGGGGGGAATTTCGTGGCCCTTGTGGGAGGGGTCCGAATCCAACCCTAACTCTTGTTTCCCCACACATACGGACTCTAAAAACAACCTATACATAATTATTTCGAAATTACATGGGCCTGGCCCAATAATAAGGTGACGCAGCACCTAGAATAGCCTCTGGACGAAATTTATGGAGTGGCATCTTGTATATTTCGTCCAAGGCTTCATGCACTCCTTATGGTGGCTTAAAAGTCCTGAAATCATCACTTGTAACTCCGTTCTGGTTCCCCTTGCGCATGCCATCATCTCCAGGCTTGGTCTTGCTCCAGTGTTCATCCCTCTTATCCATGTCAGGCCCTTCATTTGTAAGCAAAACAAATGTATCCAATTTAGGCAGCATCATATTCTCATGAACATTAGAATCATTACCAAGAAATGAAAGTACCTGGTAATACAATTGGCGTGCGCGAGCTCTAGTAATTGGTCCAGTATGTATAGCAGGAGGGGTTGTGGGTGTAACAATTGTATTGCTTTCCTCATCATATTGTCTCTCGTGATGAAACAGGTTACAAGAATGAGCTCCCTATGCGACCAATCTCATCAATAAGGAGCTCCAAAAAGTTGATTAAACCCACACATGGTGTGGAGAAGAAAAAGAAATGACGTAGAAGCAAAGGTAAAAAGGTATCCCTCCCAAATGATGTTGCTCCTATTATTGTTATGCCTCATGAGAGTGAATCAAAAAAAATATGGAAGATGATATACTTGATGATGATATTGATTCTTTGCTTATGGTACAACGTCCAAAGAAACTATTGAGGATGATTTTGTTATGCCTATTACTCATAGTAATGATACTTGTTATAATCTTGAGAATCTTTTTGGCACCAACTATAAAATTGTGATGATCATTTGCTATACTATTGGTGCTATTCATACTATTAATGATGAGAGTGATTATGCCTATGATATGCAAAGCCACAAAAGCTTGGGGATGCTATGTTTGATAAGAATGACATGTTTGAGAATTTAATTGCTGCAAGTAATGTTTGTCCCAAGCTTGGGGATGCTATGTTTAACGAAGATGATATTTTTAGTCCCCCAAATTTTGATGTGCAAATTTATTATGATGATAGCATGCCTCCTATGTATGATGATTGCAATATTTATGAAAGTGGGCTTGGAAGAGTGTCAACTGTAGATAATAGTTATCCCACTATTTTGGAGGGTGTTGAATCTTATTATAATGACAAAAGTGGATTTGGATAGGTGATGACTTTATTTAGTAATGATTCCACTATCTTGGAAGAGGTTTCAATTGATTATGATGAGAACAAAGTTGCTACTTATGATGATTATTTTGATGACACTTATGTCATAAAAGTAGTGATGATTATATTTATAAAACTTGTCATGATTATGATTACCCTTTTCCTGAACATTACTCTTTTAATGTGGAAATAATTTATAGTATTCGAGTTTCTTATGACACTCCCACTATTCTGAATGAGAAGAATTTTGCTTATGTGGAGAGTACTAAATTTTCTATGCTTGTGGATAATGAAAATAATGCGTTATGTGATGGTTATATTGTTGAATTCATTCATGATGCCGGGCTCATGTACCGGCTCAAGAATTGCGGATGATTCCAATTACTTGGCCATTTGCAGTCTGGGGACTTGACATGGTTGGGCCTTTCAAAAGGTCCAAATATAAAAAGACCCACCTCTTGGTGGCGGTTGATAAGTTCACAAAGTGGGTTGAGGCAGAGCCAGTCAGGAAGTGTGACGCAGCCATGACGGTTCATTTCATGAAAAAGGTGATCTTTCGCTTTGGTTTTCCACACAGTATTATAACTGACAATGGTACTAATCTGTCCAAGGGTGCCATGGAAGAGTTCTGTCAACGTGAGCATATCCGGCTTGATGTTTCATCAATAGCTCGCCCCAATCCAATGGGCAGGCTGAAAGAGCGAATCAGGAAATCTTGAAAGGCATCAGACCCCGGCTTATGGTTCCTTTGCAGCGGACGCCGGGTTGTTGGGTAGAAGAGTTACCTTCTGTAATATGGAGCATCAATACTACCCCTAACAGGTCTACGGGTTACACACCTTTCTTCTTGGATTATGGTGTAGAGGCGGTTCTACCTAGTGACATCCGTCATGAGTCGCCCCGCCTGGCGGCTTACGTTGAAGCTAATAATGAACAAGCCCGTCAGGATGCACTTGACCTGTTAGATGAGAAGCGCGACTTGGCAGCAGCTCGCTTGGCGATTTACCAACAAGATCTGCGCCGTTATCACAGCCGCCGGGTTAAGTCCAGAACCTTTCAAGAAGGTGACTTGGTGCTCCGGCTCATCCAGGATCAGTCTGATGCACACAAGCTATCCCCACCTTGCGAAGGAATCGCTCGGGTTCAGTTAACAGCCAAGGGATCGATCGCTCAGGTTTAGTGATGTAGCTAGTGCAATCGCTCGGGGTCAGTAGGCGAACGCCTCACCCGGGTTCAGTTAGAGCCCAATGCCTCGCACACACATGCGTACGTATACGAGAGAAAGTGTGAAAACCTCCGTGCATCGCTCATCCCCGCTCACCCACCGTAACCGGGAACTCCAAGATATTTTCCTCGCCCTCGCTTCTACCATGATTTTTCCGTCAGGGACAGCCCAAAGAATTTCATGCAGCTACGTGTCTGGCCCACCCAGGACGAAAAGCCCATTTTCTATCATGATTTTTGTCATAGAAATAGGAACCCACCACATCTATGATGATATGTGTTTTTGTCACAATTATCGTCATAGAAGTGTCATAAGCATGACAGATTTTTTCCATTCAGGCCAAAATGTCACGGATGTGTCTTTTTTTAGTGAAAGCTTCAGAATACTGGCTATGTCATCGACGACTTGGACATGCTGGCTTGAGGGACTTGAGCAGACTCGTCAAGAAGAAGCACATCATTGGTGTCGAGGGCGTCAAATTCGTCAAAGATCACCTTTGCGGTGTTTGTGATGCTGGAAAGATGACCAGATCCAAGCACTCCGCGAAGACAATCATGACCACTACTCATCCCATTGAATTACTTCATATGGATCTCTTTGGTCCTACTCATTATGCCACACTAACCAATGCAACATCTCTCTACGAATTCGTCATCGTTTATGATTATTCTCGTTACGCCTGGGTGCATATTGATGGAAATATGCTCTACAGGCAATAATAAAATGGTAATTATTATATTTCCTTAATCATGATAAAGTTTTATTATTCATGCTAGAATTGTATTGACCGGAAACTTAAATACATGTGTGGATACATAAACAAATACCGTGTCCCTAGTAAGCCTCTACTAGACTAGCTCGTTGAGCAAGAGATGGTTAAGGTTTCCTAACCATAGACATGTGTTGTCACTTGATAACGGGATCACGCCATTAGGAGAATGATGTGATGGACAAGACCCATCCGTTAGCAAGGCATATGATCATTCTGTTTATTGCTACTGGTTTCTTAATGTCAAATACATGTTTCTTCGACCATGAGATCATGCAACTCCCGAATACCGGAGGAATACCTTGTGTACTATCAAACGTCACAATATAACTGGGTGATCATAAAGATGCTCTACAGATATCTCCGAAGGTGTCTATTGAGTTGGCCTGAATCAAGATTGGGATTTGTCACCCCATATATCGGAGAGGTATCTCTGGGCCTTCTCAGTAATACAGCATCACATGAAGCTTGCAAGCAAAGTGACTAAGGAGTTAGTTATGAAATGATGTATTACAGAACGAGTAAACAGACTTGCCGGTAACGAGATTGAACTAGGTATGAAGATACCGACGATCGAATCTCGGGCAAGTAACATACCGACAGACAAAGCGAATTACGAATGTTGTCATAAGGTTCGACCAATAAAGATCTCCGTAGAATATGTAGGAACCAATATGGGAATCCAGGTCCTTCTATGGTTTATTGACCAGAGAGGTGTCTCGGTCATGTCTACATCATTCTCGAACCCGTAGAGTCCGCATGCTTAACCTTCGTTGATGATATGGTTTTATACGAGTTGTGTGAGTCGATGACCGAATGCTGTTCGGAGTCCTGGATGAGATCACAGACATGACGAGGAGCTCCGGAATGGTCTGGAGGTAAAGATTGATATATAGGACGATGCTATTTGGTCACCAGAAAGGTTTTGGAAGAACCGGGTATTTGTCGGAGTGCCGGAAGGGGTTCCGGGAGGCCACCGGTAAAGCGGTGGGCCTTATGGGCCAAGGGGGGAAGCACGCTAGCCGACACGGGGGCTGGCGCGCCCCTCCACCCCTGTCCATGCACCAAGGAGGTACGGACGGAAGGGGGAGGCACCCTAAGACAGTCAACCCCCTTTCCTTCCCCCCATGTTCAAATATGAAGGGGGTGGGGGTAGGCAGGCCTCTAGGGAAGCCGCCGGCCACTTGGCGGAGCCCTAGGGCTGCCTTCCCTCCCCCTCCACCTATATATATATATATGGAGAGAGAGGGGCAACACACACATGATCCCCAAGCCGTTTGCGGTGCCCGTCTCCCTCTAGTTCGTCCTAAGTCATATTTTCGTAGTGCTCGGCGAATCCCTGCGGAGATAGTTCCATAACCACCATCACCATGCATTGTGTTGCCAGAACTCATCTACTGCTTCGGCCGTCTTGCTGGATCAAGAAGGCGAGGACGTCATCGAGCTGAACGTGTGTTGAACGCGGAGGTGTCGTGCTTTCGGTACTTGATCGGGTGGATCGTGAAGGTGTACGACTACATCAACCGCGCTGATAAACGCTTTCTCTTTACGATCTACGAAGGTACGTAGACATACTCTCCCCTCTCGTAGCTACGCATCTCCATGGATAGATGATACGTCTCCAACGTATCTATAATTTTTTATTGTTCCGTGCTATTATATTATCCATCTTGGATGTTTTATATGCATTTATATGTTATGTTATATTATTTTTTTGGGACTAACCTATTAACCTAGAGCCCAGTGCCAGTTTATGTCTTTTCCTTGTTTTTGAGTTTTACAGAAAAGTAATATCAAACGGAGTCCAAATGAGTTGAAAATTTATGGTGATTTATTATGGAACAGAAGAAGCCCCCGAAGCACAAGATTAGGGCCATAAGAGTCCCGAGGTGACGGCAAGGGTGGATGGTGCGCCCCCTACCTTGCCGCTGCCCCGTAGACCCCCCTGACTTGAAACCGACGCCAAAAATTCCTATAAATCCAGAAACCCCCAGAAAGAAACCTAGGTCGGGAGTTCCGTCGCCGCAAGCCTCTATAGCCACGAAAAACCAATTGGGAGCCCGTTCCGGCACCCTGCTGGAGAGGGAAACCATCACCGGTGCCCATCTTCATCATCCCGACACTCTCCATGATGAGGAGAGAGTAGTTCACCATCGGGGCTGAGGGTATGTACCAGTAGCTATGTGTTTGACCTCTCTCTCTCTCTCGTGTTCTTGATTTGACATGATCCTGATGTACCGCGAGCTTTGTTACTATAGTTGAATCTTGTGGTGTTTCTCCCCCTCTATCTTCTTGTGATGAATTGAGTTTTACCTTTGAGGTTTCACTATGATCGGATTAAATACTATTATGGATTTGAGAACACTTGATGTATGTCTTGCGTGGGATACCCGTCGTGACAATGGCGTATCCTATTGATTCACTTGATGTATCTATTGGCACTCAACTCGTGGATTCCCGACGTGACATTGGGGTAATCTATGCATAGGGTTTGATGCATGTTTTCGTCCTTGTTTCTCCAATATAAATCTTGGGGCACTCTTTGAGGTTCTTTATTTTGGATTGAATATTATGAATCTGAAGTTGTT
This sequence comes from Aegilops tauschii subsp. strangulata, assembly GCF_002575655.3. Lineage (NCBI taxonomy): Eukaryota > Viridiplantae > Streptophyta > Magnoliopsida > Poales > Poaceae > Aegilops > Aegilops tauschii. The sequence continues at coordinate 247,687,432 of NC_053040.3, read as the reverse complement.
TGATGCATATCATATAATAGACCCACGGATACTTGTGGTGGCATTGGAGTATCTAGGTGACATTAGGTTTGATTGATGTGTGTCATATGGTGTTATTTTACCACGAACTCTAGGGCTGTTTGTAACACTTATAGGAATAACTCAATGGATTGATCGTAAAGAATAACTTTGAGGTGGTTTCATACCCTACAAGCAATTTCATCTTATGTTCTCCGTGATAGGAACTTTGGAGTGACTTTTGTTGCATGTTGAGGGATTGCCATATGATTTAATTGTGTTATCATTGTTGAGAGAACTTGCACTAGTGAAAGTATGAACCCTAGGCCTTGTTGCCAAGCATTGCAATACCGTTTTCGCTCACTTTTGTTACTAGTTACCTTGCTATTTTTATATTTTCAGATTACAAAAACCCATATCTACCATCCATATTACACTTGTATCACCATCTCTTCGCCGAACTAGTGCACCTATACAATTTACCATTGTATTGGGTGTGTTGGGGACACAAGAGACTCTTTGTTATTTGGTTGCAGGGTTGTTTGTGAGAGACCATCTTCATCCTATGCCTCCCACAGATTGATAAACCTTAGGTCATCCACTTGAGGGAAATTTACTATTGTCTTACAAAACTCTGCGCTTGGAGGCCCAACACGAGTCTACAAGAAGAAGGTTGTGTAGTAGACATCAAGCTCATTCCTGGCGCCGTTGTCGGGGATGTTAGTTCTTGAAGGTATATCTTTAGATCTTGCAATTGAATGTTTTAGTTTCTTGTTTTATCATTAGTTTAGTCTATAAAAGAAAACTACAAAAAAAAGGAATTCAGGTTGCCTCATATGCTTCATCTTTTTAATGTCTTTCGTGAGAATGATGGAAATGAAAAATGTGCTCAAGTGTTAGAAGAAGAAGTCAATAAAATGCAATGTTGTTAGTGTGCTTTCTTTCAATATTCATGATACTAGTGATGATTGCACTAGTCATGATAAAGAAGTTTCTTATAAACATGTCAATTTTTGTGGAGTGAATATAGTTTGTGAAGACATGCCTTATAGGGATGATAGATATTGTAAGAAGCATAAACATGATGAAACCAATTGATGCCTTAAGGTGATAGATAAATTTGCTACAAAATTATGCTCTCTTCATCCCATTACTTGTGAAATTTGCAATAGAGTAGGTCATCTTAATTTTAAATGCATACTTTTTCATGATCGAATCGTGACCCAATATTGCAATAACTTGATAACCCTTGAACTTTATAATGAACTTTGTTTATTTTTGGGGTGTGAAGAATTGTCACATAAAAATTGTTGGTTTGAAGCATTCATATTTACCGACCATGCTGAAACTACTCTTAAAGAAATCTATACGTTTTGCGTGGTAAATTGCAATGATAATGTTTATATTGCCAACTATAGAAAGATGGGAAAACCCTTAGAATATAAAAGAAATGCTAATGAAAGGGTAAAGCTCTCCACTTTCCCTCCTATTGTGATAGAGGCAAAGGTGTCCCGATGTTTCGATGAGATAGCAATTGTTTTTTGTGGGAGTCGAGTTTGACGATCGGACTACGAACGTGCAAAGACGTCGCGCCTTAGCAATCGCTAAACCAACTTCCGAGGAGTTATTGACCACGCCGGAGCACGATCAACCTGACCACGAGGGTCTATTTCCTTCGAGCAAACGAAGAACAAGTAAGAAACTGAGATTGCAATCTGGATATTGCGAATAAAAGAGGAAAGGTTTATTAGTGAAGGTGGGGTTCTGTGACGCCTTTGTCTGGTCGTTGAACACAAACGAAGTACGCGAAGTTGTAGCTATGGCGAACTTTTAATCTAAACAAAACCCAAAGTCTAAACGACGCCTAAGGGCTGTATATATGGAGGAATAGGGGGGAATTTCGTGGCCCTTGTCGGAGGGGTCCGAATCCAACCCTAACTCTTGTTTCCCCACACATACGGACTCTAAAAACAGCCTATACTTAAGTATTTCAAAATTACATGGGCCTGGCCCAATAATAAGGTGACGCAGCACCTAGAATAGCCTCTGGACGAAATTTATGGAGTGGCATCTTGTATATTTCGTCCAAGGCTTCATGCACTCCTTATGGTGGCTTCAAAGTCCTGAAATCATCACTTGTAACTCTGTTCTGGTTCCCCTTGCGCATGCCATCATCTCCAAGCTTGGTCTTGCTCCAGTGTTCATCCCTCTTATCCATGCCAGGCCCTTCATTTGTAAGCAAAACAAATGTATCCAATTTAGGCAGCATCATATTCTCATGAACATTAGAATCATTACCAAGAAACGAAAATACCTGGTAATACAATTGGCGTGCGCGAGCTCTAGTAATTGGTCCAGTATGTATAGCAGCAGGGGTTGTGGGTGTAACAATTGTATTGCTGTCCTCATCATATTGTCTCTCGTGATGAAACAGGTTACAAGAATGAGCTCCCTATGCGACCAATCTCATCAATAAGGAGCTCCAAAAAGTTGATTAAACCCACACATGGTGTGGAGAAGAAAAAGAAATGACGTAGAAGCAAAGGTAAAAAGGTATCCCTCCCAAATGATGTTGCTCCTATTATTGTTATGCCTCATGAGAGTGAATCAAAAAAAATATGGAAGATGATATACTTGATGATGATATTGATTCTTTGCCTTATGGTACAACGTCCAAAGAAACTATTGAGGATGATTTTGTTATGCCTATTACTCATAGTAATGATACTTGTTATAATCTTGAGAATCTTTTTGGCACCAACTATAAAATTGTGATGATCATTTGCTATACTATTGGTGCTATTCATACTATTAATGATGAGAGTGATTATGCCTATGATATGCAAAGCCACAAGCTTGGGGATGCTATGTTTGATAAGAATGACATGTTTGAGAATTTAATTGCTGCAAGTAATGTTTGTCCCAAGCTTGGGGATGCTATGTTTAACGAAGATGATATTTTTAGTCCCCCAAGTTTTGATGTGCAAATTTATTATGATGATAGCATGCCTCCTATGTATGATGATTGCAATATTTATGAAAGTGGGCTTGGAAGAGTGTCAACTGTAGATAATAGTTATCCCACTATTTTGGAGGGTGTTGAATCTTATTATAATGATAAAAGTGGATTTGGACAGGTGATGACTTTATTTAGTAATGATTTCACTATCTTGGAAGAGGTTTCAATTGATTATGATGAGAACAAAGTTGCTACTTATGATGATTATTTTGATGACACTTATGTTATAAAAGTAGTGATGATTATATTTATAAAACTTGTCATGATTATGATTACCCTTTTCCTGAACATTACTCTTTTAATGTGGAAATAATTTATAGTATTCGAGTTTCTTATGACACTCCCACTATTCTGAATGAGAAGAATTTTGCTTATGTGGAGAGTACTAAATTTTCTATGCTTGTGGATAATGAAAATAATGCGTTATGTGATGGTTATATTGTCAAATTCATTCATGATGCCGGGATCATGTACCGGCTCAAGAATTGCGGATGATTCCAATTACTTGTCCGTTTGAAGTCTGGGGACTTGACATGGTTGGGCCTTTCAAAAGGTCCAAAGATAAAAAGACCCACCTCTTGGTGGCGGTTGATAAGTTCACAAAGTGGGTTGAGGCAGAGCCAGTCAGTAAGTGTGACCCAGCCATGACGGTTCAATTCAGGGAAAAGGTGATCTTTCGCTTTGGTTTTCCACACAGTATTATAACTGACAATGGTACTAATCTGTCCAAGGGTGCCATGGAAGAGTTCTGTCAACGTGAGCATATCCGGCTTGATGTTTCATCAGTAGCTCGCCCCCAATCCAATGGGAGGCTGAAAGAGCGAATAAGGAAATCTTGAAAGGCATCAGACCCCGGCTTATGGTTCCTTTGCAGTGGACGCCGGGTTGTTGGGTAGAAGAGTTACCTTCTGTAATATGGAGCATCAATACTACCCTTAACAGGTCTACGGGTTACACACCTTTCTTCATGGTTTATGGTGTAGAGGCGGTTCTACCTAGTGACATCCGTCATGACTCGCCCCGCCTGGCGGCTTACGTTGAAGCTAATAATGAACAAGCCCGTCAGGATGCACTTGACCTGTTAGATGAGAAGCGCGACTTGGTAGCAGCTCGCTTGGCGATTTAGCAACAAGATCTGCGCCGTTATCACTGCCGCCGGGTTAAGTCCAGAACCTTTCAAGAAGGTGACTTGGTGCTCCGGCTCATCCAGGATTAGTCTGATGCACACAAGCTATCCCCACCTTGCGAAGGAATTGCTCGGGTTCACTTAACAGCCAAGGGATCGATCGCTCAGGTTTAGTAACGTAGCTAGTGCAATCGCTTGGGTTCAGTAGGTGAACGCCTCACCCGGGTTCAGTTAGAGCCCAATGCCTCGCACGCACATGCGTACGATACGAGAGAAAATGTGCAAACCTCCGTGCATCGCTCGGCCCCGATCACCCACCGTAACCGGGAACTCCAAGATATTTTCCTCGCCCTCGCTTCTACCATGATTTTTCCGTCAGGGACAGCCCAAAGAATCTCATGCAGTTGCGTGTCTGGCCCACCCAGGACGAAAAGCCCATTTTTTGTCATGATTTTTGTCATAGAAGTAGGAACCCACCACATCTATGATGATACGTGTTTTTGTCACAATTATCGTCATATAAGTGTCATAAGCATGACAGATTTTTTCCATTCAGGCCAAAATGTCATGGATGTGTCTTTTTTAGTGAAAGCTTCAGAATACTGGCTATGTCATCGACGACTTGGACATGCTGGCTTGAGGGACTTGAGCAGACTCGTCAAGAAGAAGCACATCATTGGTGTCGAGGGCGTCAAATTCGTCAAAGATCACCTTTGCGGTGTTTGTGAGGCTGGAAAGATGACCAGATACAAGCACTCCGCGAAGACAATCATGACCACTACTCGTCCCTTTGAATTAATTCATATGGATCTCTTTGGTCCTACTCATTATGCCACACTAGCCAATGCAGCATCTCTCTACGAATTCGTCATCGTTGATGATTATTCTTGTTACGCCTGGGTGCATATTGATGGAAATATGCTCTAGAGGCAATAATAAAATGGTTATTATTATATTTCCTTAATCATGATAAAGTTTTATTATTCATGCTAGAATTGTATCTACCGGAAATTTAAATACATGTGTGGATACATAAACAAATACCGTGTCCCTAGTAAGCCTCTACTAGACTAGCTCGTTGAGCAAGAGATGGTTAAGGTTTCCTAACCATAGACATGTGTTGTCACTTGATAACGGGATCACGTCATTAGGAGAATGATGTGATGGACAAGACCCATCCGTTACCATAGCATATGATCATTCTGTTTATTGCTACTGGTTTCTTAATGTCAAATACATGTTTCTTCGACCATGAGATCATGCAACTCCCGGATACCGGAGGAATACCTTGTGTACTATCAAACGTCACAACATAACTGGGTGATCATAAAGATGCTCTACAGGTATCTCCGAAGGTGTCTATTGAGTTGGCCTGAATCAAGATTGGGATTTGTCACCCCATATATCGGAGAGGTATGTCTGGGCCTTCTCGGTAATACAGCATCACAAGAAGCTTGGAAGCAAAGTGACTAAGGAGTTAGTTATGAAATGATGTATTACAGAGCGAGTAAACAGACTTGCCGGTAACGAGATTGAACTAGTTATGAAGATACCGACGATCGAATCTCGGGAAAGTAACAAACCGACAGACAAAGGGAATTACAAATGTTGTCATAAGGTTCGACCAATAAAGATCTCTGTAGAATATGTAGGAACCAATATGGGAATCTAGGTCCTTCTATTGGTTATTGTCCTGAGAGGTTTCTCGGTCATGTCTACATCATTCTCGAACCCGTAGAGTCTGCATGCTTAACCTTCGTTGACGATATGGTTTTATATGAGTTGTGTGAGTCGATGACCGAATGCTGTTCGGAGTCCTGGATGAGATCACAGACATGACGAGGAGCTCCGGAATGGTCTGGAGGTAAATATTGATATATAGGACGATGCTATTTGGTCACCAGAAAGGTTTTGGAAGAACCGGGTATTTGTCGGAGTGCCGGAAGGGGTTCCGGGAGGCCACCGGTAATGCGGTGGGCCTTATGGGCCAAAGGGGGAAGCACACTAGCCCACAAGGGGGCTGGCGCGCCCCTCCACCCCTGTCCATGCACCAAGGAGGTACGGACGGAAGGGGGAGGCACCCTAAGACAGTCAACCCCCTTTCCTTCCCCCCATGTTCAAATATGATGGGGGTGGGGGTAGGCGGGCCTCTAGGGAAGCCGCCGGCCACTTGGCGGAGCCCTAGGGCTGCCTTCCCTCCCCCTCCACCTATATATATACATATATATATATATATATATGGAGAGAGAGGGGGAACACACACATGATCCCCAAGCCGTTTGCGGCGCCCGTCTCCCTCTAGTTCGTCCTAAGTCATATTTTCGTAGTGCTCGGCGAATCCCTGCGGAGATAGTTGCATAACCACCATCACCACGCATCGTGTTGCCAGAACTCATCTACTACTTCGCCCGTCTTGTTGGATCAAGAAGGCGAGGACGTCATCGAGCTGAACGTGTGTTGAAAGCGGAGGTGTCGTGCTTTCGGTACTTGATCGGGTGGATCGTGAAGGTGTACGACTACATCAACCGCGCTGATAAACGCTTTCTCTTTACGATCTACGAAGGTACGTAGACATACTCTCCCCTCTCGTAGCTATGCATCTCCATGGATAGATGATACGTCTCCAACGTATCTATAATTTTTTATTGTTCCGTGCTATTATATTGCAATGATATCAAGTTTCCTCTCTATGTGTTGAAATTTTTGAAATTATGCTTGCTTCACCTTCCTATGCTAGATGATGCTTGTTCCCATAAATTGTTTTCTCACAAAATCCCTATGAATAGGAAGTGGTTTGGACTTAAATGTGCTAGTCATATTCTTCAAGATGCTCCCATTATGTTTCAATTCTTATCTTCTATGTGAGCATCATTGAAATCATCATGCCTAGCTAGAATGGCATTAAAGAAAAGCGCTTGTTGGGAGACAACCCAATTTTTACCCATATTGTTTTTGTGTGTTCACATGATTATGCTACTATAGTAATCATGTTTTATAGCTTTTGTTTCAATAAAGTGCCAAGTAAGACCTCTGGGACGATCTATGGTGATAGTTGATTTGATCTTGCTGAAAAACAAAAACTTTTGCGCTCACTTTTAGAATTTTAGAAATTCACAGAAGCATGCTTTTGATATGAATTTTTTACACAAGATAGATATACAAATTGCCCATGTTGTCCTAAATTTTCAGAATTTTTGGAGTTACAAAAGTATACAAAGTTTCCAGATTACTACAGATTGTTCTGTTTTTGACAGATTCTGTTTTCATTGTGTTGTTTGCTTATTTTGATGACTCTATGGGTAGTATCGGAGGGTATGAACCATGGAGAAGTTGGAATATAGTAGATATAACACCAATATAAATTTAGAATGAGTTCACAATAGTACCTAAGCGGTGATTTGCTTTATTATATTTACAGATCTCATGAGTTTTCTGTTGAGTTTTGTGTTGTGAAGTTTTCAAGTTTTGGGTAAAGATTTGATGGACTATTGAATAAGGATGGCAAGAGCCTAAGCTTGGGGATGCCCAAGGCACCCCAAGGTAGTACTCAAGGACAACCAAGCATCTAAGCTTGGGGATGCCCAAGGCACCCCAAGGTAATATTCAAGGACAACCAAGCATCTAAGCTTGGGGATGCCCCCGATGGCATCCCCTCTTTCATCTTCGTTCATCGGTAAATTTACTTGAGGCTATATTTTTATTCACCACATGATATGTGTTTTGCTTGGAGGATCTCATATGATATGAATCTTTGATTTTTAGTTTGCCACAATCTTCCTTGCTGTTCACACCTTTTGAGAGGGATACACATTAATCGTTAATTTATTAGAATACCCTATGTGCTTCACTTCTATCTTTTGAACTGGGTAGTTGCTCTAGTGCTTCACTTATATCTTTGTAGAGCACAGCGGTGGTTTTATTTTGAAGAAATTGTTTAACTCTCATGCTTCACTTATATTATTTTGAGAGTCTCTCTAAATAGCGTGGTAATTTGCTTAGGTTATGAATTTAGTCCTAATATGATGGGCATCCAAGTGGGATATAATAAGAACTTTCATATTAACTGCATTGAATACTATGAGAAGTTTGATTCCTTATGATTATTTTGAGATATAAAGATGGTGATATTAGAGTCATGCTAGTGAGTAATTGTGGATTGTAGAAATACTGGTGTTAAAGTTTGTGATTCCCGTAGCATGCACGGATGGTGAACCGTTATGTAATGAAGTTGGAGCATAATTTATTTATTGATTGTCTTCCTTATGAGTGGCGGTCTGGGACGAGCGATGGTCTTTTCCTACAAATCTATCCCCCTAGGAGCATGCATGTAGTACTTTGTTTCAATGACTAATAGATTTTTGCAATAAGTATGTGAGTTCTTTATGACTAATGTTGAGTCCATGGATTATACGCACTCTCACCCTTCCACCATTGCTAGCCTCTCTAGTACCGCGCTACTTTCACCGGTACCATACACCCACCTTATACCTTCCTCAAAACATTCACCATACCTACCTATTATGGCATTCCCATAGCCATTCCGAGATATATTGCCATGCAACTTCCACCATTCCGTTTATTATGACACGCTTCATCATTGTCATATTGCTTTGCATGATCATGTAGTTCTTTTGTTCTAGTATCGAGTTGTAATTCTTGAGTTGTAATGTAAATAAAAGTGTGATGATCATCATTATTAGAGCATTATCCCATGTGAGGAAAGGATGATGGAGACTATGATTCCCTCACAAGTCGGGATGAGACTCCGGACAAAAAATAAAAAAAAGAGACAAAAAGGCCAAAGAAGCCCACAAAAAATCAGAGAAAAGAGAGAAGGGGCAATTGATGCGGAGCATCCCAAGGTCATCACCATGGACCCACCATCATCTCACCAAGTGCCTAGTCGACCCATGACACGATCACGTGCAAGAGCTCTCGAAACCGAGGTGACATCTCTCCTCTCACAATTCCACTTCGATGAACATGAGACATGGCTACTACCTCAAATGGAGACGTTGTGCATACTCACGTATCAAGGAGTCAGCCATGGAGACACCAAGGAGCAAGGAGAATCCGGAGAGGAAGATGGATGTGAAGGCGGAGAAGAAGAAGGGCAAAGTCAGCAGAAGCCCAGGCGATCCGGACCGCCGTCCGGACGATCCGGCTCCAGCCCGGACGATCCGGACCATGGCCCGGACGATCCGGATACACAGCCCGAGGACACCCGAAGCTTCACCACGAAGCTGGATCATCCGGACCCAGTCCCCGATCATCCGGCCACACCCGTACGTCCGGACCAGGACCCGGACATCCGGACCTCCCGCGGCGGCCACGACACAGCCGGATCATCCGGACGCCGACCCGGATCATCCGGGCCCCTAAAGCCCGGATCATCCGGACCAACATCCGGATCATCCGGACAGTGCCTGCGTGCATGATGTTGGGCCGAGGCCCATGTACCCCTTCGCCCCCCAACTTCTATATATACTACTCCACCACCTCTTTCTAGGGTTAGCATTGGTTTAGCTCATATGTGAGATAGAGCACTTGCTCATCCATACGGATCTACTCCTCGAGAGAGACCGCGACCCCTCTTCGGAGAAGATCCATGTTGGATTCAAGACCCCCTCTTGAGTGGCCCCATCAAGACCTCCTCACGGAGAAGAACCGGTTATGTATCGTCCCTTGTTGATTTTGGACCATGTGATCTCTATGTGTACTCGGATCTAGCATATGTGTGACTATATCTTGTTGGTTTGAGAGTTCCTCTTGTGTTTTCCCTCGTCTTCCCCTCATGTTCTTCGTGTTCTTAGTCGGGATCTGATCCTTCGTGAAAGATCGGCCGTTTAGGGTTCCACCCTACATCATCTTGGTATCATGAGCCACGTTGATCACGATTTCGGAGCCTCCCCTCTTCGTTTTCTAGCTTGATTTTGTTGTTTTTCATCCTAATCCGAAAATACCCACAAAAATAGCCCCCAAATTTTTTTCTTGTGATTTGTGAGTTTTGATGAAGTTTTGTTGGTTTTGATCCGTGAATTTGTTGTATTGCAAGTGGATCTTACCTTTCCCCACCATCTCCACCTCGCAATCCATCCAAAATCCGCGAAATCATCGAATTTGACCCCGTTTTCTAGTTCATCCCGAGCCATCCCCGAGCACAGTTGACCCGCCCGGATCATCCGGCCCCTGGCCCGGATCATCCGACTTCCTTTGCCAAAACTGCATTTTCTGCAGTTTTTACCCACCGCCACCTACGCCTCCGCATACCCCCTTCGACCACCACCACCTAACTTCCGCAAACCCTTTCAAACCCAAAACCTACCACCACTTGACCGCTACCTACTCCAACACCTTTTGCCGCATTTGGTTTTGAGAATTTGAGTTGTGGCTCACCGCTTCCTAACGTGTTTCGGCTACTTAGGGACGGTTCGACATCAACATCACCACCGCTCATCTTCGCCAAGGACTACTACGAACGGCTACATCACTTTGGTATCAACCTCATCTTGGTATTGTGATATCATCATACTCTCTTGCATTTGCATTGATAACCCCATAGCCTTACTTTTGTGTCACTTACCCATCGAGACTAGCCTTTGAGTATTGCCGGCAACGTGACTTGTGCACATTAGTGATCATACTCCCCATAGCATACATACCATATCATCGTGTTGCATATATTGGAATCATCTCTTGTGTCACAAAGTTGTCCTCTCATACACAATTTCTATCTTGGTTCGTGAAGCATTGCATGAGAAAAGAGCTCAAACAACAAAGAGCCAAACAAGCTTTTAAGCAAAAGGGAAAGATAAGCAAAGAGCTTATAAGCAAGAACCATAGCATCATACAACATTAAGATTGTCATACTCGGTCATCTCGGATCATATCATCGGAACATCATACATAGAGCATACTTGGGATAGAAGTCATTGCATTTTTGCTTAGTAGGTTGTGCACAAGTTCATATCCGCCTATTGTGCAATCGTGCTAGCGTCTCTCTAGTGTTGTGCAACAAGAGCATTTTCATGGATTCCACATTTTGGCTCAACCCTTGGTTGCACGACCCCACTTATCCTTTTGCGTGTGTGTTTCCGTGTACCATATCTTGCTATTGGTCTACTTGTTGTATTTACAACTTGCGAATCTTTTCCAACATTATTGAGTCTTGCTCACATCAAAAAATTTGTGCCACCATCCTAACCAAGCTCCACCATAAGCTTTTACTTGTGTAGGTGTGAGAAACCGACAAGAATTGGTACCAATTGTGCTATTTCCTTGTTACACATTGAGTGATCATTGATCCATCTTCAACATTGGTCAAGGTACATTTGGTGTAAGTTCTTCTCTTTCTCCCACTCACATTTTTGCTTGAAATGATTTATAGGCCAAGTACTTCTACCAACCGACTCCTCCTCGAGCAAGACAACGATCCGAACAACTACTCACCAAACTACACCTATTTGGAACGCAACGAGCCTTGCATGAAGAGCAACTAGAAATGAGCGACCGCATCGACAACCTCGCCACCGACTTGCGACTCTCCGAGCAACGTACAAGAGACTAATTCGACAACAAGCTCGACGAACACAAGCACGAGAACGACGCAAGAATGGACGAGATTCGCGCCTTGTTGGTCAACCGCTCTTCTACCACTTTGTCCTACTCAAGACGGAACCGCTCGAGTCGACACTCGGAGGACACCATCTCCGGTTCAAGTACCCCGACTGTCGTGGAGTTGTCACGGCAGATGTCCTAGTGAAAGGACTTAGTCGTGGAGCCATCGTAACTAGGAAGCAAGAAGGGGTTAATCGGGACAAAGGACACGAGGTTTATACTGGTTCGGCCCCTTACGGTGAAGGTAAAAGCCTACGATCCAGTTTTGAGTGGGATTGCTTATGTCTCGATAACTAGGGAGCGAATCCGCTTGACCTAGCTCTCGATTTGTGGTTACTTGCCCTGAACCGCCGCTGGGTCGTCTTTGATATACAGAGGTCGACGCCCAGCGGCTCATAGAGTCCCGGCCGGCTCATAAACAGTGTCCGGCTCGGTCTCTCTCTCTATTCCTGCCTTATAATACAAGTTACACATATATGGCGGTTTATCTCTACGGGCCTTAAGTCGCCCCTTTGGGCCTCGGGCCCTTAACTAACCCGTCATCTCCTGGAGTGGTCTTGGGCTTCATGAATCGTTTTAAGTATAACCCGGCGCCTCCTGGCGGGTCATACTAATAATTATATCCCCAACATTAGGCCCCAGATTGATTTGAACTGGTTCATGTCAATCTTCAACACCTTTAAGAAAAATCTTTTACTCTCTGTCAAACAGAAATTTGTAACCCGCCATGACGTCATCTTCTGGATTTGCAATGACCCGCCGTGACGTCATCTTCTGGATTTGCAATGACCCGCCATGACGTCATCTGTCATTAATTCATATTTTATTCAACATATCTCAACAGATCCTTATCTTTAATGACCATCTTTCAAATAGGCACGACCGGTCTTTCTTCATTCTCCCCCTTTCTGCCGTCTTCTTCCTCTCGCGACCTCACTGCTGCTCGAGCTCCGCCACCGCCGCAGCGCACCTCGTCTTCCTCAACCCCGGCCGCTGCATCAACCTGAGCTTGTCCAGAGAACGGCGACGACCCTCCGCAGTAGATCTGTGCCCGTAAGTTTCTGCTTTTCCGCACCTTAGATCTACATTAGGGTTTGCGAGTTCTTCAGTGTTCTTTGTTGTTCATCATGGATCCTTCATAGATTCTCCGCCGCAGCCTCTTTTGATCTTAAAAAAGTATAAAACTCATGCGGTAGCTATTTCGCATCCATTTCAAATGCTAGCAGATCTCCTTCTTTTGTATAAAGCCTCTTTTAGAACTGATGAACTCCTCTGCACTGGTTTTTAGGTCTAGAATATTTTTCCTTTTCTGAGCATCCGTTGATCGAAAATAACGACTGCAATCTGTGAAACCTGTTTTTGTAACACTTAGTCAACGTCTGTGTTTTGACAGATCCGCCTAGTTATGGCGGCTCATACCACCGGTTTGTAACTATAATGTCCAATAGATAACTTCGAGCACATGTGGTGGCTCAAATAGCTTAACTGCTCACGGCAGCTTAAATAATCTGACACAATTAGCCATATACCATTAGGCCCCTTTTATAAGCCGCCATTGTGAATATGCATTGAAATACTTCTCTCCGGCTTAAATTTGAACCGGGAATTTTTACTCTGTCTTAGACTTTCATCATAATGCCACCAAAAACACCCACTACATGCAACTGGGTTAAATCCATCGCCACAGACAGTACGCTAGATGATTTTGTAAAGACCGGCTATCTGCCGAAGAAGGAGCTCATGTCTTATCGTGCTCCTAATCCAGAGGAAGAAATTCCTCAGCCCAAAGAGGGAGAAGTTATTATTTTCACGGATCACATGAACCGGGTTTTTTCACCACCCGGCTCAAAATTCTTCAGAGACGTCCTGCACTTCTTCGACCTCCGTCCTCAAGACATCGGACCCAATTCCGTGTCTAATATTTGCAATTTTCAAGTATTCAGTGAAGTATATCTTGGAGAAGAACCCAACATGTTCCTCTTCAGAGAGCTGTCAATCCAACGTCGGAGGGACGCCATCTTTCCTTATGCCAACCCGCCGAGTCATCCCAAAGACTGGAATCATACACGGTTCTATTGTCAAGACACTTCCCCGGCTGAAGAAATTCCTCTGCCCGGCTTTCATGCTCTGCGTCTGGAATCTGACCATCCACTTCCGGATAAAATAACGGCCGCCGAACGCAAGACGCTCGCCCCCACTCTGGCCAAGATCAGGGCTCTTCTGGGGAATGGTTTAAGTGGCATCGATTTGGTCCGGGTCTGGGTTACTTGGCGGATTATTCCATTAAGCCGCCGTTCCGGTCTGATGTGCACCTATTCAGGCGAGCAAAATGATTCTCTTCGGCACAGTCCTGTCGATTTACCTGAAGACATCATTGACGATACAACAAAGTCACTTTTGAACGAGAGCCTAGCAGACCGTGGCAAGTTTTGCTTAAGTCCTTTTTGCAAGGCTAACCCGGCTCCAACGGTAAGCCGCCAAACTTGAGTAAGCTTACTTTTACCCTTAAGATTTTGTCTTTTACTCAGTTTCTCACTGTTTTTCACAGGCTGACGACAAATTCTGGAAAGTCAAATATGATCATGAAGCTGCAAAAAAGGTCAGGAAGGCCAAGAAAGCCGCCAGAAAAGAGGCTGCAAAGAAGAAGGGCAAGAAAGCCACCGCCTCTGACTTGCTTCGGCTAGAAGAGTCTTCAGAGTCAGAGGTAACCCTTGACTGTCTTGGATCCTTTTTTAACCATCTTATTAACACTGATTACCAGCAGGAAGACACGGGAACCAGTCATGGAAAAGCTGAAGAGGTAACTATCATTTCCTCCGACTCCGAGCCTTTGCCAAGATAGAAAATCCAAAGAGTAACCCGGAAAGTAAGATTTTCACATCCCTTAGCTCATCACGATCCTCAATTTCTTTTGAAGTGACAGATTCATGAGAGCCGGAGGCAGACCCGGACCAGTAAAGATGCGGAACTCTCCTCCGGCTTACCCAATGCACCGAAGAAGCGCCGGAACGATGTCATCTCTGATTTAAATCCTTGTTATCCTTTGTCGGGTCTCACTCGTCAATCACTCAATTCTTCTGACTCAAATTATCAGGGAACTTCACCTTCCTCCGGCAAGTCAATGCAGTCCAATTTGCCGGCTTTTAAAACCGCTCCAGGGTAATGATAACCTGCTTATCTTGTGTTCATATCATTTTGTTATATTTGTACTGACCTTTTGACTTTATACAGCGGACAAGCAAAGCCTAGCAAAAGGGTGAAGAAGAACAAGCCGGCCGAAGAACCAATCTTAAATGAGCCTGAACTTGGAACGGCTGCACCTGAAACCTCCACTCATGAGCCGCCGCCTAAGCCAGCCCATGATATACCAACGCCCACTGCTGACCCGCCTGCCAAGCAAACCATCGATGGTTCTGAAAACCCAGAAGTCCCTAGCCCGGTCAGGACGGATGATCCTTAAGACCATGATGTCGTAATTACCAAGGCCAGCTTTGTTGAGCCGAGGAGGCCAACCGTGCTGGCCAAGTGTTCCGCCAAAGAGGAACTTCTGGAACGCCGCAAGGCTAAACTTGATGTTGCTGATTATACTCACATGAGTATTGGAGAAATCTTTTCTGGCTATATGAACTAAGTGCACAGCAGTCGTGACATCGAAATTGACATGGTAAAGCAAATGTATCAGAAATTTGAGGTAAAACCTTTGTCTCTGTATTCATTTATCCTTACTGTGTCAGCCCCCAAGTCTATTGCTTATGATGAATATGCTGTAGACTTTAGAAACAAACTTAGCAATATTAGTAACTTATTTGAATTAAGATACGGAAGAAATCCGGCTTACTCCGTAGTCCCCAAGGGCCGTCTTAAGCAGCATGTTTGAACCGGTCCTTATCATGCTTGAAGTAAATGAAACACTTTGTAACAGCAATATGCATTAGCCCCCAAGTGCCAAGTATCTTTGCTTGCAAAGTGCTTGGGACTTACTATCATGAACCGCCACTTTAAGCAAAATTCTTCAGTATACATTAGTCCCCAAGTGCCAAGTGTTATTGCTTGCAAAAGACTTGGGACTTAACATTGCCTCATGAAAATCATGATTTTAACCCGGTATTTGTATAGGCCACCAATATTCAATTTGAATCGGAAATATCTGACTTGAAGAATCGCTTGGAAGCTCAGGAGATTGAAACTCAAAAAGCCAACTCCAAATTTGAGTTCAGCGTATCTGAACAAGAAAAACTGAAAAAAGGCTTTGAAGTGGAGAAGAAGGCCTGGGCTGATGAAAAGATCGCCTTGATCAACCGGGCTGAGAAGGCAGAGGCGGCTCTTGTAGAAGCGACCGCCGAATTATCCGGTTTAAAACGCCATATATCTCAAATGGTCTCAGCAATCTTTGGTAAGTCACTCTGCTAGTGTTAGAGATGTGAATCTTTCAAATAAGCATAATATTGTCATCAACTCACCTGACATTGCAACGCAGGCCCCAGAAGTTCCAATCTGAACCAAAGCATGCTGATAAAGCTGAAGGCGGTTTATACGCTGGTGGAGCAACTCTACACCAGGTCTCAGCGTGCCTTAGCCGCAGTGGCCCTGTCAAATGAGGTTCCCACTCTCCTGTCGGATGTATTAAAGCGGCTTGCTGTGCTACCTCAGCGGTTTAAGGAATTAGGGCAATCTTCTGCGAGAGCCGGAGCCGTGGCTGCAATAAGCCGGGCCAAGGCGTGGCTGCCGGAGCTAGACCCGGCCGACATCGCCATTGGGTATCCAAGCCTAAAGGAGGATGGCACACCTTTTGGATAGGAGGATTTCACCACTTGTGTTAAGGAACTACGCCCTGTGGCCACCCTGATTGCTGATGACATGGATCTTACCAAGTATCATCCGGGTTATGACGCCGAAAATCGGAGGATTCCAACGCCACATTATGAAGTGATCAGTCTGATCCCTCCAATTCGTAAGCATACCTTCGCCCCTGAAGTTGACCTGGCCGGATGATGATGAAGCTGAATTTGAAGCTTTGAATGGCATTGACTGGTCATCATCAATCTTCCAGGACAGGGAACAAGATGGAGGAGCGGAAAGGGATGATCCGGAAGCTTCAGGCCAACAAAACAACTGATCCGTCGGGCGGCTCATATTTGTGTTTTGCTGAAAAAACAATGTTAATCACTTGGACTCGGAGAGTCATGTAATAGGGTAGAAATAACTTGCTTTGCCGTGCCATCGTGCACGTGTTTGGTGCCCAACACTGTTAAGCCGCCATGTTATATTCACCCGTATTATACTTTATCATCCATTTTCCTTATGCTTTAAGAAAGTGTTGGAACTGCCCTGCATATAGAAATTAATCACAAGGCCCTTAGGAGTTTACCGCAAGGTGGGTCATATATCTTACATAAACCTGGATGCAAAAAGAGTCATAGATTAGTCGGCTATCAATTATAGCTTTGAAATATAACTATAACATCATACCTGTGATCCTTTGATTTGTGCTGCCGGTTTATGTGACCCGGACAGTAAGGGTGGTTACCCAATCCTCTAGAAGCTGGTACTTCCACACACGATTATTGTGATATGCTGGCGACTTACTGGCCAAGGTTAAGCCGGGTTAGATAGAAGCTACTCATGAAACGCTTCAAATATGATCAAAAAAGTCTCAAGACAAACCCAAAAGATTGTTTGCAAAAACTTTTAGACAAAATTGACAGAATTTTGAGGCTTCTGATTCGAATATGATCAGTAAACCGTTCCAAAGGGGTTAAGCTAGGATTTGAATACGATCATGTAGCCCCCAGTGGCTTTGGCGTTGCGCCGATCAACAGGGTACCGACAGCTATGTTCTCGTTGGTTCGAATATGACCCATGTTTGAACAGGAAGCCCCCGAATGACCTTGAGAGTTTTTTAACGACGCTGATTCGAATACGATCAACGTCGGACCAAAAAGGGGTTGAGCTATGATTCGGATACGATCAAGAAGACCCCTAGAGAGTTTGGCAGTGTGCCGATCAAAAGGGTATCGACAGCTATGTTCTCTTTGATTCGAATACGACCTATGTTTGAACAGGAAGCCCCCTAGTGACCATGCGAGTTTAACGGCTAGATTCGAATACGATCATGAGCCGGACCAAGAGGGTTAAGCTAAATTCGAATACGATCAGCCCCCAATTGGTCGTTTTATAATTAGAATGATAAAGACATATGATTGTTGAGGATGAAAAGGACAGAGGTCCTGCTTCATTACTTATCATAATATAGACATCGTCAAAATATGTACATCATGAGAACCGGTGGCTCAAGTGTAGTAAGGCCAAAGATGAGCAATGTTCCACGGCCGGCGGGTCTCCTCCTCCGACTTACGTCAGTCTTTGTGCTCTCGAACATCGATAAGGTAGTATGACCCGTTGTTCAGGTTCTTACTGACCACAAAGGGTCCTTCCCAAGGTGGGGATAGCTTGTGTGCATCAGACTGATCCTGGACGAGCCAGAGCACCAAGTCACCTTCTTGAAAGGTTCTGGACTTAACCCGGCGGCTGTGATAACGGCACAGATCTTGTTGGTAAATCGCCGAGCGAGCTGCTGCCAAGTCGCGCTTCTCATCTAACAGGTCAAGTGCATCCTGACGGTCTTGTTCATTATTAGCTTCAACGTAAGCCGCCACGCGGGGCGAGTCATGATGGATGTCACTAGGTAGAACCGCCTCTGCACCATAAACCATGAAGAAAGGTGTGTCACCCGTAGACCTGTTAGGGGTAGTATTGATGCTCCATATTACAGAAGGTAACTCTTCTACCCAACAACCCGGCGTCCGCTGCAAAGGAACCATAAGCCGGGGTCTGATGCCTTTCAAGATTTCCTGATTGGCTCTTTCAGCCTGCCCATTAGATCGGGGGTGAGCTACTGATGAAACATCAAGCCGGATATGCTCACGTTGGCAGAACTCTTCCATGGCACCCTAAGACAGATTAGTACCGTTGTCAGTTATAATACTGTGTGGAAAACCAAAGCGAAAGATCACCTTTTTCATGAATTGAACCGCCGTGGCTGCGTCACACTTACTGACTGGCTCTGCCTCAACCCACTTTGTGAACTTATCAACCGCCACCAAGAGGTGGGTCTTTTTATCATTGGACCTTTTGAAAGGCCCAACCATGTCAAGTCCCCAGACTGCAAACGGCCAAGTAATTGGAATCATCCGCAGTTCTTGAGCCGGTACATGAGCCCGTCGTGAGAATTTCTGACAACCGTCACATTTACTGACCAGATCTTCCGCATCAGCATGAGCCGTCAGCCAATAAAATCCATGACGAAAAGCCTTGGCCACAAGGGATTTTGAACCGGCATGATGGCCACAATCTCCCTCATGAATCTCACGAAGAATTTCTTGACCCTTCTCAGGAGAAAAACAACGTTGAAACGTACCAGTGACACTGCGATGATGTAACTCCCCATTGACAATCGTCATTGACTTAGAGCGCCGGGTTATCTGCCTGGCCAAAGTTTCGTCCTCAGGCAACTCACCCCGGTTCATGTAAGCCAAATATGGCACTGTCCAATCTGGGATGATGTGAAGAGCCACCACCAATTGTGCCTCCAGGTCAGGAACAACCAAGTCTTCCTCTGTAGGCAATTTGGCAGAAGGTGTATGCAGAACATCCAAAAAAGTGTTAGGCGGCACCGGCTTACGCTAACATCCCAACCGTCTTAAAGCATCGGCCGCCTCGTTCTTTCTGCGGTCAATGTGCTCCACCTGGTAACCGTTGAAGTGTCCCGCAATGGCATCAATTTCATGGCGATAAGCCGCCATAAGAGGATCCTTGGAATCCCACTTGCCTGATACTTGTTGAGCCACCAAATCTGAATCTCCGAAGCACCTTACCCGGCTTAAGTTCATCTCCTTAGCCATCCGAAGACCATGGAGCAAGGCCTCATACTCAGCTGCATCGTTAGTACAGGGAAACATCAACCGAAGCACATAACAAAATTTGTCACCTCGAGGGGAAGCTAAGACAACTCCAGCCCCCGAGCCTTCCAATTGCCTGGACCCATCAAAATGAATAGTCCAATACGTGTTGCCCGGCTTTTCTTCAGGCATCTGCAGCTCCGCCCAATCGTTGATGAAGTCCACCAGTGCTTGAGACTTAATAGCAGTGCGTGGCACATACTTTAAACCATGAGGCCCAAGTTCAATGGCCCACTTGGCGACTCGTCTTGTGGCTTCTCTATTTTGAATGATATCTCCCAAAGGAGCAGAACTGACCACAGTGATGGGGTGACCTTGGAATTATTACTTAAGCTTCCGGCTTGCCATTAACACCCCATAAACAAGTTTCTGCCAATGCGGATATCTTTGCTTGGACTCAATAAGCACCTCACTGATGTAGTAAACCGGCCGTTGAACCAGATGTTCCTTGCCAGCCTCCTTGTGCTCCACCACAATGGCTACACTGACGCCCTGTGTGTTAGCAGCCACATACAGCAATACAGGCTCCTTATCAATAGGAGTAGCAAGGACCGGCGGCTCAGATAACTGTCTCTTCAAATCTTCAAAGGCAGTATTAGCAGCATCACTCCAGACAAAGTCGCCCGTCTTCTTCATCATCTGATACAGCGGTATGGCCTTTTCACCTAACCGGCTTATGAACCGGCTTAAGGCGGCAATACGGCCCGCCAGACGCTGAATATCATTGACATACGCCGGCTTAGCCAAAGAGGTGATAGCCTTGATTTTCTCCGGGTTAGCCTCAATGCCTCTGTTGGAAACCAGAAAGCCCAAAAGCTTGCCAGCTGGCACTCCAAAAACGCACTTGGCCGGGTTAAGCATCATCTTATGGACCCAGAGATTATCAAAGGTTTCCTTCAGATCATCAATCAAGGTCTCCTTCTCTCTGGACTTCACCACAATGTCATCTACATAAGCATGAACATTGCGCCCAGTCTGACTGTGGAGACAGTTCTGCACACATCGCTGATAAGTCGCCTGGGCACTTTTAAGCCCAAAAGGCATGGACACATAACAGAAGGCTCCAAACAGAGTGATGAAAGCCGTCTTCTCCTGGTCCTTAACTGCCATTTTAATCTGATGATATCCAGAATAAGCATCCAAAAAGCTCAAACGCTCACAACCCGCCATAGCATCAATGATTTGATCAATACGAGGAAGAGCAAAAGGATCAGCCGGACAAGCCTTGTTTAAGTCCATGTAATCCACACACATCCGCCAGGTGCCGTTCTTCTTGAGTACAAGCACCGGGTTAGCCAACCACTCTGGGTGAAAAACTTCAACAATAAACTCGGCCGCCAAGAGCCGGGCCACCTCCTCACCAATAGCTTTACGCCTCTCCTCATTAAACCGCCGAAGAAACTGCCTGACCGGCTTAAATTTTGGATCAATATTGAGAGTGTGCTCAGCGAGTTCTCTCGGTACACCTGGCATGTCAGAGGGTTTCCATGAAAAGATGTCCCGGTTCTCACTGATGAAATCGATGAGCGCGCTTTCCTATTTGGGATCCAGATTGGCACTGATATTGAACTGCTTAGATGAGTTGCCTGGAACAAAATCAACAAGCTTGGTGTCATCGGCCAACTTAAATTTCATTACCGACTCGTGTTCCGTCGTTGGCTTCTTCAAGGACGTCATGTTTGCCGGGTCAACATTGTCCTTATAGAACTTCAACTCCTCTATTGCACAAACAGATTCAGCGTAAGCAGCGTCACCTTCCTCGCATTCCAAAGCTATCTTCCGACTCCCATGCACTGTTATGGTGCCCTTGTGACCCAGCATCTTGAGCTGCAGGTAAACATAACACGGCCATTCCATGAACTTTGCATAAGCCGGCCGCCCAAACAATGCGTGATATGGGCTTCATATTTTGACCACCTCAAAGGTTAACTTCTCAGCCCTGGAATCATGCTTATCCCCAAAGGCTACTTCCAGCTCAATCTTACCCACTGGTTACGCCGACTTACCGGGCACTACTCCATGGAAAACAGTGTTGGATGTCTTGAGATTTTTACAAGTCAATCCCATGCGACGAAAGGTCTCGTAATAGAGGATGTTGATGTTGCTGCCTCCATCCATGAGCACTTTTGTGAATTTGTATCCACCAATTTGAGGTGCCACCATTAAGGCCAAGTGACCCAAATTGTCAACCCGGGGAGGGTGATCCTCCCTACTCCATATGATAGGCTGCTCAGACCATCTCAGATAACGAGGGACTGCCGGCTCAACAGCGTTCACGGCCCTCTTATGAAGTTTCTGGTCCCTTTTGCACAAACTGGTGGTGAACACATGATATTGTCCACTATTCAGTTGCTTCGGGTTACTCTGATACCCGGATTGCTGCTGTTGCTGACCTCCTTGGCCAGATTGCTGATGATAACCACCTTGGTTACCCGGAGGGCCCTGAAAGTTGGAATTTGAACCACCCCCCGGGCCATGAAAACCGCCGCCACCTGAACTGCCTCCAGGTCCGTGATGGCCGTCAAACATGTTAGAATTCTTGAAAGCCTTCATGATCGTACGGTCTTTCCATAGGTGAGTGGCTGGCTTCTCCCGGGTGCCATGTCTTGGACAGGGCTCATTTAGCAACTGCTCAAGGGTGGGACCTGACCCGCCAGACCGAGGAGGTGGCCTCCCCTTACGTCGCTGATTATTACCCTGCGCATTAGCCACAAACTCCGAGCTACCATCAGCCTTACGTTTATTATTACCTCCTTGATTTACCGGGTTATGCTGAAGACCCTTAGCATTGCCGTTCTTATTTCCCTTCCCTGTCTTTTCTTCGTCAGACGCGGGATCCTTGGTACTATCAGAATCGGCGTATTTGACTAGAGCCGCCAACAGCTGGCCCATATCATTGCAATCGCGTTTGAGCCGCCCCAGCTTCTGTTTCAGAGGTTCAAAACGGCAATTTGTCTCCAACATTAAGACTGCAGAGCCGGCATCCATCTTATCAGATGAATGTATTATCTCCTTCACCCGGCGCACCCAATGAGTCGTGGACTCACCTTCCTCTTTCTTGTAATTAGCCAAGTCCACAATCGACATGGGCTGCTTGCATGTGTCCTTGAAATTCTGAATAAAACGGGCCTTTAACTCGGCCCAGGAACCAATGGAATTAGGTGGCAGTCCCTTTAACCAAGTGCGGGCCGTTCCATCTAGCATCATAGTGAAGTACTTGGCCATTGCCGCGTCACTGACCTCCAGCAACTCCATGGCCATCTCATAACTTCCAATCCACGCCCCGGGCTATAAATCAGTCGTGTAGTTAGGCACCTTTCGAGGCCCCTTAAAATCCTTGGGCAAACGCTCATTACGCAAGGCTGGTACTAAGCAAGGGACACCCCCGGTTCTCGTGGTTGCGCCTGCTTAAATAGAAGTTGTCGGATGGACCGGAAAAGATTGGTAAGCCGCCCGCTCAGCCGCCTGCTGAACCGCCCGTTCTGCCTCTTGGCGTATCCTGTCCTGATCAACCAAATTAGGGGCTCCATCACGCGTCGGGTCACGCCCACATGGCTGGTCACGGCGCCGGGCGTTGCTTGAGACCGCCGCCGAGTCCATATGCCTGCTATAACTCGGGCTCCGGCTTGGGCGAGGGGTCGAATGAATCATGTCTCGACTATAAGAATATACCTCCTGTTGTGCCAGGGCCGTCTGAAGAAGTTCTCTGACCCTTCGTGTTTCGATCACCGTCGGAGAGTCGCCCTCCACCGGGAGAGCCGCCAATTGTGCCGCCGCAGCGATCATGTTCTCCAATGGGTTAGAGTAATGACCCGGTGGTGTTGGTACATACTGAGGTGGAGCAGTGTTCACTCGAGGAGGTTCCATCACCCGTGGTTGAACCGGCGTCTCAGCTCTGGGCGTCGTAGCCGGGTGGCGGTTAACAAGGTTGTCAGCCTATCCGTGAGATCTATTAGCACCTGAGCCGGCGGGCGCACAGGGCCTCCTGTCCCGGCTGCCGCTGACCCGGAGGTTATTGCTGTCGCAGCTGTAGAGTTTTGACCGGGTTGAGTGTCAGCCATAAAGATCCCTACTCTGCTCGGCGGCTCAAAGGGGTCCGAAATACTGCTGCTATCGGAACAGCCCCTAAGCCCGCCGTCTTGTAGTTGATACAACGAATCCGTCTCACCCATGGACGACTCACCGTCAAAATAGATGGCCGTCTCATCGCCAGACACGGATCCTTCCAGAAGTTCTCCTCCATGGATGCATCCCACGAAGGCACGCTTCATGGTGGGCGGAGCCTGGGCGGGTCTCGCACGCTGAGCCGTCTCGACGATGTCGGTGTAGATGTCCGGCTCAGGGCCCGGCTCGCCGATTCGGCCAATGAAGACGTGAATTCCGCCGAAGGGGACCCGGTGCCCGTACTCAATTGAGCCGGCGTCGGGGCCCCAGCCTGCGTCGTCGATGTAGAGCTTGCCGCGATGAATCTTGGTCATCCGGCCCACAGCGCACCCCTTGAGCCCTTCAAAGCTGCCCTTCAAGAACTCAAATCCACCATGCGCGAGCCCCACGGTGGTCGCCAACTGTCGTGGAGTTGTCACAGCAGATGTCCTAGTGAAAGGACTTAGTCGTGGAGCCATCGCAACTAGGAAGCAAGAAGGGGTTAATCGGGAGAAAGGACACGAGGTTTATACTGGTTCGGCCCCTTACGGTGAAGGTAAAAGCCTACGATCCAGTTTTGAGTGGGATTGCTTATGTCTCGATAACTAGGGAGCGAATCCGCTTGACCTAGCTCTCTATTTGTGGTTACTTGCCCTGAAACGCCGCTGGGTCATCCCTTTATATACAAAGGTCGACGCCCAACGGCTCATAGAGTCCTGGCCGGCTCATAAACAGTGTCCGGCTCGGTCTCTCTCTCTATTCCTGCCTTATAATACAAGTTACACATATATGGCGGTTTATCTCTACGGGTCTTAAGTCGCCCCTTTGGGCCTCGGGCCCTTAACTAACCCGTCATCTCCAGGAGTGGTCTTTGGCTTCATGAATCGTTTTAAGTATAACCCGGTGCCTCCTGGTGGGTCATACTAATAATTATATCCCCAACACCGACATTGAATACTCTTCATCGTACCGCGCGTCAAGATCGTCAAGACAACCGCAATTCTCTACACGACACCGACTCTCAAGAGCATCCACATCGTGAAAACCAAGCTACATTTGCGCAAGCACAAGAACAACAACGTCAATGCCAACAAGAACAAGAGGAGCGAGTGCGACAACACCAAGATGCACAAGATGCCGAGGCACAACGACAAGAACAACAGCTTCGTGAAGCTCAAGCACTTGAGGCGCAACGTGCCCTCCGAGATTCAAGTCACGCCGTAGCCACGCGCAACCGGCTAGCTCGTGAGCAACAAGAAGCACTTCGCAATGAAGTTAAGGAAAGGATTTTTCAAGCTTGTGTGCATCGTTAAGTTCCTCGTCAAGATCGACAAGCGCCTCCTCAAGTTCGACAAGAGCATCAAGTTCATCGAGAGCATGAAGACAATTGAAATCCTCCAAGACAAGAGCAACATGAGGTCGACAACCCTCCTCGCCAAGAGCAACATGAGTTTGTCAATCCTCAAAGACATGGGCGTCATCATCCTCGACCCCAACACAATGAAGAGCAACAATACGGCAAGCTAAAGTTCACCATGCCCAAGTTCACCGGAAGCAATGACCCCGAAGAGTACATATCATGGGCATTGAAGGTTGACAAAATCTTCCGCTTGCACAACTACGAAGAAGAGAAGAAGATCGCAATGGCATCCCTTGAATTCCAAGACTACGTCCTCATTTGGTGGGAACAAGTCATTGAGCACCGAGAGGCAAGAGGTGAACCACCCGTCACTACTTGGGTGCAAATGAAGGATGTCATGAGAGCACGGTTCATGCCAAACTACTACAACCGTGACCTCTTCAAGAAACTCCAACTCCTCAAGCAAGGAAGCAAGAGCGTTGAAGATTACTACAAGGAAATGGAGATTTCCATGATAAGAGCCAATGTCACGGAAGATGATGAGCGAACTATGGCACGTTTCTTGAATGGACTCAATCACCCTATCAAGAAGATTGCCGACTTCCAACCACACTCGACCCTCATCGAGCTAGTGCATCAAGCTACCAAAGCGGAACGGCAAGTACAAGACGACTTCAAGTATGCCAAGTTCTCATACAAGTCATATGGCTTCTCTTACACCCAAGCTTCAACGACTCCAACAACTTCTACCTCAACCAAGCAATCTACAAGCAACGGCGACAAGTCAAGCTACAAGAAAACTTCGACAACCTCAAGTCGCCCTCCTACTACAAGCAACTTCAAGCCGAGAGCTTCATCATCATCTACCCCAACCGATGAGACCATCAAGACAAGTTCCTTCAAATGCTTCACATGCGGCGGCCGAGGCCACAAGTCCTTCGAGTGCACAAACAAGCGCACAATGATCCTCAACGACGACGGAACCTATGACTCAATGAGTGAAGGAGAAATCGAAGCCCTTGAGCAAGTGGCCATGCACCGGCAAGTGAGCAATGAAGATGAAGATGATCAAGTCTTTTGTGACGAAGATTCAAGCCCCACTCTTGTTGTCTCCAAGGTCTTGACTCTTCAACATCAACAGGACGAAGACCAAAGATGCCATATCTTCCACACCAAGGCCGGCATCAATGGAAGGTCCGTCAAGGTCATCATTGATGGAGGGAGTTGCCATAACCTCGCAAGTGAAGAACTATGCTCCAAGCTCCAATTGGTCAAAATGAAGCACCCGCACCCCTACAAGGTTCAATGGCTAAGCGACACCGGAACCATCCAAGTCGAGCATAGAGTACAAGTTTCTTTCAAGATCGGAGCTTACGAAGACACCTTGGAGTGTGATGTCCTCCCGATGACCGTTTGCCACCTCCTTCTTGGACGGCCATGGCAATATGACCGATGTGTCATTCACAATGGGCGTACAAACCACTATAGCTTCAAGATGAAAGGAAAGGAGTATGTGCTATGACCTATGTCTCCAAGCCAAGTGATCGCGGAAAAACAAGCAACCCATCATGGAGAGAATAGTGAGAGAGCGAACCACCAAAAAGAGAGTGAGCGCCACAAGCCCAAATTGAGTGCCTCCACGATGAGCGACAAGAAAAACTTAGTTCTATTTGCCACCAAACGTGAGATGAGAGTAGTGTGTGAGAACCCATCAAGTGTCCTACACTATGTCCTATTGTGGAAGGACAAGCCACCAAAAACTAACACCTCTCACAATCTACCTTTGGTGTTATCTTCTTTATTGCAGGAATTCCAAGATGTTTTCCCCGACGAGCTACCTCCGGGTCTACCTCCACTACGAGGCATCGAGCACCGCATGGACCTCATCCCCGGAGCGCCACTTCCAAACAAGGCTCCCAACCGAGTCAACCCCGAAGAAACAAAAGAAATAGAAAGGCAAGTAAAGCATCTCATAGACCATGGACATGTGCGCGAAAGTTTGAGTCCTTGTGCCGTACTGGTCATTCTTGTGCTAAAAAGAGACGGTAGCTTTTGCATGTGTTCCAATTGTAGACCCATCAATGCTATCACCGTTCGGTATAGGTACCCCATTCCACGTCTCGACGATATGCTAGACGAACTTAGCGGTGCCACTATCTTTTCGAAAATTGATCTTAAAAGTGGTTACTATCAAATACGCATACAAGAGGGTGATGAATGGAAACCGCTTTCAAAACAAAGTTTGGTTTGTATGAGTGGTTAGTCATGCCTATGGGTTTATCGGAAGCACCCGGTACTTTCGTGCGTCTTATGCATTATGTGTTTCGCCCTTATATTGGTGAATTTGTTGTTGTCTACCTCGATGATATCCTTGCTTTTAGCAAATCTCTCAAAGAGCATGTCACCCACCTTCGCACCGTGCTACAAACTCTTCGAAAAGAGCAACTTTGTGCTAATATGGAAAAATGCCTTTTTGGTGTTGATAAGCTTGTTTTCTTGGGTTTTGTAGTACCTTCTAAAGGTGTTCATGTTGATGAATCTAAGATCAATTCTATTAAAACTTGGCCCCAACCAACCAATTTGCAACAAATGCGTAGTTTTCTTGGTTTAGCCGGTTTCTACCGTAGATTTGTGAAGGATTTTAGCACCATTGCTTCACCTTTACATGCTTTGAGCAAGAAGAATGCACCCTTTGTTTGGGGACCATCTCAAGATAGCGCATTCAATGAGCTTAAGAATTTTCTTACTCATGCTCCCATGCTTGCATTACCCAACTTTGACAAACCTTTTTAAATTCATTGCGATGCTAGTGGTAATGGCATAGGAGGTGTGTTAACGCAAGAGAAGCGCCCCATAGCATATATTAGTGAGAAACTTTCCGGAGCACAACTCAATTACCCCATCTATGACAAAGAACTATATGCTTTAGTGTGAGTTTTGCATGAATGGCAACACTACCTCCGCCCTCATGAATTCATCATCCATACCGATCACGAAACACTTAAATATCTTAAGGGTCAAACTAAGTTGAACAAGCGTCATGCTAAGTGGAGTGAATTTATTAAGTCTTTTCCTTATGTCATCAAGTATATTAAAGTAAGGAAAATGTCATGGCGGATGCGCTTTCCCGTATATGCTTGCTTGTTACTCAACTTGAATTGAATGTAATTGGTTTTGAACACATAAAAGACTTGTATGAGCATGATCCTAATTTTGCCATTCCTTATGCCAAATGTTTGACGCATACATCTTGGGAACGCTATTACATCAAAGATGGATATCTTATGAGAGCTAACAAACTTTGCATCCCCGAGTCTTCTCTTCGTTTGTTCCTTTTGCAAGAATCTCATGGAGGAGGACTAGTGGGACATTTTGGACGCGACAAGACCCTTGCTACGCTCTCCAAGAACTACTTTTGGCCTAAGATGTTCCGCGACGTCAACCGCTTCACCAACCGATGCTCTACATGTTGCAAAGCTAAGTCTAAAGCTCAATCTCATGGACTATATATGCCTCTTCCAATTCCGTATCAACCATGGGAAGATATTAGCATGGATTTTGTGCTTGGTTTGCCTAGAACTAGAAATGGCAAGGATTCCGTTTTTGTTGTTGTGGACCGATTCTCGAAAATGGCTCATTTCATTCCTTGCAACAAGATAGACGATGCTTCATATGTTGCCAATCTCTTTTGTAGGGAAATATTGCGTCTACATGGAGTGCCAAAGACGATTGTCTCGGACCGCGACGTTAAGTTCTTGAGTTACTTTTGGAAGACCTTATGCGCCAAGCTCGGAATCAAGCTACTATTCTCCATGGCATGTCATCCACAAACCGACGGCCAAATGGAGGTGACAAACCGTACGCTCTCCACTCTACTACGCGCGTTGATAAAGAAGAACATCAAGGAGTGGGAGGAGTGCCTACCTATCGCCGAGTACGCCTACAACCGTGCAAGAGATAAGACTACCGGCAAGTCCCCCTTCGAGGTCGTCTACGGCTTCAACCCGTTGTCCCCATTGGACATTCTACCTCTACCGCTACAAGAGCACACAAACATGGACACGGTGCCCGAGTCAACCACCTCAAGAAGATGCATGAAGATACAAGGCACACCATCGAGCGTCAAGTACAACGACTCGCGACCAAGCTCAACGTCAACAAGCAACCCATGATATTCAACATTGGAGATCTTGTGTGGCTACACCTTCGCAAGGACCGCTTCCCCAACGAACGCAAGTCCAAAATTCTACCACGAGCCGATGGACCCTTCAAGGTGCTTGCACGCTACAACAACAACGCATACAAGATCGACATCGCACGCGACAAGTACTCATGAGCGACATCTTCAACGTCAAAGATCTATCTCGGTACCATGGTGATGAGGATTTTGATCCGAGGTCGGATCTTTCCCAAGGGAGGGGAGATGATGCGGAGCATCCCAAGGTCATCACCATGGACCCACCATCGTCTCACCAAGTGCCTAGTGGACCCATGACATGAGCACGTGCAAGAGCTCTCGAAACCGAGGTGACATCTCTCCTCTCACAATTCCACTTAGATGAACATGACACATGGCTACTACCTCAAATGGAGACGTTGTGCATACTCAGGTATCAAGGAGTTAGCCATGGAGACACTAAGGAGTAAGGAGAATCCGGAGAGGAAGATGGACGTGAAGATGGAGAAGAAGAAGGGCAAAGTCAGCAAAAGCCCGGACGATCCGGACCGCCGTTCGGACGATTCGGCTCCGGCCCGGACGATCCGGCTACACAGCCCGAGGACACCTGAAGCTTCTCCACGAAGCCGGATCATCCGGAACCAGTCCCGGATCATCCGGCCACACCCGGACGTCCGGACTGGGACCTGGACATCCGGACCTCCCGCGGCGACCATGACACAGCCGGATCATCCGGACGCCGACCCGGATCATCCGGACCCCCGAAGCCCAGATCATCCGGACAGTGCCTGCGTTCATGATGTTGGGCCGAGGCCCATGTACCCCTTCGCCCCCCAACTTCCATATATACTACTCGACCACCTCTTTCTAGGGTTAGCATTGGTTTAGCTCATATGTGAGATAGAGCACTTGCTCATCCATATGGATCTACTGCTCGAGAGAGACCGCGACCCCTCTTCGAAGAAGATCCACGTTGGATTCAAGACCCCCTCTTGGGTGGCCCCATCAAGACCTTCTCACGGAGAAGACCCGGTTACCCTATGTGTCGTGGAATTGTCACGGCAGATGTCCTTGAACTAGGACTTAGTCGTGGAGCCATCACAACTAGGAAGCTTGAAGGGGTTATGCGGGACAAGGAACACGAGGGTTTATACTGGTTCGGCCCCTTACGATGAAGGTAAAAGCCTACGTCCAGTTTGGGGTGATATTGATTAGGGTTACGATCGCCAGGAGCTAAACAACTATTCCCGGCTCTCGATGAGATTGTTGTCCTTAAACCGCTGCCGGGTCGTCCCTTTATATAGGGAGGCTGACGCCCAGCAGCCCTTAGAGTCCCGGCCGGCTCATAAGAGTGTCCGGCTCGGACTCCAAACTATACATGCCTTACGCTACAAGTTTACTATAATAATGATTGTAACTACGGGCCTTGAGCCATATCCGGGTCTCAGCCCATCTCTGGCCCATCATCTTGAAACTTGGCTCCGGGCTTCTGATAACAACCGTACGAGTAACCCGGTCCCTCCTGGCGGGTGACTCTAAGGTCTATATTCTCAACATTAGGCCCCAGATTGATTTGAGCCGGCTCATGTCAATATTCAACTCTTCTGACCGAAAAAATCTCCGGCTTACCATTCATGGGAAGGCCATAACCCGGAGTGACGTCACCCTCTGGACTCCGGATAATCCGCCGTGACGTCATCCTCCATTAAGTCCGTTTTTTACTCCGCCAGATCCGCAACGGATCTTTGCTTTCACTGTCATTCCGAAAATCGAGGCGTCGTGAGGGGGAGATAACCACGCCGTGGTCTCCTTGAATCTCGCGCCCACTTATGACTTCGCCTTATAAATAGGCCGGCCCAACCTGCTCTTCTCACGCTCTCTTCTTCCTCCTCGCGCCGTCGTTCCTCTGCCCGAGCTCCGCCACTGCCGCCGCCGTCGCGCCCCTGGTCTTCATCAACCCGGCCGCTGCATCACCCTGATCCGGACCAGATACACGGCGGCGACCTCCGCTCTTCTCCAACTCCGGTGAGTCTCCTTTGCCCTGTCAGATAGATCTACTGTAGGGTTTCGTCTGTGTTCTTCGCGTTCATCGCCATTGCCACAAACCTCGGTAGTTCTTGTAGCCACTGTACTTGGTTGATTTTTAACCTTGCATAGAACTAGTGCGGTAGCTGTTTAAGCCTCATTTCAAGTACCAGTAGATCTCCTTCCACTGTTTAAATGCTTCGTTCGAGCTCTAGAATATCCGCTCGTCTATTTCTAGGTCTAGAAAGTTTTCATTTCACCTGACCATTTTGATCCAACAAAGTTACTGCCATATGTGAAACCTGTTTTACCACACTTAGTAAAAACTGCAACCATTGAATCTTGGCGGCTTATATCTCCGGTTTAAAGAAAACATGCGCCATAGAACTTTCCGGTTTAAAGAGAACCATGCTCTGTAGAATCCTCCGGCTTAACTGTGGTAAAACCGTAGATAACCAACTTACTCTGAATCCCCCTGCGGCTTAAATAACCCACTGTATCTGAGTATATATCATTAGTCCCCTTCATAAGCCGCCACCTTAGTTTGAACGATGGAATCCGGCTTACAATTAACCCGGACACTTTTCTCTTTATCATAGACCACCAACCTTCACCATGCCTCCCAAGGCTCCTATCACTTGCAACTGGATGAGGTCCAACGTCACCGACGAAACCCTGGCCAATTTCGTTAAGTCCGGATACTTTCCTAAGAAGGAAAGCATGTCCTACCATGCCCCTGACCCGTCGGAAGAGAGACCACAGCCAAGGGACGGGGAGGTAGTGATCTTTGCAGACCATATGAGCCGGGGCTTCGCACCGCCCGGCTCAAAGTTTTTCAGGGACGTGCTCAACTTCTTTGACCTACGGCCTCAGGATATAGGACCCAACTCCGTATCCAACATCTGCAACTTCCAAGTCTTTTGCGAAGTGTACCTTGGAGAAGAGCCCAGTTTGCTGCTTTTCAGAGAGCTGTTCTACTTAAACCGCCAAAATGAGTGTGCCAACGGGCCAAGTCTAGAGTTAGGCGGCATCTCCATCCAGCGGCGTAGGGACTGTTTGTTCCCTTACGCAGAGCCGCCGAGCCACCCTAAGGACTGGAATATGACTTGGTTCTACTGCCAAGATACGTCCCCGGCTGACGAGAACCCGCTGCCCAGCTTTCGCCCAACGCGCCTAGAGCCGACTCATCCGCTATCCGACAAACTGACTGCCGCGGAACGCCAGCCTCTGCTTCCAACGATCAATAAGATCAAGGCCCTGCTAGGCAATGGTCTGAACGGAATTGATCTGGTCCGGGTCTGGATCTCATGGCGGGTGATCCCATTGAGCCGCCGCCCCGGCTTAATGTGTGAGTACACCGGGCGAAAGGATGACCCGCAGAGGCACAGTCGCAATGATCTTCCAGAAGACGTTGCAGAGGAAGAGACCAAGGCTCTTCTAAACGAGAGCTTGGCAGACTGCGAAAGAACTGGGCTAGCCCCCTTCTGCAAGACCAATCCAGCCCCAGCGGTAAGCCGCTGACTATAACTTTTATCTTCGTCTGCATATAACCTTCAACTGAACCGTTTTAAGAATCAATCATTGTATCTTTCAGGCTGATGATAAATTCTGGCGGGTCAAATATGACCATGAGGCGGCCAAGAAGGCCAGGAAGGCGAAGAAAGCCGCCCCTCGCAAAAAGGGAAGCAGACCCACTGCTTCGGAGCTATTGCAATTAAGCGACAGCTCCGAGTCAGAGGTAATCCTTAAACCTTTAAATTCTTGCCATATTTGTTGTTTGTTGCTGTCCGCCTTATCAACATTTGCTCATTGACAGGATGACACCGGCGCCAGTAACCCGGTGGTTGAAGAGGTAATGTCACTTTCCTCCGACTCGGAGCCGTTGCCACAGCTGAAAGTCCGAAGAGTAACCCGGAAAGTAAGCTTTTCACATCCATTAGCTCATCAAGATCCTCAATTTCTTTTGAAGCAGCAGGTTCACGAAAGCCGGCGTCACACCCGGGCCCGCAAGGACACCGACCTCTCCGCCGGGTTACCCGACGCAACAAGGAAGCGTCGCACTGAGGTTTTTTCTCACCTGTACCCTTTTCATCCGTTGGCGGGTGTTATCCGTCAGCCACCCAACTCTTCTGATTCCAATTATCAGGAGACCTCCCCCTCTTCGGGTGACTCCATGCAGTCAAGTCTGCCGGCCTTCAAGACTGCACCCGGGTAATAACAATCTCCTTACATTATCTGTCTGTACTTATTCTTTGTGTGCCTAACGCTTCTGTCTTTTCAGTGCCCAGGCAAAGCTCACCAAAAGAGCAAAGAAAACAAGGTCAGCCGGAGTGCCAGACTTGCCTGACCCGGAGGTGACGGCTCAAGAGCCGCCCGCTACCTCCGCCCCCGAAGCCACCATTCCAATGGACACGGCGCCTGAGGCCCCTGCCCCGACCACCAAGACAACGACCGAAGCATCGGTTAACCCGGAGGCCTCCGGCTCAGCCCCGCCAGCAGACGACCCGGACGTGGTAATCACCCGGACGGAATTCGTTGAGCCGGGGAGACCGACCGCGTTGGCCAAATGCTCCGCGAAGGGGGAGTTACTGCAGCCCCACCGGGTGAACCTGGACCTCTCCGGCTACACCGACTTGAGCATTGGAGAGCTCTTCTCTGGCTACATCAGCCAAGCCCACAAGAGCCGGGACACCGAGGTTGCCATGGTCAACCAGATCCAACAAAAATCCGAGGTACCCTTCTGCCGTCTTCTTACTTTACTGCATAGTTACCTTTGCCATGCTAGCCCCCAAGTCGATGACTTATACTTGAATATGTTGTAGACTTAGGTTCCGGCTTACTCAACTGAGCCGGCAGTACATAGATAGAGACGTTCAATATGCATTAGCCCCCAAGTGCCAAGTGCCTTTGCTTGGAAAGCGCTTGGGACTTATATAACACCTGTTAATTAACCCGGAAATACATGCAGGCTGTTGGCAAGAAACTAGAGGCGGACCTTGCGGATCTCAAGAGCCGGCTAAAGATGCAGGAGACGGAGACCCGGAAGGCAAATGCCATGTTTGTATCCAGCATCGCCACTCAAGAAAAATTGAAGACCGAGTTTGATGCTGAGAGGAAAGCCTGGGTCGAAGAGAAGGCCGCACTGGTAACCCGGGCGGAACAGGCGGAGAAGGCCCTCACTGAGAAGACCGCTGAGCTCTCCGGCCTAAAGCGCCAGGTTTCCCAAATGGTGGCTGCTATCTTCGGTAAGTCGCCTCACCGGCTTTCATCAAGTCTGTATATGTCATGATTCATTCTTGTCATCGGCTTATCTGATCTTGTTAAACAGGTCCCAGGAGTGCCAACCTCAACCAGAGCGTGGTCACCAAGTTAAAGGCCGTGTACACCCTGGTGGAACAGCTCTACACCGGGTCACAGCGTGCCTTAGCTGTGGTGGCCCTATCCAACGAGGTGCCGGCTCATCTGGCCGAAGTCCTGCACCGGCTCGCTGTTCTGCCGCAGCGGATCCAGGAGTTACGACGGGCCTCCGCGAGAGCCGGAGCAATTGCCGCGCTGAGCCGGGCCAAAGCATTCCTGCCGGAGCTAGACCCGGCAGACATCGCCCTGAGTTACCCAAGCCTGAAGGAAGACGGCTCAGCCTTCGACCAGAAGGACTTCGCGGCATGTGTAAAGGCTGTACGCCCGGTGGCCACCCTCATCGGGAACGACACCGACTTAACCAAGTACCAGCCGGGTTATGATGCGGAGAATCAGAGGATTCCAACCCCTCGCTATGAAGCCCTCAATCTGATCCCTCCGGCTCATCAGCACACCTTCGCCCCGGAGATTGACTCGGCCGGGTTAATTGACGAAGAAGCCCAGTTCGAAGCTCTCAGCGGCATCAACTGGAAATCATCGACCTTCGAGCTCTTGGGATCAGCCAGAGGAGAAGACAGGAATGAGCCGGGGACATCAACTCAACGGGCATCATAAGTTAGCTGGCGGCTTATCAAACATTGGTCCATCTTTTAGACTTGAAAAATTATTGTAATAGAGTAAGTGCAACAATTTATCTCTGTCGTGTCATCGTGCACGTTTTGAATGCAAAAGCCCTTTGAATTTGCCTCTTTGATGTTTCTCCGGGTCATAATCATCCCTTTGTTTTTCTCAACCTCAAAAGATGCCTTTAAGTATCTACATAGAAAAGGCAAATCACAAGTCTCGAGGTGGCTTACCACCCTGAGAATCAGGTGTTTGAGATAAATAACCCGGAATATGAATCAAAAAAGACTGGTCCTTAATTACTCTGAACATAGCCGAAATAACACACTTAACAGCCTGTAAACAGCTTCCGGTTCAAATAACCCGGGCAGTGAGGTTGACACCTTAACTCTGATTTACTTGCTTTAATGACACCCATGATGTGCAACTAACACTGTAAACCAAAGTTAAACCGGCAAGTGAGACCCGGCCATGCATACCTCAGAATAAACTTGTGAAAAAGCAGAAGAACTTAGGGGCTTCCGGTTCGAATACGACCAAAGACCCGGCCCCAAGGGGTTAAGCTAAGATTCGGATACGATCATATAGCCCCCAGTGGGTGTGGCGATGCCAATCAAAAGGGTACCGACAGCTATGTTCTCTTTGGTTCGAATACGACCCATGTTTGAACAGGAAGCCCCCAAATGATTCTTAAAATTGTTTAACGACGCTGATTCGAATACGATCCACGTCGGTTCTCAGAGGGGTTAAACTTTGATTCAAATATGACCAAAAGGCAACTTCCCAATGAGCTCGGCACTTTGCCAATCAAGTGGGTATCGACAGCTATGTTCTCTTTGGTTCGAATACGACCCATGTGTGAACAGGAAGCCCCCAAGTGACCTTACTGATTACGGCTAAACTCGAATACGATCATAAGCCGGATCCTCCTTTAAGTCAGCATGTAAAAAACAACACACGCCTATTTGGAGGAGAAAAAAGGACAGAGGTCCTGCTTTATTGCTGATCATAATATATACATGTCTGAGATAAATATGTACACCACGAGAGCCGGTAGCTCAAGTGTAGTAAGGCCAAAGCTGAGCTATGTTCCACGGCCGACGGGTCTCCTCCTCAGATTTACGCAAATCTTTATGCTCCCGAATATCAATGAGGTAATATGACCCGTTGTGCAAGTTCTTGCTGACCACAAAGGGCCCTTCCCAAGGTGGGGATAACTTGTGTGCATCTGTTTGATCCTAGATGAGCCGGAGCACAAGGTCGCCTTCCTGGAAGACCCGGGATTTGACCCGGCGGCTATGATAACGGCGCAAGTCTTGTTGGTAAATCGCTGAACGGGCTGCTGCCACATTACGCTGTTCATCCAACAAGTCTAGAGCATCTTGGCGCGCCTGTTCATTATCCGTCTCAACATAAGCCGCCACGCGAGGTGAATCGTGACGAATGTCGCTGGGGAGGACTGCTTCTGCTCCATAAACCATGAAGAAAGGCATGAAGCGTGTAGACCTGTTAGGAGTAGTGTTGATGCTCCATAAGACGGAGGGCAACTCCTCCACCCAACAACCCGGCGTCCGTTGCAAAGGGACCAAAAGCCGGGGCTTGATGCCCTTCAGAATCTCCTGGTTAGCTCTCTCAGCTTGACCATTGGATTGGGGATGAGCCACTGAGGAAACATCAAGTCGGATATGCTCACGTTGACAAAACTCTTCCATAGCGCCTTTGGATAGATTGCTGCCATTGTCAGTTATGATGCTATGCGGAAAGCCGAAGCGGAAAATCACCTTTTTCATAAATTGAACCGCTGTGGCTGCATCGCACTTGCCAACTGGCTCAGCCTCCACCAACTTCGTGAATTTGTCAACTGCCACCAAGAGGTGGGTCTTCTTATCCTTGGACCGTTTAAAAGGCCCAACCATATCAAGCCCCCAGACCGCAAAGGGCCAAGTGATTGGGATCGTCCTCAACTCCTGAGCCAGCACATGAGCCCGTCGTGAGAACCTTTGGCAACCATCGCATTTACTGACCAAGTCCTCTGCATCAGCATGAGCCGCCAGCCAATAAAAACCATGACGGAAAGCCTTGGCCACAAGGGATTTTGAGCCAGCATGGTGGCCACAATCCCCTTCATGGATCTCGCGTAAGATCTCTTGACCTTCCTCAGGGGAGATACAACGCTGAAATGCCCCTGAAACACTGCGATGATGCAACTCACCGTCGATAACAATCATTGACTTAGCCCGCCGGGTTATTTGCCTGGCCAGAGTTTCATCCTCAGGCAACTCTCCCCGGGTTATATAAGCCAGATATGGCATTGTGCAGTCTGGTAGGACATGAAGAGCCGCCACTAGTCGTGCCTCCGGGTCAGGGATAGCCAAGTCCTCCTCTGTAGGCAACCTAACCGAAGGGTTATACAGGACATCTAAGAAAGTGTTAGGCGGCACCGGTTTTCGCTGAGAGCCTAGCCGGCTTAAAGCATCAGCCGCCTCGTTCTTCCTGCGATCAATGTGCTCCACTTGGTATCCCTAAAAGTGCCCGGCAATGGCATCAACCTCACGGCGATAAGCCGTCATGAGAGGATCCTTAGAATCCCAGGTGCCTGATACTTGTTGAGCCACCAAATCTGAGTCACCAAAGCACCTTACCCGGCTTAAGCTCATCTCCTTAGCCACCCGAAGACCGTGGAGCAAAGCCTCCTATTCAGCCGCATTGTTAGTGCAAGGAAACATCAACCGTAGCACATAATGGAATTTGTCACCTTTAGGGGAAGCCAATACAACACCAGCCCCCGAGCCCTCCAGCTGTCTGGACCCATCAAAATGGATAGTCCAGTAAGTGTTATCCGGTTTTTGCTCAGGCACTTGTGACTCTGTCCAATCGTTGATGAAATCCACCAAAGCCTGAGATTTAACAGCAGTGCGTGGCACATATCTGAGGCCATGAGGTCCAAGTTCTATAGCCCACTTAGCAATTCTCCCTGTGGCCTCTCTGTTTTGAATAATATCGCCAAGAGGGGCAGAACTGACCACAGTGATGGGATGACCCTAAAAATAATGCTTAAGCTTCCGGCTCGCCATGAACACACCATATACGAGCTTCTGCCAATGCGGGTACCGTTGTTTGGACTCAATGAGCACCTCGCTGACATAATAAACCGGCCGCTGAACCGGATGCTCCTTACCCGCCTCCTTGCGCTCCACCACAATAGCCACGCTGACAGCTCGCGCGTTTGCCGCCACATACAGTAGCAAGGGTTCCTTATCAACCGGAGCAGCAAGGACTGGGGGCTCTGCCAGCTGTTTTTTCAAATCCTCAAAAGCGGTATTAGCTGCATCATTCCAGAAAAAGTTATCAGTTTTCTTCATCAACTGATATAAGGGCATAGCCTTCTCACCCAAACGGCTTATAAACCGGCTTAAAGCCGCGATGCGACCCGCCAAACGCTGAACGTCATTTATACACGCCGGTTTGGCTAGGGAGGTGATGGCCTTGATCTTCTCCGGGTTAGCCTCAATGCCTCTGTCAGAAACTAAGAAGCCCAATAGCTTGCCTGCAGGAACACCAAAAACACACTTGGCCGGGTTAAGCATCATCTTATAGACCCGGAGATTATCGAAGGTTTCCCTTAAGTCATCTATCAGGGTTTCCTCCTTGATGGATTTAACCACAATATCATCCACGTAAGCGTGAACATTGCGCCCGATCTGTTTATGAAGACAATTTTGTACACAACGCTGATAAGTCGCCTGTGCACACTTGAGTCCAAAGGGCATAGACACATAGCAGAAGGCTCCAAAGGGAGTGATGAACGCCGTCTTCTCCTGGTCCTTAACTGCCATCTTAATCTGATGATACCCAGAATAGGCATCCAAGAAACTTAAGCGTGCACAACCTGCCGTAGCATCAATGATTTGATCAATACGGGGGAGAGCAAAAGGATCAGCCGGACACGCCTTGTTCAAGTCCGTGTAGTCCACACACATCCGCCAGGTGCCGTTCTTCTTGAGTACGAGCACCGGGTTAGCCAACCATTCTGGGTGAAAAACTTCAATAATAAACCCGGCCGCCAAGAGCCGGGCCACTTCTTCACCAATGGCTTTCCGCCTCTCCTCGTTAAACCGTCGAAGGAACTGTCTGACCGGCTTAAATTTTGGATCAACATTGAGAGTATGCTCAACGAGTTCTCTAGGTACACCTGGCATGTCAGAAGGCTTCCATGCAAAGATGTCCCTATTCTCACGGATGAACTCGATGAGCGCGCCTTCCTATTTTGGATCCAGATTGGCACTGATGCTAAACTGCTGAGATGAATCTCCTGGAACGAAGTCAACAAGCTTAGTTTCATCAGCCGACTTGAATTTCATCACCGGCTCAGTCTCCGTAGTCGTCTTCTTTAGAGAGGTCATGTCTATTGGGTCAACATTGTCTTTGTCAAACTTCAACTCCTCTGTTGCACAAACAGACTCTGCGTAAGCTGCATCACCTTCCTCACACTCGAGAGCCACTTTCCGGCTGCCGTGAACCGTGATGGTCCCATTGTGACCCGGCATCTTGAGCTGTAAGTACACATAACATGGTCGTGCCATGAACTTGGTGTAAGCCGGCCGTCCAAATATAGCATGGTATGGACTTCTTATCTTGACCACCTCAAAGGTCAACTTCTCCACCCTGTAGTTGTTCTCATCACCAAAAGCCACTTCTAACTCGATCTTGCCGACTGGATAAGCCGACTTACCAGGTACCACACCATGGAAGATAGTGTTTGACTGGCTGAGGTTCTTATCAACCAGCCCCATACGGCGAAAAGTCTCATAATAGAGGATGTTGATGCTGCTGCCTCCATCCATGAGTACCTTTGTGAACTTATAACCTCCCACCTGAGGAGCCACCACTAAGGCCAAGTGGCCCGGGTTATCCACCCGTGGAGGGTGATCCTCCCTACTCCACACTATAGGCTGCTCAGACCACAGCAAGTAGCGTGGAACCGCCGGCTCAACAGCATTCACAGCCCTCTTGTGAAGCTTTTGATCTCGTTTGCACAAACTAGTGGTGAACACATGATATTGTCCACTGCTAAGCTGCTTTGGGTTGGTCTGCTAACCCCCCTGTTGCTGTTGATGACCCTGACCAGACTATTGATTAAAGCCCCCTTGACCGTTCGGAGGACCGGAATTTGAGCCGCCGCCCGGGCCATGAAAACCGCCGGCGCCTGAGCCGCCGCCCGGGCCATTGTAGCTCTTAAAGGCCTTCATGATCGTGCAATCCTTCCACAGATGAGTCGCTGGCTTCTCTCTAGAACCATGCCTTGGACAAGGTTCATTCAACAGCTGCTCCAGCGTTGGACCTGACCTGTCGCCTCGGGGAGGGGGCCTCCCCTTGCGTCGCGGGTTACTACCTTGGGAGTTGGCGTTGGCTACAAACTCTAGGCTGCCATCGGCCTTGCACTTTCCTCCTCCTTGGTTCCCCGGGTTAAACTGAGGACCCTTGCCATTGCCGTTCTTCTTTCCCTTCCCTATCCTTTCATCGTCTGAAGGGGGATCCTTGGTACCATCAGAATCGGCGTACTTGACAAGAGCCGCCATTAGGGTACCCATATCGGTGCAGTCGCGTTTAAGCCGCCCGAGTTTCATCTTAAGGGGCACAAAGCGACAGTTCTGTTCCAACATTAAGACTGCAGAGCCGGCATCCATCTTATCTGACGAATGTATGATCTCCTTGACCCGGCGAACCCAATGGGTCGTGGATTCACCCTCCTGCTGCTTACAGTTAGTCAGATCCACAATTGACATAGACTGCCTGCAGGTATCTTTGAAGTTTTGAATGAACCGGGCTTTCAGCTCAGCCCAAGACCCAATGGAGTTCGGTGTTAGCCCTTTCAACTACGTGCGGGCAGTTCCGTCCAACATCATGGTGAAATATTTGGCCATGGCCGCCTCACTGACCTCCAGCAATTCCATAGCCATCTCATAACTCTCAATCCAGGCTGTAGGCTGTAAGTCCGCTGTATAGTTAGGCACCTTCCTAGGGCCCTTGAAGTCCTTAGGTAGACGTTCATTACGGATGGCTGGCACCAAACAAGGGACACCACCGGTCCTGGTAGAAATACCCACATCAACGGACGTCGTCGGATAAGTCGGGGGGGGGGGGGTCTGGTAAGCCGTCAATTGAGGCACTTGCTCCGCCTCTTGCCGCGCTTGGTCTGCTGCGTAGAAGGCTCCATTATGAGCCGGGCCATGGCCAGGGGGCGGGTCATGGCGTCGGACATTACTTGAGCCGGTTGCTGAGACCATATGCCGGCTGTAACTCGGGCTCTGGCCTGGACGAGGGGTCGAGTGGATCCTGTCCCGGCTGTAGGAGTACGCCTCTTGCTGCGCTAGCGCCGTCTGCAGGAGTTCCCTGACCCAGCGGGTTTCGATGGACGCCGGAGAGTCGCCGTCAACGGGGAGAGCCGCCAGTCGTGCTGCCGCAGCCACCATGTTCTCCAGCGGGTTATCATAATGACCCGGGGGTATTGGCACATACTGAGGCGGGGCAGGGGGCACCTGGGGAGGCCCCATCACTCGTGGCTAAATAAGGGGTCCAGACCCGGGCACAATGACCCCTGGCGGGTTACTAGACCCTGCACGCGGTGTGTTGAAGAGATTGCATGGATCGTAAACCGGTGGGAGTCGAGACTGGGCCTTCTGATGCCTCCTTCTCATGACCTCGTTGGCCGCGTTCTGATCCATTGTGAGTTGGAAGGACTGCGCCTGAATCAGCTGAGTCCGGGCGTCGAGGGCCGCCCGCTCCGCAGCCAGCCTGACCCCCTCCGCTGCAAGATCCTCTTTAGCTTTTATCAAATCCAATTTTAACTGTGCCACCTCCGCATCATGCTGAGCTTGATTCGCCGGGTCAACCACGGCGGTTAACAGGGCCGTCATCTTATCCGTGAGATCCATCAGCACCTGAGCCGGAGAAGGCACCGGGTTTCCCGATCCAGCAGCGGGGTTCTGAACAGGCTGCGCACCAGCCATAAAAACTCCAACCTGACTTGGCGGCTCAAAAAGGTCCGGAATACTGTCGCCATCGGAACAACCCATGAGCCTGCCATCTTGAAGTTGGTACAACGAATTTGATTCATCGGTGGCTGACTCGCCGTCAGAGCCGGCGGCCGCCTCATCTCCAGACCCAGATGGATCAGAGGGCCCTCCATAGATGCATCCCACAAAAGCGCGCCTTAAGGCGGGCCGGGCCCGGGCGGGTCGTGCGCGCTGAGCCGTTTCGATGAGATCGGCGCAGAGATCCGGCTCGGGGCCCGG
The DNA here is from genome assembly GCF_002575655.3 of Aegilops tauschii subsp. strangulata. Lineage (NCBI taxonomy): Eukaryota > Viridiplantae > Streptophyta > Magnoliopsida > Poales > Poaceae > Aegilops > Aegilops tauschii. Next base: position 247,644,734 of record NC_053040.3, on the reverse strand, counting down.
CTCACCAATCTTGCCAATGAAGACATGAATTCCGCCAAAGGGGACCCGGTACCCGTACTCAATTGAGCCGGCGTCGGGGCCCCAGTCCGCATCGTCGATGTAGAGCTTGCCGCGACGACTTTTGGTCATCCGGCCCACGTCGTATCCCTTGAGCCCTTCGAAGCTGCCCTTCAAGAACTCAAATCCACCGTGCGCTGGCCCCACGGTGGGCGCCAACTGTCGTGGAATTGTCACGGCAGATGTCCTTGAACTAGGACTTAGTCGTGGAGCCATCACAACTAGGAAGCTTGAAGGGGTTATGCGGGACAAGGAACACGAGGGTTTATACTGGTTCGGCCCCTTACGATGAAGGTAAAAGCCTACGTCCAGTTTGGGGTGATATTGATTAGGGTTACGATCGCCAGGAGCTAAACAACTATTCCCGGCTCTCGATGAGATTGTTGTCCTTAAACCGCTGCCGGGTCGTCCCTTTATATAGGGAGGCTGACGCCCAGCAGCCCTTAGAGTCCCGGCCGGCTCATAAGAGTGTCCGGCTCGGACTCCAAACTATACATGCCTTACGCTACAAGTTTACTATAATAATGATTGTAACTACGGGCCTTGAGCCATATCCGGGTCTCAGCCCATCTCTGGCCCATCATCTTGAAACTTGGCTCCGGGCTTCTGATAACAACCGTACGAGTAACCCGGTCCCTCCTGGCGGGTGACTCTAAGGTCTATATTCTCAACACTATGTATCGTCCCTTGTTGATTTTGGACCGTGTGATCTCTATGTGTACTCGGATCTAGCATATGTGTGACTATATCTTGTTGGTTTGAGAGTTCCTCTTGTGTTTTCCCTCGTGTTCTTCGTGTTCTTTGTCGGGAACTGCTCCTTTCGTGAAAGATCGGCCGTTTACGGTTCCACCCTACATCATCTTGGTATCATGAGCCACGTTGATCACGATTTCGGAGCCTCCCCTCTTCGTTTTCTAGCTTGATTTTGTTGTTTTTCACCCTAATCCGAAAATACCCACAAAAATAGCCCCCAAATTTATTTTTTCTTATGATTTGTGAGTTTTGATGAAGTTTTATTGGTTTTGATCCGTGAATTTGTTGTGTTGCAAGTGGATCTTACCTTTCCCCACCATCTCCACCTCGCAATCCATCCAAAATCCGCGAAATCATAGAATTTGACCCCGTTTTCGAGTTCATCCCGAGCCATCCCTGAGCGTAGTTGACACGCCCAGATCATCCGAGTTCCGACCCAGATCATCCGGATCTGCCCGGATCATCCGGCTCCTGGCCCGGATCATCCGGCTCCTGGCCCGGATCATCCGGCTTCCTCTGTCGAAACTGCATTTTCTGCACTTTTTACCCACCGCCACCTACGCCTCCGCATACCCCCTTCGACCACCACCACCTAACTTTCGCAAACCCTTTCAAACCCAAACCCTACCACCACTTGACACTACCTACTCCAACACTTTTTGCCGCTTTTGGTTTTGAGAATTTGAGTTGTGGCTCACCGTTTCCTAACGTGTTTCGGCCACTTAGGGACGGTTCGACATCAACATCACCACCGCTCATCTTCGCCGAGGACTACTACGAATGGCTACATCACTTTGGTATCAACCTCATCTTGGTATTGTGTTATCATCATACTCTCTTGCATTTGCATTGATAACCCCATAGCCTTACTTTTGCGTCACTTACCCATCGAGACTAGCCTTTGAGTATTGCCGGCAACGTGACTTGTGCACATTAGTGATCATACTCCCCATAGCATACATACCATATCATCGTGTTGCATATCTTGGAATCATCTCTTGTGTCACAAAGTTGTCCTCGCATACACAATTGCTATCTTGGTTCCTGAAGCATTGCATGAGAAAAGAGCTCAAACAACAAAGAGCCAAACAAGCTTTTAAGCAAAAGGGAAAGATAAGCAAAGAGCTTATAAGCAAGAACCGTAGTATCATACAACATTAAGATTGTCATACTCGATCATCTCGGGTCATATCATCGGAACATCATACCTAGAGCATACTTGGGATAGAAGTCCTTGCATTTTTGCATAGTAGGTTGTGCAGAAGTTCGTATCCGCCTATTGTGCAATCGTGCTAGCGTCTCTCTAGTGTTGCAACAAGAGCATTTTCGTGGATTCCACATTTTGGCTCAACCCTTGGTTGCACGACCCCACTTATCCTTTTGCGTGTGTGTTTCTGTGTACCATATCTTGCTATTGGTCTACTTGTTGCATTTACAACTTGCGAATCTTTTCCAACATTACTGAGTCTTGCTTACTATCACATCAAAAAAATTGTGCCACCATCCTAACCAAGCTCCACCATCAGATTTTACTTGTGTAGGTGTGAGAAACCGACAAGAATTGCTACAAATTGTGCTATTTCCTTGTACACATCGAGTGATCATTGATCCATCTTCAACATTGGTCAAGGTACATTTGGTATAAGTTCTTCTCTTTCTCCCACTCAAATTTTTGCTTGAAATGATGGATAGGCCAAGTACTTCTACCAACCGACTCTTCCTCGAGCAAGACAACGATCCGAACAACTACGTCACCAAACTACACCTATTTGGAACGCAACGAGCCTTGCACGAAGAGCAACTAGAAATGTGCGACCGCATCGACAACCTTGCCACCGACTTGCGACTCTCTGAGCAACGTACAAGAGACTACTTCGACAACAAGCTCGATGAACACAAGCACGAGAATGACGCAATAATGGACGAGATTCGCGCCTTGTTAGTCAACCGCTCTTCTACCACTTTGTCCTACTCAAGACGGAGCCGCTTGAGTCGACACTCCGACGACACCATCTCCGGTTCAAGTACCCCGACATCGAATACTCTTCGTCGTACCGCGCGTCAAGATCGTCAAGCCAACCGCAATCCTCTACACGACACCGACTCTCAAGAGCATCGACATCGTCAAAACCAAGCTACATTTGTGCAAGCACAAGAACGGCAACGTCAACGCCAACAAGAACAAGAGGAGCGAGCGCGACAACACCAAGATGCACAAGATGCCGAGGCACAATGACAAGAACAACAACTTCGTGAAGCTCAAGCACTTGAGGCGCAACGTGCCCTCCGAGATTCAAGTCATGTTGTAGCCACGCGCAACCGGCTAGCTCGTGAGCAACAAGAAGCGCTTCACGATGAAGTTCAAGAAAGGATTTTTCAAGCTCGTGTGCATCGTCAAGTTCCTCGTCAAGATCGACATGCGCCTCCTCAAGTTCGACAAGAGCATCAAGTTCATGGAGAGCATGAAGACAATGGAAATCCTCCAAGACAAGAGCAACATGAGGTCGACAACCCTCCTCGCCAAGAGCAACATGAGTTTGTCAATCCTCAATGACATGGGCGTCATCATCCTCGGCCCCAACACAATGAAGAGCAACGATACGACAAGCTAAAGTTCACCATGCCCAAGTTCACCGGAAGCAATGGCCCCAAAGAGTACATATCATGGGCATTGATGGTTGACAAAATCTTCCGCTTGCACAACTACGAAGAAGAGAAGAAGATCGCTGGCATCCCTTGAATTCCAAGACTACGTCCTCATTTGGTGGGAACAAGTCATTGAGCGCCGAGAGGCGAGAGGTGAACCACCCGTCACTACTTGGGCGCAAATGAAGGATGTCATGAGAGCACGATTCGTGCCAAACTACTACAACCGCCACATCTTCAAGAAACTCCAACTCCTCAAGCAAGGAACCAAGAGCGTTGAAGAGTACTACAAGGAAATGGAGATTGCCATGATAAAAGCCAATGTCACGGAAGATGATGAGCAAACTATGGCACGTTTCTTGAATGGACTCAATCACCCTATCAAGAAGATTGCCGACTTCCAACCATATTTGAACCTCATCGAGCTAGTGCATCAAGCTACCAAAGCTAACGGCAAGTACAAGATGACTTCAAGTATGCCAAGTTCTCATCCAAGTCCTATGGCTTCTCCAACACCCAAGCTTCAATGACTCCAACAACTTCTACCTCAACCAAGCCATCTACAAGCAACGGCGACAAGTCAAGCTACAAGAAAACTTCGACAACCTCAAGTCGCCCTCCTACTACAAGCAACTTCAAGCCGAGAGCTTCATCATCATCTACCCCAACCGATGAGACCATCAAGACAAGTTCCTTCAAATTCTTCACATGCGGCGGCTGAGGCCACAAGTCCTTCGAGTGCACAAACAAGTGCACCATGATCCTCAACAACGACGGAACCTATGACTTAATGAGTGAAGGAGAAATGGAAGCCCTTGAACAAGTGGCCACGCACCGGCAAGTGAACAATGAAGATGAAGATGATCAAATGTTTTGTGACGAAGATTCAAGCCCCACTCTTGTTGTCTCCAAGGTCTTGACTCTTCAACATCAACAAGACGAAGACCAAAGATGCCATATCTTCCACACCAAGGCCGACATCAATGGAAGGTACGTCAAGGTCATCATCGATGGAGGGAGTTGCCATAACCTCGCAAGTGAAGAACTATGCTCCAAGCTCCAATTGGTCAAAATGAAGCACCTGCACCCCTACAAGGTTCAATGGCTAAGCGACACCGGAACCATCCAAGTCGAGCATAGAGTACAAGTTTCTTTCAAGATTGGACCTTGAGAAGACACCTTGGAGTGTGATGTCCTCCCGATGACCGTTTGCCACCTCCTTCTTGGAGGGCCATGGCAATATGACCGAGGTGTCATCCACAATGGGCGTACAAACCACTATAACTTCAAGATGAAAGGAAAGGAGTATGTGCTATGACCTATGTCTCCAAGCCAAGTGATCGCGGACAAACAAGCAACCCATCATGGAGAGAGTAGTGAGAGAGCGAACCACCAAAAAGAGAGGAGCGCCACAAGCCCAAGTTGAGTGCCTCCACGATGAGCGACAAGAAAAACTTAGTTCTATTTGCCACCAAACGTGAGATGAGAGAAGTGTGTGAGAACCCATCAAGTGTCCTACACTATGTCCTATTGTGCAAGGACGAGGCACCAAAAACTAACACTTCTCACAATCTTCCTTTTGTGTTATCTTCTTTATTGCAGGAATTCCAAGATGTTTTCCCCGACGAGCTACCTCCGAGTCTACCTCCACTACAAGGCATCAAGCACCGCATCGACCTCATCCCCGAAGCGCCACTTCCAAACAAGGCTCCCTACCGAGTCAACCCCGAAGAAACCAAAGAAATAGAAAGGCAAGTAAAGCATCTCATAGACCATGGACATGTGCGCGAAAGTTTGAGTCCTTGTGCCGTACCGGTCATTCTTGTGCCAAAAAGGGACGGTAGCTTTCGCATGTGTTCCGATTGTAGACCCATCAATGCTATCACCGTTCGCTATAGGTACCCCATTCCACGTCTCGAAGATATGCTAGATGAACTTGGCGGTGCCACTATCTTTTCCAAAATTGATCTTAAAAGTGGTTACTATCAAATACGCATACAAGAGGGTGATGAATGGAAAACCGCTTTCAAACCAAAGTTTGGTTTGTATGAGTGGTTAGTCATGCCTATGGGTTTATCGAAAGCACCCAGTACTTTCATGCGTCTTATGCAGTATGTGTTTCGCCCTTATATTGGTGAATTTGGTGTTGTCTACTTCGATGATATCCTTGTTTTTAGCAAATCTCTCAAAGAGCATGTCACCCACCTTCGCACCGTGCTACAACTCTTCGAAAAGAGCAACTTTATGCTAATATGGAAAAATGCCTTTTTGGTGTTGATAAGCTTGTTTTCTTTGGTTTTGTGGTACCTTCTAAAGGTGTTCATGTTGATGAATCTAAGATCAATGCTATTAAAACTTGGCCCCAACCAACCAATTTGCAACAAGTGCGTAGTTTTCTTGGTTTAGCCGGTTTCTACCATAGATTTGTGAAGGATTTTAGCACCATTGCTTCACCTTTACATGCTTTGATCAAGAAGAATGCACCCTTTGTTTGGGGACCATCTCAAGATAGCGCATTCAATGAGCTTAAGAATTTGCTTACTCATGCTCCCGTGCTTGCATTACCCAACTTTGACAAACCTTTTGAAATTCATTGTGATGCAAGTGGTAATGGCATAGGAGGTGTGTTAACGCAAGAGAAGAGCCCCATAGCATATATTAGTGAGCAACTTTCCAGAGTGAAACTCAATTACACCATATATGACAAAGAACTATATGCTTTAGTGCGAGTTTTGCATGAATGGGAACATTACCTCCGCCCTCATGAATTCATCATCCATACCGATCATGAAACACTTAAATATCTTAAGGGTCAAACTAAGTTGAACAAGCGTCATGCTAAGTGGAGTGAATTTATTGAGTCTTTTCCTTATGTCATCAAGTATATTAAAGGTAAGGAAAATGTCCTGGCGGATGCGCTTTCCCGTATATGCATGCTTGTTACTCAACTTGAATTGAATGTCATTGGTTTTGAACACATAAAAGACTTGTGTGAGCATGATCCTACTTTTGCCATTCCTTATGCCAAATGTTTGACGCATACATCTTGGGAACGCTATTACATCAAAGATGGATATCTTATGAGAGCTAACAAACTTTGCATCCCCGAGTCTTCTCTTCGTTTGTTGCTTTTGCAAGAATCTCATGGAGGAGGACTAATGGGACATTTTGGACGCGACAAGGCCCTTGCTAAACTCTCCAAGAACTACTTTTGGCCTAAGATGTTCCGCGACGTCAACCGCTTCACCAACCGATGCTCTACATGTCGCAAAGCTAAGTCTAAAGCTCAATCTCATGGACTATATATGCCTCTTCCAATTATGTATCAACCATGGGAAGATATTAGCATGGATTTTGTGCTTGGTTTTCCTAGAACTAGAAATGGCAAGGATTCCATTTTTGTTGTTGTGGACTAATTCTCAAAAATGGCTCATTTCATTCCTTGCAACAAGATAGACGATGCTTCACATGTTGCAATCACTTTTGTAGGGAAATATTGCGTCTACATGGAGTGCCAAGGATGATTGTCTCGGACCGCGACGTCAAGTTCTTGAGTTACTTTTGGAAGACCTTATGCGCCAAGCTCGGAATCAAGCTACAATTCTCCACGCCATATCATCCACAAACCGATGGCCAAACGGAGGTGACAAACCGTACACTCTCCACTCTACTATGCGTGTTGATAAAGAAGAACATCAAGGAGTGGGAGGAGTGCCTACCTATAGCCGAGTACGTCTACAACCGTGCAAGACATAAGACTACCGGCAAGTCGCCCTTCGAGGTCGTCTACGGCTTCAACCCGTTGTCCCCATTGGACATTCTACCTCTACCGCTACAAGAGCGCACAAACATAGACGCGAGTCCCCGAGTCAACCACCTCAAGAAGATGCATGAAGATACAAGGCACACCATCGAGCGTCAAGTATAATGACTTGCGACCAAGCTCAACGTCAACAAGCAACCCATGATATTCAACATTGGAGATCTTGTGTGGCTACACCTTCGCAAGGACCACTTCCCCAACGAATGCAAGTCCAAACTTCTACCACGAGCCGATGGACCCTTCAAGGTGCTTGCACGCTACAACTACAACGCATACAAGATCGACATCCCACGCGACAAGTACTCGTGAGCGACATCATCAACATCAAAGATCTCTCTCGGTACAATGGTGATGAGGATTTCGATCCGAGGTCGGATCTTTCCCAAGGGAGGGGAGATGATGCGGAGCATCCCAAGGTCATCACCATGGACCCACCATCGTCTCACCAAGTGCCTAGTGGACCCATGACACGAGCATGTGCAAGAGCTCTCGAAACCGAGGTGACATCTCTCCTCTCACAATTCCACTTTGATGAACATGAGACATGACTACTACCTCAAATGGAGACGTTGTGCATACTCAGGTATCAAGGAGTTAGCCATGGAGACATACGGAGCAAGGAGAACCCGGAGACGAAGATGGACGTGAAGACGGAGAAGAACAAGGGCAAAGTCAGCAGAAGCCCGGACGATCCGGCTACACAGCCCGGGGACACCCGAAGCTTCACCACGAAGCCGGATCATCCGGACCCAGTCCCGGATCATCCGGCCACACCCGTACGTCTGGACCTCCCGCGGCGGCCACGGCACAGCAGGATCATCCGGACGCCGACCCGGATCATCCCGACCCCCGAAGCCCGGATCATCCGGACAGTGCCTGCGTGCATGATGTTAGGCCGAGGCCCATGTACCCCTTCGCCCCCAACTTCTATATATACTACTCCACCACCTCTTTCTAGGGTTAGCATTGGTTTAGCTCATATGTGAGATATAGCACTTGCTCATCCATACGGATCTACGCCTCGAGAGAGACCGTGACCCCTCTTCGGAGAAGATCCACGTTGGATTCAAGACCCCCTCTTGGGTGGCCCCATCAAGACCTCCTCACGGAGAAGAACCGGTTACCCTATGTATCGTCCCTTGTTGATTTTGGACCGTGTGATCTCTATGTGTACTCGGATCTAGCATATGTGTGACTATATCTTGTTGGTTTGAGAGTTCCTCTTGTGTTTTCCCTCGTGTTCTTCGTGTTCTTAGTCGGGATCTGCTCCTTTTGTGAAAGATCGGCCGTTTAGGGTTCCACCCTACATCAGCAATGTTACTATCCTTTTACCACACTTGTGCTTCAAAGTAGCACCATGATCTTCATGATAGAGAGTCTCCTACGTTGTGCAGTTTCATATGCTATTGGGAATTTTTCATTGTAGAACTTGGCTTGTATATTTCAAAGATGGGCTTCCTCAAATTACCCTAGGTCTTCGTGAGCAAGCGAGTTGGATGCACACCCACTTAGTTTCTTTTTGAGCTTTTATACACTTATGGCTCTAGTGCATCCGTTGCATGGCATTCTCTACTCGCTCACATTGATATCTATTGATGGGCATCTCCATAGCCCGTTGATACGCCTAGTTGATGTGAGACTATCTCCTTCTTTTTGTCTTCTCCCCAATCCCGATGACTATCTCCTTATTTTTTATTATAGCTCATGTATTGCGTGAAAGGTGAAAAGGTTTGAGAACATCAAAAGTATGAAACAATTGCTTGGCTTGTCATTGGGATTGTGCATGATTTAAATACTTTATGTGATGAAGATGGAGCATAGCCAGACTATATGATTTTGTAGGGATAACTTTCCTTGGCCATGTTATTTTGAGAAGACATGATTGCCTTATTACTATGCTTGAAGTATTATTTTTTATGTCAATATTAAACTTTTGTTTTGAATCTTATGGATCTGAATATTCTTGCCACAATAGAGAAGATTACATTGATAAGTATGTTAGGTAGCATTCCACATCAAAAAATCTGTTTTTATCATTTACCTACTCGAGGACGAGCAGGAATTAAGCTTGGGGATGCTTGATACGTCTCCAATGTACCTATAATTTTTTATTGTTCCATGCTATTATATTATCCTTCTTGGATGTTTTATATGCTATTTTATATTATTTTTGGACTAACCTATTAACCTAGAGCCCAGTGCCAGTTTCTGTTTTTTCCTTGTTTGTGAGTTTTATAGAAAAGGAATATCAAACGAAGTCCAAATGAGCTGAAAATTTACGGTGATTTTTTATGGACCAGAAGAAGCCCCCGAAGCACAAGAGTTGGGCTGGAAGAGTTCCGAGGTGACTACAAGGGTGGAGGGCGCGATCCCTACCTTGCCGCTACGCCGTGGATCCCCCTGACTTGAAACCGACGCCAAAAATTCCTATAAATCCAGAAACCCCCAGAAAGAAACCTAGATCGGGAGTTCCGCTGCCGCAAGCCTCTGTAGCCACAAAAAACCAATCGGGATCCTGTTTCGACACCCTCCCAGAGGGGCAAACCATCACCAATGGCCATCTTCATCATCTCGGCTCTCTCCATGACGAGGAGGGAGTAGTTCACCGTCGGGGCTGAGGGTATGTACGAGTAGCTATGTGTTTGACCTCTCTCTCATGTTCTTGATTTGACATGATCTTGATGTACCACGAGCTTTGTTACTATAGTGGAATCATATGGTGTTTCTCCCCCTCTATCTTCTTGTGATGAATTGAGTTTTACCTTTGAGGTTTCTCTATGATCGGATTGAATAGTATTATGGATTTCATAACACTTGATGTATGTCTTGCGTGCGATACCTGTGGTGACAATGGGGTATTCTATTGATTCAGTTGATGTATGTTTTGGCGCTAAACTCACGGATTCCCAAGGTGACATTGGGGTAATCTATGCATAGGGGTTGATGCATGTTTTCATCCTTGTTTCTCCGTTAGAAATCTTGGGGCATTCTTTGAGGTTCTTTATGTTGGATTGAATATTATGAATCTGAAGTTGTTTGATGCATATCGTATAATTGACCCAAAGATACTTGTGGTGACATTGGAGTATCTATGTGACATTAGGGTTGATTGATGTGTGTCATATGGTGTTATTTTACTACGAACTCTAGGGTTGTTTGTGACACTTATAGGAATAGCTCAATGGATTGATCGGAAAGAATAACTTTGAGGTGGTTTCATACCCTACAAGCAGTTTCATCTTATATTCTCCGTGATAGGAACTTTCGAGTAACTTTTGTCGCACGTTGAGGGATTGCCATATGATTTAATTATGTTATCATTGTTGAGAGAACTTGCACTAGTGAAAGTATGAACCCTAGGCCTTGTTTCCAAGCATTGCATACCGTTTTCGCTCACTTTTGTTACTAGTTACCTTGTTGTTTTTATATTTTCATATTACGAAAACTTATATCTACCATCCATATTACACTTGTATCACCATATCTTCGCCGAACTAGTACACCTATACAATTTACCATTGTATTGGGTGTGTTGGGGACACAAGAGACTCTTTGTTATTTGGTTGCAGGGTTGTTTGAGAGAGACCATCTTCATCCTACACCTCCCACGGATTGATAAACCTTAGGTCATCCACTTGAGGGAAATTTGCTCCTCCTACAAAACTCTATGCTTGGAGGCCCAACACGAGTTTACAAGAAGAAGGTTGTGTAGTAAACATCAATAGATCTTGTGTGTGCGTAGAATTTTTTTTGTTTTCCATGCAACGTTCCCCAATGGTGGCACCCGAGCCAGGTCTATGCGTATATGATATGCACGAGTAGAACACAAAGGAGTTGTGGGCGGAGATGGTCATACTTCTTACCACCAACGTCTTATTTTGATTCGGCAGTATTGTGGGATGAAGCAACCCGAACAAACCTTATATGTCCATGCACATGAGACCGGTTCCACCGACTGACATGCAACTTGTTTTGCATAATGGTTGCTGGCAGGTGTCTGTTTCTCCTACTTTAGTTAAATCAAATTTGACTACGACCGGTCCTTGAAGAAGGTTAAAACAATAAACTTGATAATCGCCATTGTGGTTTTTGTGTAGTGACGAACGGTTCTTGCTAGTTACCCGTAGCAGCCACATAAAACTTGCAATAACAAAGTAGAGTACGGTTAACTTGTGATGTGATATAGTCAAGACATGATGTGATATACGTTGTTGTATGAGATGATCATGTTTTGTAATATAGACAACCGGCATGAGCCTTAGGGTTGTCTCTTATATTGTATGAAATGCAAGCGCCATGTAATTGCTTTACTTTATCGCTATGCATTAGCAATAGTTGTAGAAGCAATAGTTGGCGAGAGGACCCGGACGCAATGATGGAGATCAAAGTGTCGAGCCGGTGATGATGGAGATCAAAAGCACAAGATGATGATGGCCATATCATGTCATATATTTTGATTGCATGTGATGTTTATTCTTTATGCATCTTATTTTTCTTAGAACGGCGGTAGCATTATAAGATGATCCCTTCACTAAAATTTGAAGATTAAAGTGTTCTCCCTGAGTATGCACCGTTGCCAAAGTTCGTCGTTTCGAAGCACCTCGTGATGATCGGGTGTGATAGACTCTATGTTCATATACAACGGGTGTAAGACAATTTTATGCATGCAGAATACTTGGGTTAAACTTGACGAGCCTAGCATGTGCATACATGGTCTCGGAACACTCGGAACACCGCTGTATGGGTAATGTCATGAACTTCCTCTCCCCTTACCTAAAGGGTTTTCTACATTATATCCTATCATGGATATCATGCTCTGCTTGTCCTTGGGAAGGATATATCCCTGAAACATGTGTTTAAACACATTTACCTTTCCATTGTTCTGTTTAATCTGATGGTCACCTTTTCCTTTTCATTGATTTGTTTAACCTTTCTGGTGATCTATATGATCTAAGTAGTAATTTTCTCCTGCTTATGTAAACACCTTGGTGTACAACCGTCTCAGTAAGACCCTGTTGCATTTGTTGATGACATTCCGGTAACCACCGATGGACGAGAACTTTGCCTATTGGTCCGCCTCGTTTCAACGAGCAGGAAAATGGTTCTCTTCGTCCCTCGCCCTTGGTACCAGCATTGTTGCCATCATAACTGGCAGGCTACCCTCTGACATGCCTTTCTATCATGACCATACAAGATGTCGCTGCCCCTCTTACTTTAACCCACATGGTGGGCCCATAACCCACAGTTCCACAGGATCAAAACCTGACGCTCCTGTACACCTTGTTGTCAGAGTTATTCCTCGCGCTTGACTTTGTATGTAATTCACGGGCCACCTGCCTAGTGATCTATACTCGTATCAGATGCAATGCTTATTCACATTGCTCTAAACCCCTTCAACACTTTGTTTCAGGCAACGAACGATTGCCTATGCGCTTGAAACTTCTATTTTTGTACCTTCTTACTTTGCTCTCGATAATTTCTTAAGTTGCAATTCGAGAGTTACTTTCCGCCACCTTCCCCGATGTTATCGACCAGATAGTCAACCTTACGGAGGTCCGTTCTGCCGGAATACCCACCCTTCATTCCTTCGTAAGTGCGATGGAGTTCCCGAAGAAATGATGTCGACTTCATCATGATGACCTGAAGCAGAGTAATGAAGACATCCACGTAATGGATTGACCTCTTCGACAAGAGCAACCAAGTCCGAGAAGTTTCGTTAGAATTTCATAACCAGATCTTTCCCCCTTACACACCCCTTAAATCTCGGGACAAGATTTCTTGTAGTGGAGGAGAATTGTGACGCCCGGATATTTAAGCTACAGCAAAACCCTGCTAATGATGCCACGTCACCACGATCACTGTTGCTAATCTCACATTACTTCATAACCGATCCAAATTCAAATTTGAAATAGGGGCCAACAACAAAAGTTTTGAAACATTAAAACTAAAATGTTCATCATGTGGCCAATAATCCCTAACTAGTTTTGATGGTGGAACCACCCTTTTACAAAGTGTTTAAATGCCCTGAACTAATTAAAAACAGTGGCTAAAATAATAACTTAATTGCTTTTGAAAGTACAAAAATATTAAGCTAAATAATTTTGGGTCCAAACTAGATTTGGCAGTGGCCTATTTTGATAATACTAATTTAGGTGCTAACTTGGTATTTTAAAGAAACTAAACTAACAAAAGTAAATTAAAAGAAAACAGTAAAAAAAAAGTAAAGAAACAGAAAGGAAATAAAGAGAGAGAGAGAGAACCCCCTGGCCAACTGGGCCAAACGGCCCAGCCGGCCCACCCATCTCCTCTCCATAACCCAATCGGGAAACCCTAGCCCAACCGAACCCCACTTTCCCCACGAACCCGTCTCCCCTCGCTCCTCCTCCCGAACGCGATCTGGATCGGGGCGCCTTGCCCCTGTGCCCATCGCCGGCGCCCCGTCGTCCCTGTCGCCCGTCTCCGACCACCGCCGCCTGAGGCCCCGACGTCAGCGCCGCTCCCTCCCGCCCCCGCCCCCCCCCCCCCCGTCGCCCGCCTCGCAGGACGCCGTGCTCGCCGCCCCGACGCCAACCGCCGTCGCCCGGAACCGTCGTCCTCATCCCCACCGCGCCGGACGGCCTCGACCTCCCCCGGCTTCACCGAGACCTCCACGAGCTCCGCAGTGAGCCTCTCCGACGATCCCCCACCTCCCCCCTCAATCTCTTGCCATAACCCCCGCTCCGCGCACGACCTAGCCGCGCTCTCGCTCGCGCACGTCTGCCCGAGGCGCGCCTCTGTCCCTGCTGCTGTCGGTACTGCCGCCGCTTTTCGTCCCTGCTCGCCATGCGGCGAACGCCGCCACTCGCCATCACTGCATGTCCCGGCCTTCCCGCTCGTCCCGCCCCGCATCGCCCCAGCGGCGCCCTGCCACCCACGCCCCGCCTCCAGCCACTGCACCGGCATGCACGCCTACCGCTGTTGGCCAGGACGGCGCCCTACTCCCCGGCCCGGGCGGCTCGTCGCCGCACCATCCACAGCCTCCTGCCGCCCGCTTCCCCCCACGGGTTGCCCGCGCCGCCCGGCGGCCTCGTCCCACTCGGGCGGGCTACGCCCACTCCTAGTGGGCTCCCACCCGTTAGCACCGCACCCGCTAAGGCCTCTGGCCATTGACAACCGGGGCCCAGCCCCTGGAACGTTAAAAAAATGATGAATATAAAAAAAAAATTAATTAATTAATTAATCCTATTTAATTAATCTAATTAACTAGTTAGTTTAATTAAATAGTACTTAGATTAGTTAAACCCTAATTAGACTAAACAGTCAATGACGAACGGGACCCACATGTCAGTTGACCAGTCAACACCTCTGTTGACTGCTGATGTCATGCTGACGTCAGCAAACACTATTCTGGATAATGTTGAATTAAATTAATTAAATAAATTCGAAAATGATTTAAAACTTTAGAAAATCATATAAAATAAACCGTAGCTCAGATGAAAATACTTTCTACATGAAAGTTGCTCAGAACGACGAGAAGAATCCAAATACGCAGTCCGTTCATCTGCCACACATCCCTAGCATAGCAAACACGCAACTTTCCCCCTCCGGTTCATTTGTCCGAAAACGCAAAACACCGGGAATACTTTCTCGGATGTTTCCCCACTTCGCAGGTATCACCTACTACTGCGTTAGGTCACCTCTTGCACCGCGTATTGCCATGCTACGCTTTGTGATGCATTGATTGCTCTGTTATTTATTGTGTTCCCCCTCCGTTACTTCTTTCCGGTAGACCCCGAGACTGCCGGCGACCCCAGTTCGACTACGGTGTTGACGATCCCTCCTTCATGCCAGAGCAACCAGGCAAGCCCCCCTGATCACCAGATATCGCCTATTCTTCTCTATACTGCTTTCATTAGAGTAGTGTAGCATGTTACTGCTTTTGGTTAATCCTATTCTATTGCATAGCCTCTCATTGTTGCTACAGTTGTTACCCTTACCTGCTATCCTACTGCTTAGAATAGGATGCTAGTTTTTCCATCATTGGCCCTACATTCTTGTCCGTCTGCCATGCTATACTACTGGGCCGTGATCACTGCGGGAGGTGATCACGGGTATATACTATATACTTTATACATGATACATGTGGTGACTAAAGTCGGGTCGGCTCGTTGAGTACCCGCAAGTGATTCTGATGAGGGGGCTAAAAGGACAGGTGGCTCCATCCCGGTAGAGGTGGGCCTGGGTTCCTGACGGCCCCCGACTGTTACTTTATGGCGGAGCGACAGGGCAGGGTGAGACCACCAAGGAGAGAGGTGGGCCTGGCCCTGGTCGGCGTTCGCGGATACTTAACACGCTTAATGAGATCTTGGTATTTGATCTAAGTCTGGCCATTTGGTCTATACGCACTAACCAACTACGCGGGAACAATTATGGGCACTCGACGTCGTGGTATCAGCCGAAGCTCTTCTTGACGTCAGCGACGGAGCGGCGCGCGCCGGATTGGACTGGAACGCCTGCTAGGCTAGGTCTGCTTCCGGTCGCGTACGCAACGTGCAGGTGTGCAATGGGCGATGGGCCCAGACCCCTGCGCGCATAGGATTTAGACAGGCGTGTTGACCTCTCTGTTGAGCCTAGGTGGGGTTGCGACGTGTTGATCTTCCGCGGCCGGGCATGACCCAGAAAAGTGTGTCCGGCCAAATGGGATCGAGCGTGTTGGGTTATGTGGTGCACCCCTGCAGGGAAGATTATCTATTCGAATAGCCGTGTCCCTCGATAAAAGGACGACCCGGAGTTGTACCTTGACCTTATGACAACTAGAACTAGATACTTAATAAAACACACCCTTCCAAGTGCCAGATATAACCCGGTGATCGCTCTCTAACAGGGCGACGAGGAGGGGATCGCCGGGTAGGATTATGCTATGCCATGCTACTTGGTGAACTTACCATCTACTCTCTTCTACATGCTGCAAGATGGAGGTGGCCAGAAGCGTAGTCTTCGACAGGATTAGCTATCCCCCTCTTATTCTGGCATTCTGCAGTTCAGTCCACTGATATGGCCCTTTACACATATACCCATGCATATGTAGTGTAGCTCCTTGCTTGCGAGTACTTTGGATGAGTACTCACGGTTGCTTTTCTCCCTCTTTTCCCCTTTCTATACCTGGTTGTCGCAACCAGAAGCTGGAGTCCAGGAGCTAGAGATCCCGAGGATGATTCTACATGGAGTTCGGCTTCGAGGAGTAGTTAGGAGGTCCCAGGCAGGAGGCCTTGCCTTTTCGTTCGTTGCTACTTTTGTGCTAGCCTTCTTAAGGCAAACTTGTTTAACTTATGTCTGTACTCAGATATTGTTGCTTCCGCTGACTCGTCTATGATCGAGAACTTGTATTCGAGCCCTCGAGGCCCTTGGCTTGTATTATGATGCTTGTATGACTTATTTATGTTGTAGAGTTGTGTTGTGATATCTTCCCGTGAGTCCCTGATCTTGATCGTACACATTGGCGTGCATGATTAGTGTACGGTCAAATAGGGGGCGTCACAGTTGGCTTAGTCAACAAACGGTTGTGCCAACCTTGACCATTGGATTGACATTCAACGTCTGTCGTGTTTCTTCAGTCTCTTCTTCCTCCAGCCGCCAAAGCCAAACCAGAGTCGGCGGGACCGCCTGCTCCCGCCTCCCATGGATGGTTGTGCTGCCGCGCATGCATCATGGCCACATCGCACCCTAAAACTCGGCGCATCTTCCTCGGCTACTGTTCGTTCCCGTTCGAGGCCTCAACATCGTCCTTCGCCTTGGTTCGCTCGCCGTGGCGCTGCCCTCCGGTGTTGTCAACATGGTCAACAATCGAGAGGAATAAGGAGATGGTTGTACATGGTGAGGATGACAGCAGGGACCCGCCAGGATCATGTCAGTAGGCAAGCAAGTGCCTCCTTTGTTACAAGAAAAATGGGTTCCTCCTAATGGTTTCCTGCCATCTGGCTCGCACGCCACTGTCAACATAGTCGATAAGCGAGATAACTTCACAAGGAGCGGCTGACACTCGGGACCCAGTAGCGTGCGCAATATTTTCTTTTTTTGTTTTTGGGATGGAGAAGGGTACCAACTAGGTTGTGCGGGAGCTGTGGCCCGTCTAGCCCAGGCTTTTATTTCATATGTTTACCACATGACCAGCCCCGTTTTTTTTTCTTTCTGAAAATGGCTATCCCAGCTATTTTGTTTTTTGCAGAATAATCAACCTAGGCCTACTTGCTTTTCTACACCCTGCTGGGTTGGAAATCTTTCAAGACGAGGAGGGATGCATTCGGGCTTGCCCAGAAAATGGGCTATAAGTAATAAGAAATGGGCCGTAAAATGAAAAAAATACAACAAACACGCAATTAGTTCCAAAATACTTTTTTCTTTCGGATTTTGATATTTTAAATTTCATTGTTTTTGTGCGGGTAAAATTTCATTGGATCTAAATTAAGGTATGTTTAGTTTTTGAATTATTTTGAATCTGGCTAGAAATTTTGGGTTGTATGCTATTTGGGACAGATTTAGAGGCTGACTTGTGGGTCTACTAGGTTGACGTGTACAAAAGGCTTTGTCAACTTAATCCACAAACTATTCTAGCAGCAGTGACCATTGGTTGTTCATCCAACGACCGTGCTACTTCTTCAAATATGATCTTCTTGCTCCAGCCGCCCAAACTAGTGCCGGTGGGACTGCCTACTCCCGCATCCCGTGGTCGGCTATGCTGCCACACAAGCCGCACTGCCCCACCCTACTCCATCACTGGCCAACCCATTCCTCTACTCACCCACACCTCCTCTTATTTTCCGGCGACGACAGCCGAACCAGTAAACCGCGTGGGCAACCACTGCCGAGTCTTCCCCGGCTCCGGGTCGTTCCCTTCCTAGGCCTTGCCATCGTCTACCGCCCTGGTGCTATCAGCGCGGCATGGTGAACGTGGTCAACAAATGACATCCATCGGAAGTGGACTATACGTGGAGAGGCTGACAGCTGGGTACACGGCCGTACGGAAGTAAGTGCCTCCTTATTATGTGCAAAATAATGATTCCTCCACCTGACAACGAGCACCCACCGGAAGGGCCTTTGTATTTCCCAAAAAAATGTTCCTCCCGCTGATAGCTCTGACCCACCGGCTATATCTTCGCATGCAAGGAAGTGCCTCGTTATTACGCACACACAAAAAGAAAACCCCCTGCTAGCTGGGACCCCCCATATTTGGAGGCTGACATGTGGGCCTACTAAGTTGACGAGGATGCGGGATTTGTCAACTTAGTCAATATAAACGATTCTAGTTGTAGCGACCGTACGATATCCATCCAACGCCCATCGTGCTTCTTCAACCTCTAGTCTTCTTGCTCCAGCTGCCCAAACCATCGCCAGCCGTGCCGCCTGCTCCTGCGTCTCGTGGCCGGCTGTGGTCCCACGCAGGCCTCACTGCCCCACCCTACTACCATCGCTGGCCTGTCCATCCCTATACACACCCAGACCTCCTGTTATTCTCCGGCGACGACAACCTCACACAACAGTCGAAGCAGTAAACCCTCATACCCCCCCCCCTCCGCGTGGGAAATAACTGCCGAGTCTTCCCCGGCTCCTGGTCATTCCCTTCCTAGGCCTCGCCGTCATCCCCGCCTTGGTCCTGTCGACGCGGCGTGGTCAACGTGGTCAAGGAATGACTTCCTTCGGAAGAGGACTATACGTGGAGAGGCTGACAGCTGGGTCCACGGCCGCAGTAAGGAAATGCCTCCTTATTGCGCGCAAAATAATGATTCCTCCACCTGACAGCGGGGACCCACCGGAAGGGCCACCGTATTTTGTGAAAAAACGTTTCCCCCGTGATAGCTGGGACCCACCAGCTACATCTTCGCATGCAAGGAAGTGCATCCATATTACGGGCAAAAAAATGATTCTTCCCCTTAACAGCTGGGACCCACCAGCTATATCTTTGCACGTAAGGATGGTCATCCTTATCCTCCCTGACAGCTGGGCCCCACCTGGTCAAAGCGTACGTAGCGTTGTCTGTGTACATACCGATCGATCGGTCTGTCTGCCACGATGAACTGTGGCTGAGTAAGGAGCGGTAGCAGTTCAGGCAGTCCAGTCAAAATAGTGTACACGTACATATAGCCAGATGCCAAAAAATACGGCCACATACGTACATACAGGCGCGGTCTTGAACACGTACTCGTGCATACGTACGGCCAGGGCACGTTTACATGGAGAGGCAACGGACGGCAGCAACAACATCCTATTCATCGGAAGCCAACCGGTTGGGTCGGAATGGAGAGACTGCGTCGTGTTCATCGGGAGGCAATGGAATACGTCGTGTTCATCGGGAGCCAACCGGCTTGGACGGAATAGCCGAAACTAGGTCTGGCGTATCGCAGAATGGAGGACACATGCCTTCTGTTCGACCGCGTACGGTCGAAACGGGGTCCTGTTCATCGGGAAGGGTCTGGCGTACCGCAAAATGGAGGAAACAGACTTCTGTTCGAGTGCCTATGGTCGAAACGGGGTCGTGTTAATCGGGAGGGGTGTGGCGTACCGCAAAATAGAGGAAACATACAGGTGTTGGAGCACCTACGGTCGAAACGGGGTCATGTTCATCCACCGTCTACTGCCTTGCTCCAGCCTCCACGGGCTACTGTTCATCCATCATCGACCTCCTCCAGCCTCCACGGGCTACCGTTGATCCATCATCAACCTCCTCCAGCCTCCACGGGCTACTGTTCATCTAGCATCCATCGGCTACTGTTCATAGAGCCTCCACGGGGTCCTGTTCATCCACCCCAACCGGCTGGGGCGCGACGGCCTCCTCGGGGTCATGTTCATCCAGCGGCAACGGCCTACTACCATGGGGTCTTGTTCATCCAACCCCCACCGGGAACTGTTCATCCACAGCCAACCAACTGGCTCGACTCACCACGTCTCGACTCGTTCTACGTACCGCGCGCATGGTAGCAACAGTCAGTGTTCATCGAGAGGCAACCCAACACCGGCTGGCTACGTCTCACACGGGGGCTCGATTGACTTCAGTAAGCAACAACAGTGATCGATCGTTCGGGTTCAGTTAGCAGCAGCAGCGAAGGAATCACTCGGGTTCAGTTAACAGCCAAGGGATCGATCGCTCAGGTTTAGTAACGTAGCTAGTGCAATCGCTCGGGTTCAGTAGGCGAACGCCTCACCCGGGTTCAGTTAGAGCCCAATGCCTTGCACACACATGCGTACGTATACGAGAGAAAATGCGCAAACCTCCATGCATTACTCGGCCCCGATCACCCATCGTAACCGGGAACTCCAAGATATTTTCCTCGCCCTTGCTTCTACCATGATTTTTCCGTCAGGGACAACCCAAAGAATTTCATGCAGCTGCGTGTCTGGCCCGCCCAGGACGAAAAGCCCATTTTCTGTCATGATTTTTGTCATAGAAGTAGGAACCCACCACATCTATGATGATACGTGTTTTTGTCACAATTATTGTCATAGAAGTGTCATAAGCATGACAGATTTTTTCCATTCAGGCCAAAATGTCATGGATGTGTCTTTTTTTAGTGAAAGCTTCAGAATACTGGCTATGTCATTGACGACTTGGACATGCTGGCTTGTGGGACTTGAGCACACTCGTCAAGAAGAAGCACATAATTAGTGTCGAGGGCAACAAATTCGTCAAAGATCACCTTTGCGGTGCTTGTGAGGCTGGAAAGATGACCAGATCCAAGCACTCCGCGAAGACAATCATGACCACTACTCGTCCCTTTGAATTACTTCATATGGATCTCTTTGGTCCTACTCATTATGCCACACTAGCCAATGCAGCATCTCTCTACGAATTCGTCATCGTTGATGATTATTCTCGTTACGCCTGGGTGCATATTGATGGAAATATGCTCTAGAGGCAATAATAAAATGGTTATTATTATATTTCCTTAATCACGATAAAGTTTTATTATTCATGCTAGAATTGTATTGACCGGAAACTTAAATACATGTGTGGATACATAAACAAATACCGTGTCCCTAGTAAGCCTCTACTAGACTAGCTCGTTGAGCAAGAGATGGTTAAGGTTTCCTAACCATAGACATGTGTTGTCA
Source organism: Aegilops tauschii subsp. strangulata (assembly GCF_002575655.3). Taxonomy (NCBI): domain Eukaryota; kingdom Viridiplantae; phylum Streptophyta; class Magnoliopsida; order Poales; family Poaceae; genus Aegilops; species Aegilops tauschii. The sequence goes on along the minus strand of NC_053040.3, from coordinate 247,623,373 downwards.
CTTGATAACGGGATCACGTCATTAGGAGAATGATGTGATGGACAAGACCCATCCGTTAGCATAGCATATGATCATTCTGTTTATTGCTACTGGTTTCTTAATGTCAAATACATGTTTCTTCGACCATGAGATCATGCAACTCCCGGATACCGGAGGAATACCTGGTGTACTATCAAACGTCACAACATAACTGGGTGATCATAAAGATGCTCTACAGGTATCTCCGAAGGTGTCTATTGAGTTGGCCTGAATCAGGATTGGGATTTGTCACCCCGTATATCGGAGAGGTATCTCTGGGCCTTCTTAGTAATATAGCATCACATGAAGCTTGCAAGCAAAGTGACTAAGGAGTTAGTTATGAAATGATGTATTACAGAACGAGTAAACAGACTTGCCGGTAACGAGATTGAAATAGGTATGAAGATACCGACGATCGAATCTCGGGCAAGTAACAGACCGACAGACAAAGGGAATTACGAATGTTGTCATAAGGTTCGACCAATAAAGATCTCCGTAGAATATGTAGGAACCAATATGGGCATCCAGGTCCTGCTATTGGTTATTGACCAGAGAGGTGTCTCGGTCATGTCTACATCATTCTCGAACCCGTAGAGTCCGCATGCTTAACCTTCGTTTACGATATGGTTTTATATGAGTTGTGTGAGTCCATGACCGAATGCTGTTTGGAGTCCTGGATGAGATCACAGACATGACGAGGAGCTCCGGAATGGTCTGGAGGTAAAGATTGATATATAGGACGATGCTATTTGGTCACCAGAAAGGTTTCGGAAGAACTGGGTATTTATCAGAGTGCCGGAAGGGGTTCCGGGAGGCCACCGGTAAAGCGGTGGGCCTTATGGGCCAAGGGAGGAATCACACTAGCCCACAAGGGGGCTGGCACGCCCCTCCACCCCTGTCCATGCACCAAGGAGGTACGGACGGAAGGGGGCGGCACCCTAAGACAGCCAACCCCCTTTCATTCCCCCCATGTTCAAATATGAAGGGGGTGGGGGTAGGCAGGTCTCTAGGGAAGCCGCCGGCCACTTGGCGGAGCCCTAGGGCTGCCTTCCCTCCCCCTCCACCTATATATATATGTGTGGAGAGAGAGGGGCAACACACACATGATCCCCAAGCCGTTTGCGGCGCCCGTCTCCCTCTAGTTCGTCCTAAGTCATATTTTCGTAGTGCTCGGCGAATCCCTGCGGAGATAGTTGCATAACCACCATCACCACGCATCGTGTTGCCAAAACTCATCTACTGCTTCGCCCGTCTTGCTGGATCAAGAAGGCGAGGACGTCATCGAGCTAAACGTGTGTTGAACGCGGAGGTGTCGTGCTTTCGGTACTTGATCGGGTGGATCGTGAAGGTGTACGACTACATCAACCGCGCTGATAAACGCTTTCTCTTTACGATCTACGAAGGTACGTAGACATACTCTCCCCTCTCGTAGCTATGCATCTCCATGGCTAGATGATACGTCTCCAACGTATCTATAATTTTTTATTGTTCCGTGCTATTATATTATCCATCTTGGATGTTTTATATGCATTTATATGTTATGTTATATTATTTTTTTGGGACTAACCTATTAACCTAGAGCCCAGTGCCAGTTTATGTCTTTTCCTTGTTTTTGAGTTTTACAGAAAAGTAATATCAAACGCAGTCCAAATGAGTTGAAAATTTATGGTGATTTTTTATGGAACAGAAGAAGCCCCCGAAGCACAAGATTAGGGCCAGAAGAGTCCCGAGGTGACGGCAAGGGTGGATGGTGCGCCCCCTACCTTGCCGCTGCCCCGTCGACCCCCCTGACTAGAAACCGGTGCCAAAAATTCTTATAAATCCAGAAACCCCCAGAAAGAAACCTAGGTCGGGAGTTCCGTCGCCGCAAGCCTCTGTAACCACGAAAAACCAATTGGGAGCCCGTTCCGGCACCCTGCTGGAGAGGGAAACCATCACCGGTGCCCTTCATCATCCCGACACTCTCCATGATGAGGAGAGAGTAGTTCACCATCGGGGCTGAGGGTATGTACCAGTAGCTATGTGTTTGACCTCTCTCTCTCTCTCGTGTTCTTGATTTGACACGATCTTGATGTACCGCGAGCTTTGTTACTATAGTTGAATCTTGTGGTGTTTCTCCCCCTCTATCTTCTTGTGATGAATTGAGTTTTACCTTTGAGGTTTCACTATGATCGGATTAAATACTATTATGGATTTGAGAACACTTGATGTATGTCTTGCGTGGGATACCCATCGTGACAATGGCACTCAACTCGCGGATTCCCGTGGTGACATTGGGGTAATCTATGCATAGGGTTTGATGCATGTTTTCGTCCTTGTTTCTCCAGTATAAATCTTGGGGCACTCTTTGAGGTTCTTCATTTTGGATTGAATATTATGAATCTGAAGTTGTTTGATGCATATCATATAATAGACCCACGGATACTTGTGGTGGCATTGGAGTATCTAGGTGACATTAGGTTTCCCCCTGACTTGAAACCCAGGTTACAAGAATGAGCTCCCTATGCGACCAATCTCATCAATAAGGAGCTCCAAAAAGTTGATTCAACCCACACATGGTGTGGAGAAGAAAAAGAAATGACATAGAAGCAAAGGTAAAAAGGTATCCCTCCCAAATGATGTTGCTCCTATTATTGTTATGCCTCATGAGAGTGAATCAAAAAATATATGGAAGATGATATACTTGATGATGATATTGATTCTTTGCCTTATGGTACAACGTCCAAAGGAACTATTGAGGATGATTTTTTTATGCCTATTACTCATAGTAATGATACTTGTTATAATCTTGAGAATCCTTTTGGCACCAACTATAAAATTGTGATGATCATTTGCTATACTATTGGTGCTATTCATACTATTAATGATGAGAGTGATTATGCCTATGATATGCAAAGCCACAAGCTTGGGAATGCTATGTTTGATAAGAATGACATATTTGAGAATTTAATTGCTGCAAGTAATGTTTGTCCCAAGCTTGGGGATGCTATGTTTAACGAAGATGATATTTCTAGTCCCCCAAGTTATGATGTGCAAATTTATTATGATGATAGCATGCCTCCTATGTATGATGATTGCAATATTTATGGAAGTGGGCTTGGAAGAGTGTCAACTATAGATAATAGTTATCCCACTATTTTGGAGGGTGTTGAATCTTATTATAATGATAAAAGTGGATTTGGACAGGTGATGACTTTATTTAGTAATGATTCCACTATCTTGGAAGAGGTTTCAATTGATTATGATGAGAACAAAGTTGCTACTTATGATGATTATTTTGATGACACTTATGTTATAAAAGTAGTGATGATTATATTTATAAAACTTGTCATGATTATGATTACCCTTTTCCTGAACATTACTCTTTTAATGTGGAAATAATTTATAGTATTCGAGTTTCTTATGACACTCCCACTATTCTGAATGAGAAGAATTTTGCTTATGTGGAGAGTACTAAATTTTCTATGCTTGTGGATAATGAAAATAATGCGTTATGTGATGGTTATATTGTCGAATTCATTCATGATGCCGGGCTCATGTACCGGCTCAAGAATTGCGGATGATTCCAATTACTTGGTCGTTTGCAGTCTGGGGACTTGACATGGTTGGGCCTTTCAAAAGGTCCAAAGATAAAAAGACCCGCCTCTTGGTGGCGGTTGATAAGTTCACAAAGTGGGTTGAGGTAGAGCCAGTCAGTAAGTGTGACCCAGCCATGACGGTTCAATTCATGAAAAAGGTGATCTTTCGCTTTGGTTTTCCACACAGTATTATAACCGACAATGGTACTAATCTGTCCAAGGGTGCCATGGAAGAGTTCTGTCAACGTGAGCATATCCGGCTTGATGTTTCATCAGTAGCTCGCCCCCAATCCAATGGGCAGGCTGAAAGAGCCAATCAGGAAATCTTGAAAGGCATCAGACCCCGGCTTATGGTTCCTTTGCAGCAGACGCCGGGTTGTTGGGTAGAAGAGTTACCTTCTGTAATATGGAGCATCAATACTACCCCTAACAGGTCTACGGGTTACACACCTTTCTTCATGGTTTATGGTGTAGAGGCGGTTCTACCTAGTGACATCCGTCATGACTCGCCCCGCCTGGCGGCTTACGTTGAAGCTAATAATGAACAAGCCCGTCAGGATGCACTTGACCTGTTAGATGAGAACGCGACTTGGCAGCAGCTCGCTTGGCAATTTACCAACAAGATCTGCGCCGTTATCACAGCCGCCGGGTTAAGTCCAGAACCTTTCAAGAAGGTGACTTGGTGCTCCGGCTCATCCAGGATTAGTCTGATGCACACAAGCTATCCCCACCTTGCGAAGGAATTGCTCAGGTTCACTTAACAGCCAAGGGATCGATCGCTCAGGTTTAGTAACGTAGCTAGTGCAATCGCTCGGGTTCAGTAGGCGAACGCCTCACCCGGGTTCAGTTAGAGCCCAATGCCTCGCACGCACATTTTTTATTGTTCCGTGCTATTATATTGGATGTTTTATATGCATTTATATGTTATGTTATATTTTTTTTGGGACTAACCTATTAACCTAGAGCCCAGTGCCAGCTTATGTTTTTTCTTGTTTTTGAGTTTTACAGAAAAGTAATATCAAACGCAGTCCAAATGAGTTGAAAATTTATGGTGACTTTTTATGGAACAGAAGAAGCCCCCGAAGCACAAGATTAGGGCCAGAAGAGTCCCGAGGTGACGGCAAGGGTGGATGGTGTGCCCCCTACCTTGCCGCTGCCCCGTAGACCCCCCTGACTTGAAACCGACGCCAAAAATTCCTATAAATCCACAAACCCCCAGAAAGAAACCTAGGTCGGGAGTTCCGTCGCCGCAAGCCTCTGTAGCCACGAAAAACCAATTGGGAGCCTGTTCTGGCACCCTGCTAGAGAGGGAAACCATCACCGGTGGCCATCTTCATCATCCCAACACTCTCCATGACGAGGAGGGAGTAGTTCACCATCGGGGCTGAGGGTATGTACTAGTAGCAATGTGTTTGACCTCTCTCTCTCGTTCTTGATTTGACACGATCTTGATGTACCGCGAGCTTTGTTACTATAGTTGAATCTTGTGGTGTTTCTCCCCCTCTATCTTCTTGTGATGAATTGAGTTTTACCTTTGAGGTTTCACAATGATCGGATTAAATATTATTATGGATTTGAGAACACTTGATGTATGTCTTGCGTGGGATACCCGTCATGACAATGGGGTATCCTATTGATCCACTTGATGTATCTATTGGCACTCAACTCGCGGATTCCCGTGGTGACATTGGGGTAATCTATGCATAGGGTTTGATGCATGTTTTCGTCCTTGTTTCTCCAGTAGAAATCTTGGGGCACTCTTTGAGGTTCTTTATTTTGGATTGAATATTATGAATCTGAAGTTGTTTGATGCATATCGTATAATTGACCAACAGATACTTGTGGTGGCATTGGAGTATCTAGGTGACATTAGGGTTGATTGATGTGTGTCATATGGTGTTATTTTACCACGAACTCTAGGGCTGTTTGTAACACTTATAGGAATAGCTCAATGGATTGATCGTAGATAATAACTTTGAGGTGGTTTCATACCCTACAAGAAATTTCATCTTATGTTCTCCGTGATAGGAACTTTGGAGTGACTTTTGTTACATGTTGAGGGATTGCCATATGATTTAATTGTGTTACCATTGTTGAGAGAACTTGCACTAGTGAAAGTATGAACCCTAGGCCTTGTTTCCAAGCATTGCAATACCGTTTTCGCTCACTTTTGTTACTACCTTGCTATTTTTATATTTTCAGATTACAAAAACCCATATCTGCCATCCATATTACACTTGTATCACCTTCTCTTCGCCGAACTAGTGCACCTATACAATTTACCATTGTATTGGGTGTGTTGGGGACACAAGAGACTCTTTGTTATTTTGTTGCAGGGTTGTTTGAGAGAGACCATCTTCATCCTACGCCTCCCGCGGATTGATAAACCTTAGGTCATCCACTTGAGGGAAATTTACTACTATCCTACAAAACTCTGCGCTTGGAGGCCCAACACGAGTCTACAAGAAGAAGGTTGTGTAGTAGACATCAAGCTCATTCCTGGCGCCGTTGCCGGGGATGTTAGTGCAAGAAGAAGATCTTGCAATTGAATGTTTTAGTTTCTTGTTTTATCACTAGTTTAGTCTATAAAAGAAAACTACAAAAAAATGGAATTCAGGTTGCCTCATATGCTTCATCTTTTTAATGTCTTTCGTGAGAATGATGGAAATGAAAAATGTGCTCAAGTGTTAGAAGAAGAAGTCAATAAAATGCAATGTTGTTAGTGTGCTTTCTTTCAATATTCATGATACTAGTGATGATTGCACTAGTCATGATAAAGAAGTTTCTTACAAGCATGTCAATTTTTGTGGAGTGAATATAGTTTGTGAAGACATGCCTTATAGGGATGATAGATATTGTAAGAAGCATGAACATGATGAAACCAATTGATGCCTTAAGGTGATAGATAAATTTGCTACAAAATTATGCTCTCTTCATCCCATTACTTGTGAAATTTGCAATAGAGTAGGTCATCTTAATTTTAAATGCATACTTTTTCATGATCGAATCGTGACCCAATATTGCAATAACTTGATAACCCTTGAACTTTATAATGAACTTTGTTTATTTTTGGGGTGTGAAGAATTGTCACATAAAAATAGTTGGTTTGAAGCATTCATATTTACCGACCATGCTGAAACTACTCTTAAAGAAATCTATACGTTTTGCGTGGTAAATTGCAATGATAATGCCTATATTGCCAACTATAGAAAGATGGGAAAACCCTTAGAATATAAAAGAAATACTAATGAAAGGGTAAAGCTCTCCACTTTCCCTCCTATTGTGATAGAGGCGAAGGTGCCCCGGTGTTTCGATGAGATAGCAATCGTTTTTTGTGGGATTCGAGTTTGACGATCCGACTATGAACGTGCAAAGACGGCGTGCCTTAGCAATCGCTAAACCAACTTCCGAGGATTATTGTCCACGCCGGAGCACAATCAACCTGACCACGAGGGTCTATTTCCTGTGAGCAAATGAAGAACAAGTAAGAAACTGAGATTGCAATCTGGATATTGCGAATAAAAGAGGAAAGCTTTATTAATGAAGGTGGGGTTCTGTGACGCCTTTGTCTGGTCGTTGAACACAAATGAAGTACGCGAAGTTGCAGCTATGGCAAACTTTTAATCTAAACAAAACCCAAAGTCTAAACGACGCCCTAAGGGCTGTATATATGGAGGAATAGGGGGGAATTTCGTGGCCCTTGTGGGAGGGGTCCGAATCCAACACTAACTCTTGTTTCCCACACATACGGACTCTAAAAACAGCCTATACTCAAGTATTTCGAAATTACATGGGCCTGGCCCAATAATAAGGTGACGCAGCGCCTAGAATAGCCTCCGGATGAAATTTATGGAGTGGCATCTTGTATATTTCGTCCAAGGCTTCATGCACTCCTTATGGTGGCTTCAAAGTCCTGAAATCATCACTTGTAACTCCATTCTTGTTCCCCTTGCGCATGCCATCATCTCCAGGCTTGGTCTTGCTCCAGTGTTCATCCCTCTTATCGATGCCAGGCCCTTCATTTGTAAGCAAAACAAATGTATCCAATTTAGGGAGCATCATATTCTCATGAACATTAGAATCATTACCAAGAAACAAAAGTACCTGGTAATTCAATTGGCGTGCGCGAGCTCTAGTAATTGGTCCAGTATGTATAGCAGCAGGAGCTGTGGGTGTAACAATGGTATTGATGTCCTCATCATCCTCCCCTTCTTGAAATGAAGTTGTCCTCGACAGAAGCTCATCTTCCTCACCCAAATAAGGCTTCAAATCTGCAATGTTAAAAGTGGGACTAACCCCAAAATCTGCAGGCAGCTCAAGTTTCTATGCATTATCATTTATTTTCTCTAACACCTTAAAAGGACCATCAGCACGTGGCATTAGCTTTGATTTGTGCAAATTAGGAAATCTATCCTTACGCAAATGTAACCAAACAAGATCTCAAGGTGCGAACACAACATGTTTTCTACCCTTATCTCCAGCAAGTTTATATTTAGCATTCATACGCTCAATGTTTTCCTTAGTTAACTCATGCATTTTAAAAATCAATTCAGCACGTTGTTTAGCATCAAAATTAACCTTCTCCGAAGATGGAAGAGGCAACAAATCAATAGGTGCACGAGGGAGGAAACCATACACAATTTCAAAAGGGCACATCTTAGTAGTAGAATGCAATGAACGATTATAAGCAAATTCAATATGAGGCAAGCATTCTTCCCACATTTTCTTATTATTCTTCAAAACAGCCCTAAGCATAGTAGACAATGTTCTATTGACTACTTCAGTTTGTCCATCAGTTTGGGGATGACATGTAGTACTAAAAAGTAGTTTAGTCCCCAACTTAGCCCATAAACATCTCCAAAACTGGCTAAGAAATTTAGTATCACGATATGAAACAATAGTATTTGGCACACCATGCAAGCGAATAATTTCACGAAAGAACAAATCAGGAACACTAACAGCATCATCGCTTTTATGACATGGTATAAAGTGTGCCATTTTCGAGAATCTATCTGCAACAACAAATATGCTATCCCTCCCCTTCTTTGTTCGAGGTAAACCTAAAACAAAGTCCATAGATATATCCTCCCAAGGAACACTAGGTACAGGCAAAGGCATATATAAACCATGAGGATTGAGTCGTGACTTAGCTTTTTGACATGTAGTGCAGCGAGCAACAAAACGCTCAACATCCCGTCTCATCTTTGGCCAAAAGAAATGTGTAGCAAGTATATCCTCCGTCTTCTTCACGCCAAAATGTCCCATTAATCCTCCTCCATGTGCCTCCTGCAACAACAAAAGACGAACGGAGCTAGCTGGAATGCATAGCTTGTTAGCACCAAACACAAATCCATCGTTAACGATGAACTTGTTCCATGTTCTCTCTTCTTTAAAATTCTGCAATACATATTTAAATTCAGCATCATGCACATATTGATCTTTGATGGTCTCCAAACCAAATATTTTAAAGTCAAGTTGTGAAAGCATAGTATAATGACGAGATAATGCATCAGCAATAACATTTTCTTTACCCTTCTTGTGTTTAATGACATAAGGGAAAGTCTCAATGAATTCAACCCATTTAGCATGTCTACGGTTCACTTTTGCTTGACTTTTAATGTGTTTCAAAGATTCATGATCAGAATGTATAACAAATTATTTGGGCCATAAATAATGTTGCCATGTTTCTAAAGTCCGAACAAGAGCATATAATTCTTTATCATAAGTAGAATAGTTCAGACTAGGCCCACTCAATTTTTCAGAAAAGTATGCAACAGGTTTGCCATCTTGTAATAACACACCTCCTAATCCAATTCCACTAGCATCACATTCAAGCTCAAAAGTCTTATTAAAATCAAGAAGTTGGAGTAAATGAGCATGTGTCAACTTATCTTTCAATACCGTGAAGGCTTCTTCCTGTGCGGTACCCCAAACAAAAGGCGCATCCTTCTTTGTAAGCTCGTTGAGGGGTGCAGCAATGGTGCTAAAATCTCTCACAAAACGCCTATAGAAACCAGCGAGTCCAAGAAAAGTCCTCACTTGTGTGACCGTTTTGGGCTGCGGCCAACTCTCAATAGCTTCAATCTTGGCTTTATCAACTTCAATTCCCTCTGGAGTAACAACATAGCCAAGAAAGGATACCCGGGCGGTGCAAAAGGTGCACTTCCCAAGGTTACCAAACAAACGTGCATCACGTAGAGCAATAAAAACATCACGTAAATGTTCCAAATGTTCTTCGAAAGATTTGCTATAAATCAGTATATCATCAAAATAGACTACCACAAATCGTCCAATGAAAGCACGTAAAACTTCATTCATTAGTCTCATGAAAGTACTAGGTGCATTAGTTAACCCAAAAGGCATGACTAACCACTCATATAAACCAAACTTAGTTTTAAATGCTATTTTCCATTCATCTCCTAGTTTCATACGAATTTGATGGTATCCACTACGCAAATCAACTTTGGAGAATATTGTAGAGCCACTCAATTCATCATGCATATCATCTAGCCTAGGAATAGGATGACGATAATGAATAGTAATATTATTAATGCCTTTACAATCAACACACATACGCGACGTACCATCCTTTTTAGGCACTAGTATAATAGGAACAACACAAGGACTAAGAGATTCGCGTATATAACCTTTGTCGAGCAGCTCCTCTACTTGACGCATAATCTCCTTCGTCTCCTTTGGATTGGTACGGTATGGTGCACGGTTGGGTAGCGATGCACCGGGAATTAAGTCAATTTGATGCTCAATACCTCGAATAGGTGGTAATCCTGGTGGCACGTCTTGTGAAAAACGTCAGCGAACTCCTGCAAAATGTTAGTGACAGCAGGGGGCAAAGAGGAAGGCACGTCCTTGAATGAAAATAATGCCTCTTTGCACACAAAAGCATAACAAACAAATTTGCTAAAAACTAGCTCATCAATATCAGATTTGGTGGCAAGTAAACATGCACTTTTCAATTTAATTTCAGAAGCAACACTAGATGGTTTATTATTAGGCTTCATTTGTTGCTCAAATTTTTTGCCACAATCTGATTTTCACTCTTATTTTTCTCCTGTTTTGCTTTATTATCTCTATGAATATCATCTTTCAAAATGGAATCAGGAGTCATAGGAAGCATAATAATATTTGTATCCTTATGAACAAGAGTATACTGATTGTTTCTACCATGATGTACATAATTTTTATCAAATTGCCATGGTCTACCAAGTAATAAGGAACATGCTTGCATAGGTACCACATCACAATCAACATAATCATCATATGTAGAGATACTAAAAAGCACACAAACGGTACGTGTTACCTTAACCTTGCCGATATTGTTGAACCATTGGATGTAGTAAGGATGTGGATAAGGTCTTGTGGTGAGAGATAGCTTCTCCACCATCTCCATGCTAGCCAAGTTGTTGCAGCTCCCTCCATCTATGATGACGCGAATAGAACGTTCCTTCACAACTTCCTTTGTATGGAACAAATTATGCCTCTGATTTTGCTCAGCTTGTGTAACCTGCACACTCAAAACACGTTGAGCAACTAAACATTCATACCTGTCAGCATCTTCAGGAGCCATGTATCGCGTCTCATGATCAGAATCATCTCCACCGTGTTCTTCACGTGTAATAAGAGCCAAAGTCTCCTCATCATAGTCACTAGCGGACTCATACCCACCATCCTCAGTAGCAATCATCACACGCTGAGATTTGCATTCTCTCGCATAATGACCTCTTCCCTTACAACGACGACAAATAATATCACTTGTGTGGCCTGTTGATGCCATGGAAGAAGAAGAGCTCTGTGCAGGCCCGACAGGTGTGCTCTTGGCAGATAGTGGTGGTTGTGCCTGCTTTCTTGTATCACGGTTGGAGGTGGCACCTGATGGAGGTGATGGTGCAGGGGAAGTAGAGGATGCACGTGGTGTCCATGATGAAGGTCGACCTGCAGAAAAGTTAGTTCGCGCCAATGCCTATCGGTCCTGCACTTCATGTTCAGCTTTACAAGCAAGATGGAATAAACGAGTGATATTATTATAATCCTTATACTCTAGAATGGTCTGAATCTCTCTATTTAATCCACCCATAAAACATGCAAGCATAGCTTCATTATCCTCAACAATAACACATCTAATCATGCCAGTTTGTAATTCCTGATAATATTCTTCGACATAATTTTTTCCTTGTCTCGAACGCTGCAATTTTTGAATTAATTCACGTTGATAATATGGTGGAACCCAGCGAGTATGCATAGCAGTTTTCAAAGCAGCCCAAGTAGCTGGAATAGGATATAATCTACAATGTTCAGACCACCAAACACATGCAAAGCTAGTGAAAGCACAAACAGCAGTAGGAACACGTCTCTCCTCAGGATATTGTAAACATGTAAATCGTTGTTCAGTTTCTAACTCCCAAGTAAGATATATATCAGGAATATATCTACCCTCAAATGGTGGAATATTCAATTTCAGTTTAGGAAGATGGTCATGATCTCGTACCCGAGGGAGAGCCCTACCATTGTGATTATTTGCATGTGGACGACCTGGTGGTTGTGGTGCTGGTGGTTGCACGTAGTTCTGATTTTGGTCAACCTCATCCTCGTAATCTTCCGCATAATAATCCTCCGCATCAGCAGCAGGAGCCACAGAAGTATCAACAGCAACACCAACAGTTTGGCCAGGCTGAAGAAGGACACGGCTCGCTCGGCGGAGGGCTGTTTCGCGATGTGGAGGTAGTAGTAGTAGTTGTTGTTGTTGTTGCAGAGGTGCGACAGGTGCAGCCGGTGGTGGAAGACGCGCAAGCAGTTCATTAAATCTGTTATCGAGCTTTTTTTCGAACGTCTTCTCAAGGCCGGTGATCTTCTCCATGGCCTCTTCAAAATTATTCGGCACATCTTGCACCTGTTCAGTCATCATTTGCTTAAACTTATCATGAAGCTCCTTGTTCGTTAAGTTCTCCTAGTCAATCTCGTCGGCTTGTGATCCTGGCATGGTTAGCAGCAATAGAAACACACAAGAATATGATCCTACAGACTACTAACAAGTGGTGGTGGTGGGTGTCACAAATCTGTCAAGCAAAACTAAAATTCTTACCAGTTCTTACCCAGCAACAGGCGGTGATCGGCAACCGTTGTAGTCAAAAGTCTCAAAGCTTGGATAGAGCGATTACCAGGGAGAGTCGAACGCACGACGTAGATGTATGTGGAGCTGGGAAGGCTTATAATATGGTAGCAAAAAGGGTCAGCAATAATCAATTCAGAGATGCAAAGTTGAATAAACGCTCAACGACGGTACTGTGCTGGTCCTAGGCTAGACCGTGCTAGAGACGCGAGCCTAGAACACTAACAAAATCACGGCGCTGCACGTAAACAAGGGAAAGCACACTCTGGAAAAAAATTCGCTCTGTTTTTTTGGCGCTCCTCTTTTTTTTTGCGCTCTTTTTTTGCGAAAAATCACTATAATGGCGAGTGTCTCAAAACTCTTCCCAGGTCAAACTGACAGGATGGGCACGAAATTTTTTTGACAACTTTTTTTCGGAAATCGCGACAGCGATGACGAAAAAGTGCGACAAAAAATAACTATGATGGCGAGTGTCTGAAAACGCTCTGTTGGACCTAAAAATAGGATAGGGGAAAATATTTTTGGTCACTGAAAATTTGGCCTAAAAACTGCCCGGGGGTCTCCAGTCTCTTTTTTTAGACCTACTCAGGCAAGGAAACACAAAATGAAAACTAGATGGATCTCGAAAACAAACCTAATATGAAAAGAACTCGGATGGTGGTGGACAAGCAGTTGTATATGTGGACTCGGATTGGTGGTGGACATGCGGATGTATATGTGGACTCGGATTGGTGGTGGATAGGCAGATGTATATGTGGACTCGGATTGGTGGTGGACATGCGGATGTATATGTGGACTCGGATTGGTGGTGGACAGGTGGATGTATATGGCAGCGGTAAGGAATATGTTGGTGGTGGTGGTATATGGTAGGAACGATGACGATGGTGCGACGGCGGCGTGACAACTTGTGAACACAACTCGAAACTCTAAGGGAAACCAGACACTAAGACCAGCAACTTGACATGATGATGCAACCGCAAATTCAACAAAGCAAATACAGAAAAGATTATGCAAAGGCTCAGATTGGTTCGGATAGGATGAACTAACCATTATTTTTTTGGCTTTTTTTGTTGACTATAGGAATGAAGAACAGACTCGATCTAAACTACGAAAAACCGTAAAATCTCACCGAGCAACCTGGAAATCTGATACCACTTGATAGAGGCGAAGGTGTCCCGATGTTTGAGATAGCAATCGTTTTCTATGGTAGTCGACTTTGACGATCCGACTATGGACGTGCGAAGACGTCGCGCCTTAGCAATCGCTAAACCAACTTCCGAGGGGTTATTGAACACACCGGAGCATGATCAACCTGACCACGAAGGTCTATTTCCTGCGAGCAAATGAAGAACAAGCAAGAAACTGCAATTGCAATCTGGATATTGCGAATAAAAGAGGAAAGCTTTATTAATGAAGGTGGGGTTCTGTGACGCCTTTGTCTGGTCGTTGAACACAAACGAAGTACGCGAAGTTGCAGCTATGGCAAACTTTTAATCTAAACAAAACCCAAAGTCTAAACAACGCCTAAGGGCTGTATATATGGAGGAATAGGGGGGAATTTCGTGGCCCTTGTGGGAGGGGTCCGAATCCAACCCTAACTCTTGTTTCCCCACACATACGGACTCTAAAAACAGCCTATACTTAAGTATTTCGAAATTACATGGGCCTGGCCCAATAATAAGGTGACGCAGCACCTAGAATAGCCTCTGGACGAAATTTATGGAGTGGCATCTTGTATATTTTGTCCAAGGCTTCATGCACTCCTTATGGTGGCTTCAAAGTCCTGAAATCATCACTTGTAACTCCGTTCTGGTTCCCCTTGCGCATGCCATCATCTCCAGGCTTGGTCTTGCTCCAGTGTTCATCCCTCTTATCCATGCCAGGCCCTTCATTTGTAAGCAAAACAAATGTATCCAATTTAGGCAGCATCATATTCTCATGAACATTAGAATCATTACCAAGAAACGAAAGTACCTGGTAATACAATTGGCGTGCGCGAGCTCTAGTAATTGGTCGAGTATGTATAGCAGCAGGGGTTGTGGGTGTAACAATTGTATTGCTGTCCTCATCATATTGTCTCTCGTGATGAAACAGGTTACAAGAATGAGCTCCCTATGCGACCAATCTCATCAATAAGGAGCTCCAAAAAGTTGATTAAACCCACACATGGTGTGGAGAAGAAAAAGAAATGACGTAGAAACAAAGATAAAAAGGTATCCCTCCCAATGATGTTGCTCCTATTATTGTTATGCCTCATGAGAGTGAATCAAAAAATATATGGAAGATGATATACTTGATGATGATATTGATTCTTTGCCTTATGGTACAACGTCCAAAGAAACTATTGAGGATGATTTTGTTATGCCTATTACTCATAGTAATGATACTTGTTATAATCTTGAGAATCTTTTTGGCACCAACTATAAAATTGTGATGATCATTTGCTATACTATTGGTGCTATTCATACTATTAATGATGAGAGTGATTATTCCTATGATATGCAAAGCCACAAGCTTGGGGATGCTATGTTTGATAAGAATGACATGTTTGAGAATTTAATTGCTGCAAGTAATGTTTGTCCCAAGCTTGGGGATGCTATGTTTAACGAAGATGATATTTTTAGTCCCCCAAGTTTTGATGTGCAAATTTATTATGATGATAGCATGCCTCCTATGTATGATGATTGCAATATTTATGAAAGTGGGCTTGGAAGAGTGTCAACTGTAGATAATAGTTATCCCACTATTTTGGAGGGTGTTGAATCTTATTATAATGATAAAAGTGGATTTGGACAGGTGATGACTTTATTTAGTAATGATTCCACTATCTTGGAAGAGGTTTCAATTGATTATGATGAGAACAAAGTTGCTACTTATGATGATTATTTTGATGACACTTATGTTATAAAAGTAGTGATGATTATATTTATAAAACTTGTCATGATTATGATTACCCTTTTCCTGAACATTACTCTTTTAATGTGGAAATAATTTATAGTATTCGAGTTTCTTATGACACTCCCACTATTCTGAATGAGAAGAATTTTGCTTATGTGGAGAGTACTAAATTTTCTATGCTTGTGGATAATGAAAATAATGCGTTATGTGATGGTTATATTGTCGAATTCATTCATGATGCCAGGCTCATGTACCGGCTCAAGAATTGCGGATGATTCCAATTACTTGGCCGTTTGCAGTCTGGGGACTTGACATGGTTGGGCCTTTCAAAAGGTCCAAAGATAAAAAGACCCGCCTCTTGGTGGCGGTTGATAAGTTCACAAAGTGGGTTGAGGCAGAGCCAGTCAGTAAGTGTGACCCAGCCATGACGGTTCAATTCATGAAAAAGGTCATCTTTCGCTTTGGTTTTCCACACAGTATTATAACTGACAATGGTACTAATCTGTCCAAGGGTGCCATGGAAGAGTTCTGTCAACGTGAGCATATCCGGCTTGATGTTTCATCAGTAGCTCGCCCCCAATCCAATGGGCAGGCTGAAAGAGCCAATCAGGAAATCTTGAAAGGCATCAGACCCCGGCTTATGGTTCCTTTGCAGCGGACGCCGGGTTGTTGGGTAGAAGAGTTACCTTCTGTAATATGGAGCATCAATACTACCCCTAACAGGTCTACGGGTTACACACCTTTCTTCATGGTTTATGGTGTAGAGGCGGTTCTACCTAGTGACATCCGTCATGACTCGCCCCGCCTGGCGGCTTACGTTGAAGCTAATAATGAACAAGCCCGTCAGGATGCACTTGACTTGTTAGATGAGAAGCGCGACTTGGCAGCAGCTCGCTTGGCGATTTACCAACAAGATCTGCGCCGTTATCACAGCCGCCCGGTTAAGTCCAGAACCTTTCAAGAAGGTGACTTGGTGCTCTGGCTCATCCAGGATTAGTCTGATGCACACAAGCTATCCCCACCTTGCGAAGGAATTGCTCGGGTTCACTTAACAGCCAAGGGATCGATCGCTCAGGTTTAGTAACGTAGCTAGTGCAATCGCTCGGGTTCAGTAGGCGAACGCCTCACCCGGGTTCAGTTAGAGCCCAATGCCTCGCATGCACATGCGTACGATACGAGAGAAAATGTGCAAACCTCCGTGCATCGCTCGGCCCCGATCACCCACCGTAACCGGGAACTCCAAGATATTTTCCTCGCCCTCGCTTCTACCATGATTTTTCCGTCAGGGACAGCCCAAAGAATTTCATGCAGCTGCGTGTGTGGCCCACCCAGGACGAAAAGCCCATTTTCTGTCATGATTTTTGTCATAGAAGTAGGAACCCACCACATCTATGATGATATGTGTTTTTGTCACAATTATCGTCATATAAGTGTCATAAGCATGACAGATTTTTTCCATTCAGGCCAAAATGTCACGGATGTGTCTTTTTTTAGTGAAAGCTTCAGAATACTGGCTATGTCATCGACGACTTGGACATGCTGGCTTGAGGGACTTGAGCAGACTCGTCAAGAAGAAGCACATCATTGGTGTCGAGGGCGTCAAATTCGTCAAAGATCACCTTTGCGGTGTTTGTGAGGCTGGAAAGATGACCAGATCCAAGCACTCCGCGAAGACAATCATGACCACTACTCATCCCTTTGAATTACTTCATATGGATCTCTTTGGTCCTACTCATTATGCCACACTAGCCAATGCAGCATCTCTCTACGAATTCGTCATCGTTGATGATTATTCTTGTTACGCCTGGGTGCATATTGATGGAAATATGCTCTAGAGGCAATAATAAAATGGTTATTATTATATTTCCTTAATCATGATAAAGTTTTATTATTCATGATAGAATTGTATTGACCGGAAACTTAAATACATGTGTGGATACATAAACAAATACCGTGTCCCTAGTAAGCCTCTACTAGACTAGCTCGTTGAGCAAGAGATGGTTAAGGTTTCCTAACCATAGACATGTGTTGTCACTTGATAACGGGATCACGTCATTAGGAGAATGATGTGATGGACAAGACCCATCCGTTAGTATAGCATTTGATCATTCTGTTTATTGCTACTAGTTTCTTAATGTCAAATACATGTTTCTTCGACCATGAGATCATGCAACTCCCGGATACTGGAGGAATACCTTGTGTACTATCAAACATCACAACATAACTGGGTGATCATAAAGATGCTCTACAGGTATCTCCGAAGGTGTCTATTGAGTTGGCCTGAATCAAGATTGGGATTTGCCACCCCGTATATCGGAGAGGTATCTCTGGGCCTTCTCGGTAATACAGCATCACATGAAGCTTGCAAGCAAAGTGACTAAGGAGTTAGTTATGAAATTATGTATTACAGAACGAGTAAACAGACTTGCCGGTAACGAGATTGAACTAGGTATGAAGATACCGACGATCGAATCTCGGGCAAGTAACATACCGACAGACAAAGGGAATTACGAATGTTGTCATAAGGTTCGACCAATAAAGATCTCCGTAGAATATGTAGGAACCAATATGGGAATCCAGGTCCTTCTATGGGTTATTGACCAGAGAGGTGTCTCGGTCATGTCTACATCATTCTCGAACCCGTAGAGTCCGCATGCTTAACCTTCGTTGACGATATGGTTTTATATGAGTTGTGTGAGTCGATGACCGAATGCTGTTCGGAGTCCTGGATGAGATCATAGACATGACGAGGAGCTCCTGAATGGTCTGGAGGTAAAGATTGATATATAGGACGATGCTATTTGGTCACCAGAAAGGTTTTGGAAGAACCGGGTATTTGTCGGAGTGCCGGAAGGGGTTCCGGGAGGCCACCGGTAAAGCGGTGGGCCTGATGGACCAAGGGGGGAAGCACACTAGCCCACAAGGGGGCTGGCGCGCCCCTCCACCCCTGTCCATGCACCAAGGAGGTACGGACGGAAGGGGGAGGCACCCTAAGAGAGTCAACCCCCTTTCCTTCCCCCCATGTTCAAATATGAAGGGGGTGGGGGTAGGCAGGCCTCTAGGGAAGCCGCCGGCCACTTGGCGGAGCCCTAGGGCTGCCTTCCCTCCCCCTCCACCTATATATATATATATATATATATATATATATATGGAGAGAGAGGGGCAACACACACATGATCCCCAAGCCGTTTGCGGCACCCGTCTCCCTCTAGTTCGTCCTAAGTCATATTTTCGTAGTGCTCGGCGAATCCCTGCGGAGATAGTTGCATAACCACCATCACCACGCATCGTGTCGCCAGAACTCATCTACTGCTTCGCCCGTCTTGCTGGATCAAGAAGGCGAGGACGTCATCGAGCTGAACGTGTGTTGAACGCGGAGGTGTCGTGCTTTCGGTACTTGATCGGGTGGATCATGAAGGTGTACGACTACATCAACCGCGCTGATAAACGCTTTCTCTTTGCGATCTACGAAGGTACGTAGACATACTCTCCCCTCTCGTAGCTATGCATCTCCATGGATAGATGATACGTCTCCAACGTATCTATAATTTTTTATTGTTCCGTGCTATTATATTATCCATCTTGGATGTTTTATATGCATTTATATGTTATGTTATATTATTTTTTTGGGACTAACCTATTAACCTAGAGCCCAATGCCAGTTTATGTCTTTTCCTTGTTTTTGAGTTTTACAGAAAAGTAATATCAAACGCAGTCCAAATGAGTTGAAAATTTATGGTGATTTTTTATGGAACAGAAGAAGCCCCCGAAGCACAAGATTAGGGCCAGAAGAGTCCCGAGGTGACGGCAAGGGTGGATGGTGCGCCCCCTACCTTGCCGCTGCCCCGTAGACCCCCCTGACTTGAAACCGATGCCAAAAATTCCTATAAATCCAGAAACCCCCAGAAAGAAACCTAGGTCGGGAGTTCCGTCGCCGCAAGCCTCTGTAACCACGAAAAACCAATTGGGAGCCCGTTCCGGCACCCTGCTGGAGAGGGAAACCATCACCGTTGCCCATCTTCATCATCCCAACACTCTCCATGATGAGGAGAGAGTAGTTCACCATCGGGGCTGAGGGTATGTACCAGTAGCTATGTGTTTGACCTCTCTCTCTCTCTCGTGTTCTTGATTTGACACAATCTTGATGTACCGCGAGCTTTCTTACTATAGTTGAATCTTGTGGTGTTTCTCCCCCTCTATCTTCTTGTGATGAATTGAGTTTTACCTTTGAGGTTTCACTATGATCGGATTAAATACTATTATGGATTTGAGAACACTTGATGTATGTCTTGCGTGGGATACCCGTCGTGACAATGGCGTATCCTATTGATTCACTGATGTATCTATTGGCACTCAACTCATGGATTCCCGAGTTGACATTGGGGTAATCTATGCATAGGGTTTGATGCATGTTTTCGTCCTTGTTTCTCCAGTATAAATCTTGGGGCACTCTTTGAGGTTCTTTATTTTGGATTGAATATTATGAATCTGAAGTTGTTTGATGCATATCATATAATAGACCCACGGATACTTGTGGTGGCATTGGAGTATCTAGGTGACATTAGCTTTGATTGATGTGTGTCATATGGTGTTATTTTACCACGAACTCTAGGGCTGTTTGTAACACTTATAGGAATAACTCAATGGATTGATCGTAAAGAATAACTTTGAGGTGGTTTCGTACCCTACAAGCAATTTCATCTTATGTTCTCCGTGATAGGAACTTTGGAGTGACTTTTGTTGCATGTTGAGGGATTGCCATATGATTTAATTGTGTTATCATTGTTGAGAGAACTTGCACTAGTGAAAGTATGAACCCTAGGCCTTGTTTCCAAGCATTGCAATACCGTTTTCGCTGACTTTTGTTCCTAGTTACCTTGCTATTTTTATATTTTCAGATTACAAAAACCCATATCTACCATCCATATTACACTTGTATCACCATCTGTTCGCCGAACTAGTGCACCTATACAATTTACCAATGTATTGGGTGTGTTGGGGACACAAGAGACTCTTTGTTATTTGGTTGCAGGGTTGTTTGAGAGAGACCATCTTCATCCTATGCCTCCCACAGATTAATAAACCTTAGGTCATCCACTTGAGGGAAATTTACTACTGTCTTACAAAATTCTGCGCTTGGAGGCCCAACACGAGTCTACAAGAAGAAGGTTGTGTAGTAGACATCAAGCTCATTCCTGGCGCCGTTGCCGGGGATGTTAGTGCTTGAAGGTATATCTTTAGATCTTGCAATTGAATCTTTTAGTTTCTTGTTTTTATCACTAGTTTAGTCTATAAAAGAAAACTACAAAAAAATGGAATTCTTGTTGCCTCATATGCTTCATCTTTTTAATGTCTTTCGTGAGAATGATGGAAAGGAAAAATGTGCTCAAGTGTTAGAAGAAGAAGTCAATAAAATGCAATGTTGTTAGTGTGCTTGCTTTGCATATTCATGATACTAGTGATGATTGCACTAGTCATGATAAAGAAGTTTCTTATAAGCATGTCAATTTTTGTGGAGTGAATATAGTTTGTGAAGACATGCCTTATAGGGATGATAGATATTGTAAGAAGCATAAACATGATGAAACCAATTGATGCCTTAAGGTGATAGATAAATTTGCTACAAAATTATGCTCTCTTCATCCCATTACTTGTGAAATTTGCAGTAGAGTAGGCCATCTTAATTTTAAATGCATACTTTTTCATGATCGAATCGTGACCCAATATTGCAATAACCTGATAACCCTTGAACTTTATAATGAACTTTGTTTATTTTTGGGGTGTGAAGAATTGTCACATAAAAATAGTTGGTTTGAAGCATTCATATTTACCGACCATGCTGAAACTACTCTTAAAGAAATCTATACGTTTTGCGTGGTAAATTGCAATGATAATGCCTATATTGCCAACTATAGAAAGATGGGAAAACCCTTAGAATATAAAAGAAATACTAATGAAAGGGTAAAGCTCTCCACTTTCCCTCCTATTGTGATAGAGGCGAAGGTGTCCCGATGTTTCGATGAGATAGCAATCGTTTTTTGTGGGAGTCGAGTTTGACGATCGGACTACGAACGTGCAAAGACGTCGCGCCTTAGCAATCGCTAAACCAACTTCCGAGGAGTTATTGACCACGCCGGAGCATGATCAACCTGACCACGAGGCTCTATTTCCTACGAGCAAACGAAGAACAAGTAAGAAACTGAGATTGCAATCTGGATATTGCGAATAAAAGAGGAAAGCTTTATTAATGAAGGTGGGGTTCTGTGACGCCTTTGTCTGGTCGTTGAACACAAACGAAGTACGCGAAGTTGCAGCTATGGCGAACTTTTAATCTAAACAAAACCCAAAGTCTAAACGACGCCTAAGGGCTGTATATATGGTGGAATAGGGGGGAATTTCGTGGCCCTTGTGGGAGGGGTCCGAATCCAACCCTAACTCTTGTTTCCCCACACATACGGACTCTAAAAACAGCCTATACTTAAGTATTTCGAAATTACATGGGCCTGGCCCAATAATAAGGTGACGCAGCACCTAGAATAGCCTCTGGACGAAATTGATGGAGTGGCATCTTGTATATTTCGTCCAAGGCTTCATGCACTCCTTATGGTGGCTTCAAAGTCCTGAAATCATCACTTGTAACTCCGTTCTGGTTCCCCTTGCGCATCCATCATCTCCAAGCTTGGTCTTGCTCCAGTGTTCATCCCTCTTATCCATGCCAGGCCCTTCATTTGTAAGCAAAACAAATGTATCCAATTTAGGCAGCATCATATTCTCATGAACATTAGAATCATTACCAAGAAACGAAAGTATCTGGTAATACAATTGGCGTGCGCGAGCTCTAGTAATTGGTCCAGTATGTATAGCAGCGGGGGTTGTGGGTGTAACAATTGTATTGCTGTCCTAATCATATTGTCTCTCGTGATGAAACAGGTTACAAGAATGAGCTCCCTTTGCGACCAATCTCATCAATAAGGAGCTCCAAAAAGTTGATTAAACCCACACATGGTGTGGAGAAGAAAAAGAAATGACGTAGAAGCAAAGGTAAAAAGGTATCCCTCCCAAATGATGTTGCTCCTATTATTGTTATGCCTCATGAGAGTGAATCAAAAAATATATGGAAGATGATATACTTGATGATGATATTGATTCTTTGCCTTATGGTACAACGTCCAAAGAAACTATTGAGGATGATTTTGTTATGCCTATTACTCATAGTAATGATACTTGTTATAATCTTGAGAATCTTTTTGGCACCAAGTATAAAATTGTGATGATCATTTGCTATACTATTGGTGCTATTCATACTATTAATGATGAGAGTGATTATGCCTATGATATGCAAAGCCACAAGCTTGGGAATGCTATGTTTGATAAGAATGACATGTTTGAGAATTTAATTGCTGCAAATAATGTTTGTCCCAAGCTTGGGGATGCTATGTTTAACGAAGATGATATTTTTAGTCCCCCAAGTTTTGATGTGCAAATTTATTATGATGATAGCATGCCTCCTATGTATGATGATTGCAATATTTATGAAAGTGGGCTTGGAAGAGTGTCAACTGTAGATAATAGTTATCCCACTATTTTGGAGGGTGTTGAATCTTATTATAATGATAAAAGTGGATTTCGACAAGTGATGACTTTATTTAGTAATGATTCCACTATCTTGGAAGAGGTTTCAATTGATTATGATGAGAACAAAGTTGCTACTTATGATGATTATTTTGATGACACTTATGTTATAAAAGTAGTGATGATTATATTTATAAAACTTGTCATGATTATGATTACCCTTTTCCTGAACATTACTCTTTTAATGTGGAAATAATTTATAGTATTCGAGTTTCTTATGACACTCCCACTATTCTGAATGAGAAGAATTTTGCTTATGTGGAGAGTACTAAATTTTCTATGCTTGTGGATAATGAAAATAATGCGTTATGTGATGGTTATATTGTCGAATTCATTCATGATGCCAGGCTCATGTACCGGCTCAAGAATTGCGGATGATTCCAATTACTTGGCCGTTTGCAGTCTGGGGACTTGACATGGTTGGGCCTTTCAAAAGGTCCAAAGATAAAAAGACCCACCTCTTGGTGGCGGTTGATAAGTTCACAAAGTGGGTTGAGGCAGAGCCAGTCCGTAAGTGTGACCCAGCCATGACGGTTCAATTCATGAAAAAGGTGATCTTTCGCTTTGGTTTTCCACACAGTATTATAACTGACAATGGTACTAATCTGTCCAAGGGTGCCATGGAAGAGTTCTGTTAACGTGAGCATATCCGGCTTGATGTTTCATCAGTAGCTCGCCCCCAATCCAATGGGCAGGCTGAAAGAGCCAATCAGGAAATCTTGAAAGGCATCAGACCCCGGCTTATGGTTCCTTTGCAGCGGACGCCGGGTTGTTGGGTAGAAGAGTTACCTTCTGTAATATGGAGCATCAATACTACCCCTAACAGGTCTACGGGTTACACACCTTTCTTCATGGTTTATGGTGTAGAGGCGGTTCTACCTAGTGACATCCGTCATGACTCGCCCCGCCTGGCGGCTTACGTTGAAGCTAATAATGAACAAGCCCGTCAGGATGCACTTGACCTGTTAGATGAGAAGCGCGACTTGGCAGCAGCTCGCTTGGCGATTTACCAACAAGATCTGCGCCGTTATCACAGCCGCCGGGTTAAGTCCAGAACCTTTCAAGAAGGTGACTTGGTGCTCCGGCTCATCCAGGATTAGTCTGATGCACACAAGCTATCCCCACCTTGCGAAGGAATTGCTCGGGTTCACTTAACAGCCAAGGGAATGATCGCTCAGGTTTAGTAACGTAGCTAGTGCAATCGCTCGGGTTCAGTAGGCGAACGCCTCACCGGGGTTCAGTTAGAGCCCAATGCCTCGCACGCACATGCAGACGAAACGAGAGAAAATGTGCAAACCTCCGTGCATCGCTCGGCCCCGATCACCCACCGTAACCGGGAACTCCAAGATATTTTCCTCGCCCTCGCTTCTACCATGATTTTTCCGTCAGGGACAGCCCAAAGAATTTCATGCAGCTGCGTGTCTGGCCCACCCCGGACGAAAAACCCATTTTCTGTCATGATTTTTGTCATAGAAGTAGGAACCCACCACATCTATGATGATACGTGTTTTTGTCACAATTATCGTCATATAAGTGTCATAAGCATGACAGATTTTTTCCATTCAGGCCAAAATGTCACGGATGTGTCTTTTTTTAGTGAAAGCTTCAGAATACTGGCTATGTCATCGACGACTTGGACATGCTGGCTTGAGGGACTTGAGCAGACTCGTCAAGAAGAAGCACATCATTGGTGTCGAGGGCATCAAATTCGTCAAAGATCACCTTTGCGGTGTTTGTGAGGCTGGAAAGATGACCAGATCCAAGCACTCCGTGAAGACAATCATGACCACTACTCATCCCTTTGAATTACTTCATATGGATCTCTTTGGTCCTACTCATTATGCCACACTAGCCAATGCAGCATCTCTCTACGAATTCGTCATCGTTGATGATTATTCTTGTTACGCCTGGGTGCATATTGATGGAAATATGCTCTAGAGGCAATAATAAAATGGTTATTATTATATTTCCTTAATCATGATAAAGTTTTATTATTCATGCTAGAATTGTATTGACCGGAAACTTAAATACATGTGTGGATACATAAACAAATACCGTGTCCCTGGTAAGCCTCTACTAGACTAGCTCGTTGAGCAAGAGATGGTTAAGGTTTCCTAACCATAGACATGTGTTGTCACTTGATAACGGGATCACGTCATTAGGAGAATGATGTGATGGACAAGACCCATCCGTTAGCATAGCATATGATCATTCCGTTTATTGCTACTGGTTTCTTAATGTCAAATACATGTTTCTTCGACCATGAGATCATGCAACTCCCGGATACTGGAGGAATACCTTGTGTACTATCAAACGTCACAACATAACTGGGTGATCATAAAGATGCTCTACAGGTATCTCCGAAGGTGTCTATTGAGTTGGCCTGAATCAAGATTGGGATTTGCCACCCCGTATATCGGAGAGGTATCTCTGGGCCTTCTCGGTAATACAGCATCACATGAAGCTTGCAAGCAAAGTGACTAAGGAGTTAGTTATGAAATTATGTATTACAGAACGAGTAAACAGACTTGCCGGTAACGAGATTGAACTAGGTATGAAGATACCGACGATCGAATCTCGGGCAAGTAACATACCGACAGACAAAGGGAATTACGAATGTTGTCATAAGGTTCGACCAATAAAGATCTCCGTAGAATATGTAGGAACCAATATGGGAATCCAGGTCCTTCTATGGGTTATTGACCAGAGAGGTGTCTCGGTCATGTCTACATCATTCTCGAACCCGTAGAGTCTGCATGCTTAACCTTCGTTGACGATATGGTTTTATATGAGTTGTGTGAGTCGATGACCGAATGCTATTCGGAGTCCTGGATGAGATCATAGACATGACGAGGAGCTCCGGAATGGTCGGGAGGTAAAGATTGATATATAGGACGATGCTATTTGGTCACCAGAAAGGTTTTGGAAGAACCGGGTATTTGTCGGAGTGCCGGAAGGGGTTCCGGGAGGCCACCGGTATAGCGGTGGGCCTGATGGGCCAAGGGGGGAAGCACACTAGCCCACAAGGGGGCTGGCGCGCCCCTCCACCCCTGTCCATGCACAAAGGAGGTACGGATGGAAGGGGGAGGCACCCTAAGAGAGTCAACCCCCTTTCCTTCCCCCCATGTTCAAATATGAAGGGGGTGGGGGTAGGCAGGCCTCTAGGGAAGCCGCCGGCCACTTGGCAGAGCCCTAGGGCTGCCTTCCCTCCCCCACCACCTATATATATATATATATATATATATATATATATATATATATATATATATATATATATATATATATATATGGATGGAGAGAGAGGGGCAACACACACATGATCCCCAAGCCGTTTGCGGCGCCCGTCTCCCTCTAGTTCGTCCTAAGTCATATTTTCGTAGTGCTCGGCGACTCCCTGCGGAGATAGTTGCATAACCACCATCACCACGCATCGTGTTGCCAGAACTCATCTACTGCTTCGCCCGTCTTGCTGGATCAAGAAGGCGAGGACGTCATCGAGCTGAACGTGTGTTGAACGCGGAGGTGTCGTGCTTTCGGTACTTGATTGGGTGGATCGTGAAGGTGTACGACTACATCAACCGCGCTGATAAACGCTTTCTCTTTACGATCTACGAAGGTACGTAGACATACTCTCCCCTCTCGTAGCTATGCATCTCCATGGATAGATGATACGTCTCCAACGTATCTATTATTTTTTATTGTTCCGTGCTATTATATTATCCATCTTGGATGTTTCATATGCATTTATATGTTATGTTATATTATTTTTTTGGGACTAACCTATTAACCTAGAGCCCAATGCCAGTTTATGTCTTTTCCTTGTTTTTGAGTTTTACAGAAAAGTACTATCAAACGCAGTCCAAATGAGTTGAAAATTTATGGTGATTTTTTATGGAACAGAAGAAGCCCCCGAAGCACAAGATTAGGGTCAGAAGAGTCCCGAGGTGACGGCAAGGGTGGATGGTGCGCCCCCTACCTTGCCGCTGCCCCGTAGACCCCCCTGACTTGAAACCGGTGCCAAAAATTCCTATAAATCCAGAAACCCCCAGAAAGAAACCTAGGTCGGGAGTTCCGTCGCCGCAAGCCTCTGTAGCCACGAAAAACCAATTGGGAGCCCGTTCCGGCACCCTGCTGGAGAGGGAAACAATCACCGGTGCCCATCTTCATCATCCCGACACTCTCCATGAAGAGGTTTCAATTGATTATGTTGAGAACAAAGTTGCTACTTATGATGATTATTTTGATGACACTTATGTTATAAAAGTAGTGATGATTATATTTATAAAACTTGTCATGATTATTATTACCCTTTTCCTGAACATTACTCTTTTAATGTGGAAATAATTTATTGTATTCGAGTTTCTTATGACACTCCCACTATTCAGAATGAGAAGAATTTTGCTTAGGTGGAGAGTACTAAATTTTCTATGCTTGTGGATAATGAAAATAATGCTTTATGTGATGGTTATATTGTTGAATTCATTCATGATGCTACTGAAAATTATTATGAGAGAGGAACACGTGCTTTTACATATTGCAATTATATCAAGTTTCCTCTCTATGTGTTGAAATTTTTGAATTTATGCTTGCTTCACCTTCCTATGCTAGATGATGCTTGTTCCCATAAATTGTTTGCTCACAAAATCCCTATGAATAGGAACTGGTTTGGACTTAAATGTGCTAGTCATATTCTTCAAGATGCTCCCATTATGTTTCAATTCTTATCTTCTATGTGAGCATCATTGAAATCATCATGCCTAGCTAGAATGGCATTAAAGAAAAGCGCTTGTTGGGAGACAACCCAATATTTACCCATATTGTTTTTGTGTGTTCACATGATTATGCTACTATAGTAATCATGTTTTATAGCTTTTGTTTCAATAAAGTGCCAAGTAAGACCTCTGGGACGATCTATGGTGATAGTTGATTTGATCTTGCTGAAAAACAAAAACTTTTGCGCTCACTTTTAGAATTTTAGAAATTCACAGAAGCATGCTTTTGATCTGAATTTTTTACACAAGATTGATATACAAATTTCCCATGTTGTCCTAATTTGTCAGAATTTTTGGAGTTACAAAAGTATACAAAGTTTCCAGATTACTACAGACTATTATGTTTTTGACAGATTCTGTTTTCATTGTGTTGTTTGCTTATTTTGATGACTCTATGGGTAGTATCGGAGGGTATGAACCATGGAGAAGTTGGAATACAGTAGATATAACACCAATATAAATTTAGAATGAGTTCACAATAGTACCTAAGTGGTGATTTGCTTTATTATATTAACAGATCTCATGAGTTTTCTGTTGAGTTTTGTGTTGTGAAGTTTTCAAGTTTTGGGTAAAGATTTGATGGACTATTGAATAAGGATGGCAAGCGCCTAAGCTTGGGGATGCCCAAGGCACCCCAAGGTAGTACTCAAGGACAACCAAGCATCTAAGCTTGGGGATGCCCAAGGCACCCCAAGGTAATATTCAAGGACAACCAAGCATCTAAGCTTGGGGATGCCCCCGATGGCATCCCCTCTTTCATCTTCGTTCATCGGTAAATTTACTTGAGGCTATATTTTTATTCACCACATGATATGTGTTTTGCTTGGAGCGTCTCATATGATATGAATCTTTGATTTTTAGTTTTCCACAATCTTCTTTGCTGTTCACACCTTTTGAGAGGGATACACATTAATCGTTAATTTATTAGAATACCCTATGTGCTTCACTTCTATCTTTTGAACTGGGTAGTTGCTCTAGTGCTTCACTTATATCTTTGTAGAGCACAGCGGTGGTTTTATTTTGAAGAAATTGTTTAACTCTCATGCTTCACTTATATTATTTTGAGAGTCTCTCTAAATAGCGTGGTAATTTTCTTAGGTTATGAATTTAGTCCTAATATGATGGGCATCCAAGTGGGATATAATAAGAACTTTCATATTAAGTGCATTGAATACTATGAGAAGTTTGATTCCTTATGATTATTTTGAGATATAAAGATGGTGATATTAGAGTCATGCTAGTGAGTAATTGTGGATTGTAGAAATACTGGTGTTAAAGTTTGTGATTCCCGTAGCATGCACGGATGGTGAACCGTTATGTAACGAAGTTGGAGCATAATTTATTTATTGATTGTCTTCCTTATGAGTGGCGGTCTGGGACGAGCGATGGTCTTTTCCTACCAATCTATCCCCCTAGGAGCATGCATGTAGTACTTTGTTTCAATGACTAATAGATTTTTGCAATAAGTATGTGAGTTCTTTATGACTAATGTTGAGTCCATGGATTATACGCACTCTCACCCTTCCACCATTGCTAGCCTCTCTAGTACCGCGCTACTTTCACCGTTACCATACACCACCTTATACCTTCCTCAAAACATTCACCATACCTACCTATTATGCCATTCCCATAGCCATTCCGAGATATATTGCCAAGCAACTTCCACCATTCCGTTTATTATGACACGCTTCATCATTGTCATATCACTACAGGAATCAGCTATTTTGCCGTCTGCCATGGCGGACGGCAAAGACATGAACGGCGGACGGCAAAGACCTTTGCCGTCAGCCGCGGACGGCAAAAGGCTCCGGCAAAGTAGGCTACGGTAAACAGCTACTTTGCCGTCTGCTTCCTGGCGGCTGACGGCAAAGGCCCTTTGCCGTCTGCCACGGACGGCAAAGAGAGCGGACGGCAAAAATTGCGCTGTCAGTCCGTTAAGTGGCTAACGGTAGGCCTTTGCCGTCCGCCGCTGACGGCAAACTTTCTAGTGCCTTTGCCGTCCGCCGCTGACGGCAATAACAGTTTGTTTGTTTTTTTAAGACAAATTACCTAAACAACATAAATAAAACTACTCGGCGTCGCTATCGAGGTCAATCACGGCCGGGCCGTTGCCGCCGTCATCGTTGCTGCTAGACCGGTTCGCGACGTCGTCCCAGTCCACCGGGACGTCGTCCGAATCCTCTTCCTCCTCCGCCATCGCCGCCTGCGGCGCCGCCATCGCCTCGGCCGCCTGGATTGCGGCCGCAATCTCGGAGGCTTCCTCGGCCTCCCGCGCCGCCGCCGCGGCGGCTTCTTCCGCTGACCGCGCTAGGGCCGCGAGCAGTCCGGGCGTGTCCTCCGGGTCGCCGTCCTGTCGGAGCGCCGCCACCTCTGGCGGGATCACGGCCTCGGCCGGGGCTGGTGGGGCGGGGCCAGGAGGCGGGGCGCGCCCGCGCCCGCGCAGGCCGGAGGGCCCGGCTTCGCCTGTGATGTCGCCGAGGGGGAGCCGACGGGCGGCGCGCTTGAAGGCGCCGATAACGTCGTTGAACCGCTTGCCCTTCCAAAATCGGCGGCGGTTCTTACGGTTGAACCGCCCACCGGGGTGCGCGCTCAACTCGGCGTTCGTCGCCAGCGGGCCCTGCATGGGGTAGCCGTCGGCGGAGATCCTCCACGGCCGCGGCACCTTCGCCGCCGGCGGCACGAACAGCCCGAACCGGAAGAGATCTTCCGTCTGCCCTTGTGTGAGGCTCGAAGGCCAGACGCCGCCCGGTGCCGCGCCGTCGGAGTCCGAGTCGCTGGACGCCATCCCGCGCAGATCGGTGAAGAAACGCGCATGTGAAGAGGGAGAGGAGGGATGGACGGGCGGTGTAACCAAACTCGCCGCGCAGGGCGGGTTTTATAGCGCCGGGCCGGAGCGGGGCATTAAACTGCGGCAGGTGAGGCGACGGGCCGCGGCAACGGTGGCGTGCGGCAGGTCAGGCGCCGTGGCGGGGCGGAGCGGGGCATTAAACTGCAGCAGGGAGGCTACGGGCCGCGGCAGCGGTGGCATGCGGCAGGCGCGGTCTCCGACGGCGCGGTCTCCGACGCCGTGGCGGGGCGGAGCGGGGCATTAAACTGCGGCAGGGAGGCGACGGGCCGCGGCAGTGCTGCCATGCGGCAGCGGCGCGGTCTCCGACGGTGGCAGCGGCGCAAGATGGGACGGGGCGGCGCGCGGAAGACGAGATCCCATGCAGCCGCATTGACCGCGAGCTACCGCGTTGATCGCGGGCGAGTGGATAGACCGTGTGCGCAGTGGCCGGCCGGGTCGGTTGGACTACTAAATATCTACGCGTGGGCAGGCGGGTTGACCAGACGAAAAAACTAAACTAAAAATAATCTAAACTAAAAAACAGAAAAAAAAGAAAAAAAAGGAGAAGAGGGGTGGGGCTCACCTGCGGCAGGTGTGGGGCGCTCGCCGACGGAGGGGCGCTCGCCGATGGAGGGGCGGTGGGGTGGCCCTGGCCGGGCGGAGGGGTGGGGGCCGACGGGGCGGAGGGGGCGACGGGGCGGCGTCGGGCGGCGGGTGGGGGGCGACGGGTGGCGGGGCGACGGGGTGGCGGCGGGCGGCGGCGGTGGGGTGGGATGTGGTGGCGGGGCGCGTCGGGGAGGAAAGAAAGGGAGAGAACAGAGAGTAACGGGCGGGGGGGGTACGGGCCGTTAGTTACTCTCCTCTTTGCCGTCCGCCAGTCTTTGCCGTCCGCCTTTTTGCCTCTTTGTCGTCTGCTAGCAGACGGCAAAGAGGTGGGGCGTTAAGTTTTTTCCAAACAGGCGGGGGGTGGGGGCCACCTCTCTCTTTGCCGTCTGCCAGCGGACGGCAAAGAGCTCGCGGATGGCAAAGAGCTTCTTTGTCGTCCGCTTTTAGGCAGCTGAGGGCAAAGAGCTTCTTTGCCGTCAGCTAGCAGACGGCAAAGAGCTGGCAGATGGCAAATTAGCTGATTCCAGTAGTGTATTGCTTTGCATGATCATGTAGTTCTTTTGTTCTAGTATCGAGTTGTAATTCTTGAGTTGTAATGTAAATAAAAGTGTGATGATCATCATTATTAGAGCATTATCCCATGTGAGGAAAGGATGATGGAGACTATGATTCCCTCACAAGTCGGGATGAGACTCCGGACGAAAAATAAAAAAAAAGAGACAAAAAGGCAAAAGAAGCCCACAAAAAATCAGAGAAAAGAGAGAAGGGGCAATTGATGCGGAGCATCCCAAGGTCATCACCATGGACCCACCATCATCTCACCAAGTGCCTAGTGGCCCCATGACACGATCACGTGCAAGAGCTCTCGAAACCGAGGTGACATCTCTCCTCTCACAGTTCCACTTCGATGAACATGAGACATGGCTACTACCTCAAATGGAGACGTTGTGCATACTCACGTATCAAGGAGTCAGCCATGGAGACACCAAGGAGCAAGGAGAATCCGGAGAGGAAGATGGATGTGAAGGCGGAGAAGAAGAAGGGCAAAGTCAGTAGAAGCCCAGGCGATCCGAACCGCCGTCCGGACGATCTGGCTCCAGCCCGGACGATCCGGACCCCAGCCCGGACGATCCGGATACACAGCCCGAGGACACCCGAAGCTCCACCACGAAGCTGGATCATCCGGACCCAGTCCCCGATCATCCGGCCACACCCGGACGTCCGGACCAGGACCCGGACATCCGGACCTCCCGCGGCGGCCATGACACAGCCGGATCATCCGGACGCCGACCCGGATCATCCGGGCCCTTGAAGCCCGGATCATCCGGACCAACATCCGGATCATCCGGACAGTGCCTGCGTGCATGATGTTGGGCCGAGGCCCATGTACCCCTTCGCCCCCCAACTTCTATATATACTACTCCACCACCTCTTTCTAGGGTTAGCATTGCTTTAGCTCATATGTGAGATAGAGCACTTGCTCATCCATACGGATCTACTCCTCGAGAGAGACCGCGACCCCTCTTCGGAGAAGATCCATGTTGGATTCAAGACCCCCTCTTGAGTGGCCCCATCAAGACCTCCTCACGGAGAAGAACCAGTTATGTATCGTCCCTTGTTGATTTTGGATCATGTGATCTCTATGTGTACTCGGATCTAGCATATGTGTGACTATATCTTGTTGGTTTGAGAGTTCCTCTTGTGTTTTCCCTCGTCTTCCCCTCATGTTCTTCGTGTTCTTAGTCGGGATCTGCTCCTTCGTGAAAGATCGGCCGTTTAAGGTTCCACCCTACATCATCGTGGTATCATGAGCCACGTTGATCACGATTTCGGAGCCTCCCCTCTTCGTTTTCTAGCTTGATTTTGTTGTTTTTCATCCTAATCCGAAAATACCCACAAAAATAGCCCCAAAATTTTTTCTTGTGATTTGTGGGTTTTGATGAAGTTTTGTTGGTTTTGATCTGTGAATTTGTTGTATTGCTAGTGGATCTTACCTTTCCCCACCATCTCCACCTCGCAATCCATCCAAAATCCGCGAAATCATCGAATTTGACCCCGTTTTCTAGTTCATCCCGAGCGCAGTTGACCCGCCCGGATCATCCGGCTTCCGACCCGGATCATCCGGATCCGCCCGGATCATCCGGCTCTTGGCCAGGATCATCCGACTTCCTCTGCCAAAACTGCATTTTCTGCAGTTTTTACCCACCGCCACCTACGCCTCCGCATACCCCCTTCGACCACCACCACCTAACTTCCGCAAACCCTTTCAAACCCAAACCCTACCACCACTTGACCGCTACCTACTCCAACACCTTTTGCCGCATTTGGTTTTGAGAATTTGAGTTGTGGCTCACCGCTTCCTAACGTGTTTTGGCTACTTAGGGACGGTTCGACATCAACATCACCACCGCTCATCTTCGCCAAGGACTACTACGAACGGCTACATCACTTTGGTATCAACCTCATCTTGGTATTGTGATATCATCATACTCTCTTGCATTTGCATTGATAACCCCATAGCCTTACTTTTGTGTCACTTACCCATCGAGACTAGCCTTTGAGTATTGCTGGCAACGTGACTTGTGCACATTAGTGATCATACTCCCCATAGCATACATACCATATCATCGTGTTGCATATATTGGAATCATCTCTTGTGTCACAAAGTTGTCCTCTCATACACAATTGCTATCTTGGTTCGTGAAGCATTGCATGAGAAAAGAGCTCAAACAACAAAGAGCCAAACAAGCTTTTAAGCAAAAGGGAAAGATAAGCAAAGAGCATATAAGCAAGAACAATAGCATCATACAACATTAAGATTGTCATACTCGGTCATCTCAGATCATATCATCGGAACATCATACATAGAGCATACTTGGGATAGAAGTCATTGCATTTTTGCTTAGTAGGTTGTGCACAAGTTCATATCCGCCTATTGTGCAATCGTGCTAGCGTCTCTCTAGTGTTGTGCAACAAGAGCATTTTCATGGATTCCACATTTTGGCTCAACCCTTGGTTGCATGACCCCACTTATCCTTTTGCGTGTGTGTTTCCGTGTACCATATCTTGCTATTGGTCTACTTGTTGCATTTACAACTTGCGAATCTTTTCCAACATTATTGAGTCTTGCTCACATCAAAAAGTTTGTGCCACCATCCTAACCAAGCTCCACCATAAGCTTTTACTTGTGTAGGTGTGAGAAACCGACAAGAATTGGTACCAATTGTGCTATTTCCTTGTTACACATTGAGTGATCATTGATCCATCTTCAACATTGGCCAAGGTACATTTGGTGTAAGTTCTTCTCTTTCTCCCACTCACATTTTTGCTTGAAATGATGGATAGGCCAAGTACTTCTACCAACCGACTCTTCCTCGAGGAAGACAACGATCCGAACAACTACTCACCAAACTACACCTATTTGGAACGCAACGAGCCTTGCATGAAGAGCAACTAGAAATGAGCGACCGCATCGACAACCTCGCCACCGACTTGCGACTCTCTGAGCAACGTACAAGAGACTAATTCGACAACAAGCTCGACGAACACAAGCACGAGAATGATGCAAGAATGGACGAGATTCGCGCCTTGTTGGTCAACCACTCTTCTACCACTTTGTCCTACTCAAGACGGAGCCGCTCGAGTCGACACTCCGACGACACCATCTCTGGTTCAAGTACCCCGACTGTCGTGGAGTTGTCACGGCAGATGTCCTAGTGAAAGGACTTAGTCGTGGAGCCATCGTAACTAGGAAGCAAGAAGGGGTTAATCGGGACAAAGGACACGAGGTTTATACTGGTTCGGCCCCTTACGGTGAAGGTAAAAGCCTACGATCCAGTTTTGAGTGGGATTGCTTATGTCTCGATAACTCGGGAGCGAATCCGCTTGAACTAGCTCTCGATTTGTGGTTACTTGCCCTGAACCGCCGCTGGGTCGTCCCTTGATATACAGAGGTCGACGCCCAGCGGCTCATAGAGTCCCGGCCGGCTCATAAACAGTGTCCGGCTCGGTCTCTCTCTCTATTCCTGCCTTATAATACAAGTTACACATATATGGCGGTTTATCTCTACGGGCCTTAAGTCGCCCCTTTGGGCCTCGGGCCCTTAACTAACCCGTCATCTCCAGGAGTGGTCTTGGGCTTCATGAATCGTTTTAAGTATAACCCGGCGCCTCCTGGCAGGTCATACTAATAATTATATCCCCAACATTAGGCCCCAGATTGATTTGAACTAGTTCATGTCAATCTTCAACACCTTTAAGAAAAATCTTCTACTCTCTGTCAAACAGAAATTTGTAACCCGCCATGACGTCATCTTCTGGATTTGCAATGACCCGCCATGACGTCATCTTCTGGATTTGCAATGACCCGCCATGACGTCATCTTCTGGATTTGCAATTACCCACCATGACGTCATGTGTCATTAATTCATATTTTATTCAACATATCTCAACAGATCCTTATCTTTAATGACCATCTTTTAAATAGGCACGACCGGTCTTTCTTCATTCTCCCCCTTTCTGCCGTCTTCTTCCTCTCGCGACCTCACTGCTGCTCGAGCTCCGCCACCGCCGCAGCGCGCCTCGTCTTCCTCAACCCCGGCCGCTGCATCAACCTGAGCTTGTCCAGAGAACGGCGGCAACCCTCCGCAGTAGATCTGTGCCCGTAAGTTTCTGCTTTTCCGCACCTTAGATCTACATTAGGGTTTGCGAGTTCTTCAGTGTTCTTTGTTGTTCATCATGGATCCTCCATAGATTGTCCGCCGCAGGCTCTTTTGATCTTAAAAAAGTATAAAACTCATGCGGTAGCTGTTTCGCATCCATTTCAAATGCTAGTAGATCTCCTTCTTTTGTATAAAGCCTCTTTTAGAACTGATGAACTCCTCTGCACTGGTTTTTAGGTCTAGAATATTTTTCCTTTTCTGAGCATCCGTTGATCGAAAATAACGACTGCAATCTGTGAAACCTGTTTTTGTAACACTTAGTCAACGTCTGTGTTTTGACAGATCCGCCTAGTTATGGCGGCTCATACCACCGGTTTTTAACTATAATGTCCAATAGATAACTTCGACCACATGTGGTGGCTCAAATAGCTTAACTTCTCACGGCGGCTTAAATAATCTGACACAATTAGCCATATACCCTTAGGCCCCTTTTATAAGCCGCCATTGTGAATATGAATTGAAATACTTCTCTCCGGCTTAAATTTGAACCGGGAATTTTTACTCTGTCTTAGGCTTTCATCATAATGGCACCAAAGACACCCACTACATGCAACTGGGTTAAATCCATCGTCACAGACAGTACGCAAGATGATTTTGTAAAGACCGGCTATCTGCCGAAGAAGGAGGTCATGTCTTATCGTGCTCCTAATCCAGAGGAAGAAATTCCTCAGCCCAAAGAGGGAGAAGTTATTATTTTCACGGATCACATGAACCGGGTTTTTTCACCACCCGGCTCAAAATTCTTCAGAGACGTCCTGCACTTCTTCGACCTCCGTCCTCAAGACATCGGACCCAATTCCGTGTCTAATATTTCCAATTTTCAAGTATTCAGTGAAGTATATCTTGGAGAAGAACCCAACATGTTCCTCTTCAGAGAGCTGTTTTACTTGAACCGCCAGCATGAATATGCCAACGGCCAAAGCTTGGAACTTGGTGGCGTCTCAATCCAACGTCGGAGGGACGCCATCTTTCCTTATGCCAACCCGCCGAGTCATCCCAAATACTGGAATCATACATGGTTCTATTGTCAAGACACTTCCCCGGCTGAAGAAAATCCTCTGCCCGGCTTTCGTGCTCTGCGTCTGGAATCTGACCATCCACTTCCGGATAAAATAACAGCCGCCGAACGCAAGACGCTCGCCCCCACTCTGGCCAAGATCAGGGCTGTTCTGGGGAATGGTTTAAGTGGCATCGATTTGGTCCGGGTCTGGGTTACTTGGCGGATTATTCCATTAAGCCGCCATTCCGGTCTGATGTGCACCTATTCAGGCGAGCAAAATGATTCTCTTCGGCACAGTCCTGTCGATTTACCTGAAGACATCATTAACGATACAACAAAGTCACTTTTGAACGAGAGCCTAGCAGACGGTGGCAAGTTTTGCTTAAGTCTTTCTGCAAGGCTAACCCGGCTCCAGCGATAAGCCGCCAAACTTGAGTAAGCTTACTTTTACCCTTAAGATTTTGTCTTTTACTCAGATTCTCACTGTTTTTCACAGGCTGACGACAAATTCTGGAAAGTCAAATATGATCATGAAGCTGCAAAAAAGGTCAGGAAGGCCAAGAAAGCCGCCAGAAAAGAGGCTGCAAAGAAGAAGGGCAAGAAAGCCACCGCCTCTGACTTGCTTCGGCTAGAAGAGTCTTCAGAGTCAGAGGTAACCCTTGACTCTCTTGGATCCTTTTTTAACCATCTTATTAACACTGATTACCAGCAGGAAGACACGGGAACCAGTCATGGAAAAGCTGAAGAGGTAACTATCATTTCCTCCGACTCCGAGCCTTTGCCAAGACAGAAAATCCGAAGAGTAACCCGGAAAGTAAGATTTTCACATCCCTTAGCTCATCACGATC
Source organism: Aegilops tauschii subsp. strangulata (assembly GCF_002575655.3). Classification (NCBI taxonomy): domain Eukaryota; kingdom Viridiplantae; phylum Streptophyta; class Magnoliopsida; order Poales; family Poaceae; genus Aegilops; species Aegilops tauschii. The sequence continues at coordinate 247,585,349 of NC_053040.3, read as the reverse complement.
CTCAATTTCTTTTGAAGTGACAGATTCATGAGAACCGGAGGCAGACTCGGACCAGTAAAGATGCGAAACTCTCCTCCGGCTTACCCAATGCACCGAAGAAGTGCCGGAATGATGTCATCTCTGATTTAAATCCTTGTTATCCTTTGTCGGGTCTCACTCGTCAATCACTCAATTCTTCTGACTCAAATTATCAGGGAACTTCACCTTCCTCCGGCAAGTCAATGCAGTCCAATTTGCCGGCTTTTAAAACCGCTCCAGGGTAATGATAACCTGCTTATCTTGTGTTCATATCATTTTGTTATATTTGTACTAACCTTTTGACTTTATACAGCGGACAAGCAAAGCCCAGCAAAAGGGTGAAGAAGAACAAGCCGGCCGAAGAACCAATCTTAAATGAGCCGGAACTTGGAACGGCTGCACCTGAAACCTCCACTCATGAGCCGCCGCCTAAGCCAGCCCATGATATACCAACACCCACTGCTGACCCGCCTGGCAAGCAAACCATCGATGGTTCTGAAAACCCGGAAGTCCCTAGCCCGGTCAGGACGGATGATCCTCAAGACCATGATGTCGTAATTACCAAGGCCAGCTTTGTTCAGCCGGGGAGGCCAACCGTGCTGGCCAAGTGTTCCGCCAAAGAGGAACTTCTGGAACGCCGCAAGGCTAAACTTGATGTTGCTGATTATACTCACATGAGTATTGGAGAAATCTTTTCTGGCTATATGAACTAAGTGCACAGCAGTCGTGACATCGAAATTGACATGGTAAAGCAAATGTATCAAAAATTTGAGGTAAAACCTTTTTCTCCGTATTCATTTATCCTTACTGTGTCAGCCCCCAAGTCTATTGCTTATGATGAATATGCTGTAGACTTTAGAAACAAACTTAGCAATATTAGTAACTTATTTGAATTAAGATACGGAAGAAATCCGGCTTACTCCGTAGTCCCCAAGGGCCGCCTTAAGTAGCATGTTTGAACCGGTCCTTATCATGCTTCAAGTAAATGAAACACTTTGTAACAGCAATATGCATTAGCCCCCAAGTGCCAAGTATCTTTGCTTGCAAAGTGCTTGGGACTTACTATCATGAACCGCCACTTTAAGCAAAATTCTTCAGTATACATTAGTCCCCAAGTGCCAAGTGTTATTGCTTGCAAAAGACTTGGGACTTAACATTGCCTCATGAAAATCATGATTTTAACCCGGTATTTGTATAGGCCACCAATATTCAATTTGAATCGGAAATATCTGACTTGAAGAATCGCTTGGAAGCTTCGGAGATTGATACTCAAAAAGCCAACTCCAAATTTGAGTTCAGCGTATCTGAACAAGAAAAACTGAAAAAAGGCTTTGAAGTGGAGAAGAAGGCCTGGGCTGATGAAAAGATCGCCTTGATCAACCGGGCTGAGAAGGCAGAGGCGGCTCTTGTAGAAGCGACCGCCGAATTATCCAGTTTAAAACGCCATATATCTCAAATGGTCTCAGCAATCTTTGGTAAGTCACTCTGCTAGTGTTAGACATGTGAATCTTTCAAATAAGCATAATATTGTCATCAACTCACCTGACATTGCAACGCAGGCCCCAGAAGTTCCAATCTGAACCAAAGCATGCTGATAAAGCTGAAGGCGGTTTATACGCTGGTGGAGCAACTCTACACCGGGTCTCAGCGTGCCTTAGCCGCAGTGGCCCTGTCAAATGAGGTTCCCACTCTCCTGTCGGATGTATTAAAGCGGCTTGCTGTGCTACCTCGGCGGTTTAAGGAATTAGGGCGATCTTCTGCGAGAGCCGGAGCCGTGGCTGCAATAAGCCGGGCCAAGGCGTGGCTACCGAAGCTAGACCCGACCGACATCGCCATTGGGTATCCAAGCCTAAAGGAGGATGGCACACCTTTTGGACAGGAGGATTTCACCCCTTGTGTTAAGGAACTACGCCCTGGGGCCACCCTGATTGCTCATGACATGGATCTTACCAAGTATCATCCAGGTTATGACGCCGAAAATCGGAAAATTCCAACGCCACATTATGAAGTGATCAGTGTTATCCCTCCAATTCGTAAGCATACCTTCGCCCCTGAAGTTGACCTGGCCGGATAAATTGATGATGAAGCTGAATTTGAAGCTTTGAATGGCATTGACTGGTCATCATCAATCTTCCAGGACAGGGAACAAGATGCAGGAGCGGAAAGGGATGATCCGGAAGCTTCAGGCCAACAAAACAACTGATCCGTCGGGCGGCTCATATTTGTGTTTTGCTGAAAAAACAATGTTAATCACTTGGACTCGGAGAGTCATGTAATAGGGTAGAAATAACTTGCTTTGCTGTGCCATCGTGCACGTGTTTGGTGCCCAACACTGTTAAGCCGCCATCTTATATTCACCCGTATTATACTTTATCATCCATTTTCCTTATGCTTTAAGAAAGTGTTGGAACTGCCCTGCATATAGAAATTAATCACAAGGCCCTTAGGAGTTTACCGCAAGGTGGGTCATATATCTTAGATAAACCTGGATGAAAAAAGAGTCATAGATTAGCCGGCTATCAATTATAGCTTTGAAATATAACTATAACATCATACCTGTGATCCTTTGATTTGTGCTGCCGGTTTATGTGACCCGGACAGTAAGGGTGGTTACCCAATCCTGTAGAAGCTGGTACTTCCACACACGATTATTGTGATATGCTGGCGACTTACTGCCAAGGTTAAGCCGGGTTAGATAGAAGCTACTCATGAAACGCTTCAAATATGATCAAAAAAGTCTCAAGACAAACCCAAAAGATTGTTTGCAAAAACTTTTAGACAAAATCGACAGAATTTTGAGGCTTCTGATTCGAATACGATCAGTAAACCGTTCCAAAGGGGTTAAGCTAGGATTTGAATACGATCATGTAGCCCCCAGTGGCTTTGGTGTTGCGCGATCAAGAGGGTACCGACAGCTATGTTCTCGTTGGTTCGAATATGACCCATGTTTGAACAGGAAGCCCCCAAATGACCTTGAGAGTTTTTTAACGACGCTGATTCGAATACGATCAACGTCGGACCAAAAAGGGGTTGAGCTATGATTCCGATACGATCAAGAAGCCCCCTAGAGAGTTTGGCAGTGTGCCGATCAAAAGGGTATCGACAGCTATGTTCTCTTTGATTCGAATACGACCTATGTTTGAACAGGAAGCCCCCTAGTGACCATGCGAGTTTAACGGCTAGATTCGAATATGATCATGAGCCAGACCAAGAGGGTTAAGCTAAATTCAAATATGATCAGCCCCCAATTGGTCGTTTTATAATTAGAATGATAAAGACATATGATTATTGAGGATGAAAAGGACAGAGGTCCTCCTTCATTACTTATCATAATATAGACATCGTCAAAATATGTACATCATGAGAGCCGGTGGCTCAAGTGTAGTAAGGCCAAAGATGAGCAATGTTCCACGGCCGGCGGGTCTCCTCCTCCGACTTACGTCAGTCTTTGTGCTCTCGAACATCGATAAGGTAGTATGACCCGTTGTTCAGGTTCTTACTGACCACAAAGGGTCCTTCCCAAGGTGGGGATAGCTTGTGTGCATCAGACTGATCCTGGACGAGCCGGAGCACCATGTCACCTTCTTGAAAGGTTCTGGACTTAACCCAGCGGCTGTGATAACGGCACAGATCTTGTTGGTAAATCGCCGAGCGAGCTGCTGCCAAGTCGCGCTTCTCATCTAACAGGTCAAGTGCATCCTGACGGTCTTGTTCATTATTAGCTTCAACGTAAGCCGCCACGCGGGGCGAGTCATGACGGATGTCACTAGGTAGAACCGCCTCTGCACCATAAACCATGAAGAAAGGTGTGTAACCCGTAGACCTGTTAGGGGTAGTATTGATGCTCCATATTACAGAAGGTAACTCTTCTACCCAACAACCCGGCGTCCGCTGCAAAGGAACCATAAGCCGGGGTCTGATGCCTTTCAAGATTTCCTGATTGGCTCTTTCAGCCTGCCCATTGGATCGGGGGTGAGCTACTTATGAAACATCAAGCCGGATATGCTCACGTTGACAAAACTCTTCCATGGCACCCTTGGACAGATTAGTACCATTGTCAGTTATAATACTGTGTGGAAAACCAAAGCGAAAGATCACCTTTTTCATGAATTGAACCGCCGTGGCTGCGTCACACTTACTGACTGGCTCTGCCTCAACCCACTTTGTGAACTTATCAACCGCCACCAAGAGGTGGGTCTTTTTATCATTGGACCTTTTGAAAGGCCCAACCATGTCAAGTCCCCAGACTGCAAACGGCCAAGTAATTGGAATCATCCGCAATTCTTGAGCCGGTACATGAGCCCGTCGTGAGAATTTCTGACAACCGTCACATTTACTGACCAGATCTTCCGCGTCAGCATGAGCCGTCAGCCAATAAAATCCATGACGAAAAGCCTTGGCCACAAGGGATTTTGAACCAGCATGATGGCCACAATCTCCCTCATGAATCTCACGAAGAATTTCTTGACCCTCCTCAGGAGAAAAACAATGTTGAAACGTACCAGTGACACTGCGATGATGTAACTCCCCATTGACAATCGCCATTGACTTAGACCGCCGGGTTATCTGCCTGACCAAAGTTTCGTCCTCAGGCAACTCACCCCGGTTCATGTAAGCCAAATATGGCACTGTCCAATCTGGGACGATGTGAAGAGCCACCACCAATTGTGCCTCCAGGTCAGGAACAGCCAAGTCTTCCTCTGTAGGCAATTTGGCAGAAGGTGTATGCGGAATATCCAAAAAAGTGTTAGGCGGCACCGGCTTACGCTGACATCCCAACCGGCTTAAAGTATCGGCCGCCTCGTTCTTTCTGCGGTCAATGTGCTCCACCTGGTAACCGTTGAAGTGTCCCGCAATGGCATCAACTTCATGGCGATAAGCCGCCATAAGAGGATCCTTGGAATCCCACTTGCGTGATACTTGTTGAGCCACCAAATCTGAATCTCCGAAGCACCTTGCCCGGCTTAAGTTCATCTCCTTAGCCATCCGAAGACCATGGAGCAAGGCCTCATACTCAGCTGCATTGTTAGTACAGGGAAACATCAACCGAAGCACATAAGAAAATTTGTCACCTCGAGGGGAAGCTAAGACAACTCCAGCCCCTGAGCCTTCCAATTGCCTGGACCCATCAAAATGAATAGTCCAATACGTGTTGCCCGGCTTTTCTTCAGGCATCTGCAGCTCCGCCCAATCGTTGATGAAGTCCACCAGTGCTTGAGACTTAATAGCAGTGCGTGGCACATACTTTAAACCATGAGGCCCAAGTTCAATGGCCCACTTGGCGACTCGTCTTGTGGCTTCTCTATTTTGAATGATATCTCCCAAAGGAGCAGAACTGACCACAGTGATGGGGTGACCTTGGAATTATTGCTTAAGCTTCCGGCTTGCCATTAACACCACATAAACAAGTTTCTGCCAATGTGGATATCTTTGCTTGGACTCAATAAGCACCTCACTGATGTAGTAAACCGGCCGTTGAACCGGATGTTCCTTGCCAGCCTCCTTGCGCTCCACCACAATGGCTACACTAATGGCCTATGTGTTAGCAGCCACATACAGCAATAAAGGCTCCTTATCAATAGGAGTAGCAAGGACCGGCGGCTCAGATAAGTGTCTCTTCAAATCTTCAAAGGAAGTATTAGCAGCATCACTCCAGACAAAGTCGCCCGTCTTCTTCATCATCTGATACAGCAGTATGGCCTTTTCACCTAACCGGCTTATGAACCGGCTTAAGGCGGCAATACGGCCCGCCAGACGCTGAACATCATTGACATACGCCGGCTTAGCCAAAGAGGTGATAGCCTTGATTTTCTCTGGGTTAGCCTCAATGCCTCTGTTGGAAACCAGAAAGCCCAAAAGCTTGCCAGCTGGCACTCCAAAAACGCACTTGGCCGGGTTAAGCATCATCTTATGGACCCAGAGATTATCAAAGGATTCCTTTAGATCATCTATCAAGGTCTCCTTCTCTCTGGACTTCACCACAATGTCATCTACATAAGCATGAACATTGCGCTCAGTCTGACTGTGGAGACAGTAATGCACACATCGCTGATAAGTCGCCTAGGCACTTTTAAGCCCAAAAGGCATGGACACATAACAGAAGGCTCCAAACGGAGTGATGAAAGCCGTCTTCTCCTGGTCCTTAACTGCCATTTTAATCTGATGATATCCAGAATAAGCATCCAAAAAGCTCAAATGCTCACAACCCGCCGTAGCATCAATGATTTGATCAATACGAGGAAGAGCAAAAGGATCAGCCGGACAAGCCTTGTTTAACTCCATGTAATCCACACACATCCGCCAGGTGCCGTTCTTCTTGAGTACAAGCACCGGGTTAGCCAACCACTCTGGGTGAAAAACTTCAACAATAAACTCGGCCGCCAAGAGCCGAGCCACCTCCTCACCAATAGCTTCACGCCTCTCCTCATTAAACCGCCGAATAAACTGCCTGACCGGCTTAAATTTTGGATCAATATTGAGAGTGTGCTCAGCGAGTTCTCTCGGTACACCCGGCATGTCAGAGGGTTTCCATGAAAAGATGTCCCGGTTCTCACCGATGAAATCGATGAGCGCGCTTTCCTATTTGGGATCCAGATTGGCACTGATATTGAACTGCTTAGATGAGTCGCCTGGAACAAAATCAACAAGCTTGGTGTCATCGGCCAACTTAAATTTCATTACCGACTCGTGTTCCGTCGTTGGCTTCTTCAAGGACGTCATGTTTGCCGGGTCAACATTGTCCTTATAGAACTTCAACTCCTCTGTTGCACAAACAGATTCAGCGTAAGCAGCGTCACCTTCCTCGCATTCCAAAGCTATCTTCCGACTCCCATGCACTGTTGTGGTGCCCTTGTGACCCAGCATCTTGAGCTGCAGGTAAACATAACACGGCCGTTCCATGAACTTTGCATAAGCCGGCCGCCCAAACAATGCGTGATATGGGCTTCGGATTTTGACCACCTCAAAGGTTAACTTCTCAGCCCTGGAATCATGCTCATCCCCAAAGGCTACTTCCAGCTCAATCTTACCCACTGGGTACGCCGACTTACCGGGCACTACTCCATGGAAAACAGTGTTGGATGTCTTGAGATTTTTACAAGTCAATCCCATGCGACGAAAGGTCTCATAATAGAGGATGTTGATGCTGCTGCCTCCATCCATGAGCACTTTTGTGAATTTGTATCCACCAATTTGAGGTGCCACCATTAAGGCCAAGTGACCCAAATTGTCAACCCGGGGAGGGTGATCCTCCCTACTCCATATGATAGGCTGCTCAGACCATCTCAGATAACGAGGGACCGCCGGCTCAACAGCGTTCACGGCCCTCTTATGAAGTTTCTGGTCCCTTTTGCACAAACTGGTGGTGAACACATGATATTGTCCACTATTCAGTTGCTTCGGGTTACTCTGATACCCGGATTGCTGCTGTTGCTGACCTCCTTGGCCAGATTGCTGATGATAACCACCTTGGTTACCCGGAGGGCCCTGAAAGTTGGAATTTGAACCACCCCCCGGGCCATGAAAACCGCCGCCACCTGAACCGCCTCCAGGTCCGTGATGGCCGTCAAACATGTTAGAATTCTTGAAAGCCTTCATGATCGTACGGTCTTTCCATAGGTGAGTGGCTGGCTTCTCCCGGGTGCCGTGTCTTGGACAGGGCTCATTTAGCAACTGCTCAAGGGTGGGACCTGACCCGCCAGACCGAGGAGGTGGCCTCCCCTTACGTCGCTGATTATTACCCTGCGCATTAGCCACAAACTACGAGCTACCATTAGCCTTACGTTTATTATTACCTCCTTGATTTACCGGGTTATGCTGAAGACCCTTAGCATTTCCGTTCTTATTTCCCTTCCCTGTCTTTTCTTCGTCAGACGCGGGATCCTTGGTACTATCAGAATCGGCGTATTTGACTAGAGCCGCCAACAGCTGGCCCATATCATTGCAATCGCATTTGAGCCGCCCCAGCTTCTGTTTCAGAGGTTCAAAACGGCAATTTGTCTCCAACATTAAGACTGCAGAGCCGGCATCCATCTTATCAGATGAATGTATTATCTCCTTCACCCGGCGCACCCAATGAGTCGTGGACTCACCTTCCTCTTTCTTGCAATTAGCCAAGTCCACAATCGACATGGGCTGCTTGCATGTGTCCTTGAAATTCTGAATAAAACGGGCCTTTAACTCGGCCCAGGAACCAATGGAATTAGGTGGCAGTCCCTTTAACCAAGTGCGGGCCATTCCATCCAGCAACATAGTGAAGTACTTGGCCATTGCCGCGTCACTGACCTCCAGCAACTCCATGGCCATCTCATAACTTTCAATCCACGCCCCGGGCTGTAAATCAGTCGTGTAGTTAGGCACCTTTCGAGGCCCCTTAAAATCCTTGGGCAAACGCTCATTACGCAAGGCTGGTACTAAGCAAGGGACACCCCCGGTTCTCGTGGTTGCGCCTGCTTAAATAGAAGTCGTCGGATGGACCGGAAAAGATTGGTAAGCCGCCCGCTCAGCCGCCTGCTGAACCGCCCGTTCTGCCTCTTGGCGTATCCTGTCCTGATCAACCAAATTAGGGGCTCCATCACGCGCCGGGTCACGCCCACACGGCTGGTCACGGCGCCGGGCGTTGCTTGAGACCGCCGCCGAGTCCATATGCCTGCTATAACTCGGGCTCCGGCTTGGGCGAGGGGTCGAATGAATCCTGTCTCGACTATAAGAATATGCCTCCTGTTGTGCCAGGGCCGTCTGAAGAAGTTCTCTGACCCTTCGTGTTTCGATCACCGTCGGAGAGTCGCCCTCCACTGGGAGAGCCGCCAATCGTGCCGCCGCAGCGATCATGTTCTCCAATGGGTTAGAGTAATGACCCGGTGGTGTTGGTACATACTGAGGTGGAGCAGTGTTCACTCGAGGAGGTTCCATCACCCGTGGTTGAACCGGCGTCTCAGCTCCGGGCGTCGCAGCCGGGTTTACCTCCGGCGGATTACTGGGGCCTGCACCGGGTGTGCGGAAGAGGTTTCTAGGATCATAAATCATAGGCAGACGGGATTGAGACTTCTGATGTCTTCTCCTCATAACTTCATTTCATGCACTTAAATCCATTGTAAGCTGGAACGCTTCCAAAGCCGCCCGCTCCGCGGCCAATCTGGTGTCCTCAGCGGCTAAGTTTTCCTTGGCTTATGCTATCTCCTCACGTAATCACACCACTTCTGCATCATGTTCCGCCTGATCGGCCGGATTAACCGTGGCGGTTAACAAGGTTGTCAGCCTATCCGTGAGATCTATCAGCACCTGAGCCGGCGGGCGCACAGGGCCTCCTGTCCCGGCTGCCGCTGACCCGGAGGTTATTGCTGTCGCAGCTGTAGAGTTTTGACCGGGTTGAGTGCCAGCCATAAAGATCCCTACTCTGCTCGGCGGCTCAAAGGGGTCCGAAATACTGCTGCCATCGGAACAGCCCCTAAGCCCGCCGTCTTGTAGTTGATACAACGAATCCGTCTCACCCATGGACGACTCACCGTCAGAATAGATGGCTGTCTCATCGCCAGACACGGATCCTTCAGGAAGTTCTCCTCCATGGATGCATCCCACGAAGGCACGCTTCATGGCGGTCTCGCACGCTGAGCCGTCTCGACGATGTCGGTGTAGATGTCCGGCTCAGGGCCCGGCTCGCCGATTCGGCCAATGAAGACGTGAATTCCGCCGAAGGGGACCCGGTGCCCGTACTCAATTGAGCCGGCGTGGGGGCCCCAGCCTGCGTCGTCGATGTAGAGCTTGCCGCGATGACTCTTGGTCATCCGGCCCACAACGCATCCCTTGAGCCCTTCAAAGCTGCCCTTCAAGAACTCAAATCCACCGTGCGCGAGCCCCACGGTGGTCGCCAACTGTCGTGGAGTTGTCACGGCAGATATCCTAGTGAAAGGACTTAGACGTGGAGCCATCGCAACTAGGAAGCAAGAAGGGGTTAATCGGGAGAAAGGACACGAGGTTTATACTGGTTCGGCCCCTTACGGTGAAGGTAAAAGCCTATGATCCAGTTTTGAGTGGGATTGCTTATGTCTCGATAACTAGGGAGCGAATCCGCTTGACCTAGCTCTCGATTTGTAGTTACTTGCCCTGAAACGCCGCTGGGTCATCCCTTTATATACAAAGGTCGACGCCCAGCGGCTCATAGAGTCCTGGCCGGCTCATAAACAGTGTCCGGCTTGGTCTCTCTCTCTATTCATGCCTTATAATACAAGTTACACATATATGGCGGTTTATCTCTACGGGCCTTAAGTCGCCCCTTTGGGCCTCGGGCCCTTAACTAACCCGTCATCTCCAGGAGTGGTCTTTGGCTTCATGAATCGTTTTAAGTATAACCCGGCGCCTCCTGGTGGGTCATACTAATAATTATATCCCCAACACCGACATTGAATACTCTTCGTCGTACCGCGCGTCAAGATCGTCAAGCCAACCGCAATCCTCTACACGACACCGACTCTCAAGAGCATCCACATCGTCAAAACCAAGCTACATTTGCGCAAGCACAAGAACAGCAACGTCAATGCGAACAAGAACAAGAGGAGCGAGTGCGACAACACCAAGATGCACAAGATGCCGAGGCACAACGACAAGAACAACAGCTTCGTGAAGCTCAAGCACTTGAGGCGCAACGTGCCCTCTGAGATTCAAGTCACGCCGTAGCCACGCGCAACCGGCTAGCTCATGAGAAACAAGAAGCGCTTCGCAATGAAGTTCAAGAAAGGATTTTTCAAGCTCGTGTGCATCGTCAAGTTCCTCGTCAAGATCGACAAGCGCCTCCTCAAGTTCGACAAGAGCATCAAGTTCATCGAGAGCATGAAGACAATTGAAATCCTCCAAGACAAGAGCAACATGAGGTCGACAACCCTCCTCGCCAAGAGCAACATGAGTTTGTCAATCCTCAAAGACATGGGCGTCATCATCCTTGACCCCAACACAATGAAGAGCAACAATACGGCAAGCTAAAGTTCACCATGCCCAAGTTCACCGGAAGCAATGACCCCGAAGAGTACATATCATGGGCATTGAAGGTTGACAAAATCTTCCGCTTGCACAACTACGAAGAAGAGAAGAAGATCGCAATGGCATCCCTTGAATTCCAAGACTACGTCCTCATTTGGTGGGAACAAGTCATTGAGCACCGAGAGGCAAGAGGTGAACCACCCGTCACTACTTGGGTGCAAATGAAGGATGTCATGAGAGCACGATTCATGCCAAACTACTACAACCGCGACCTCTTCAAGAAACTCCAACTCCTCAAGCAAGGAAGCAAGAGCATTGAAGAGTACTACAAGGAAATGGAGATTTCCATGATAAGAGCCAATGTCACGGAAGATGATGAGCGAACTATGGCACGTTTCTTGAATGGACTCAATCACCCTATCAAGAGGATTGCCGACTTCCAACCATACTCGAACCTCATCGAGCTATTGCCTCAAGCTACCAAAGCGGAACGGCAAGTACAAGATGACTTCAAGTATGCCAAGTTCTCATCCAAGTCATATGGCTTCTCCAACACCCAAGCTTCAACAACTCCAACAACTTCTACCTCAACCAAGCAATCTACAAGCAACGGCGACAAGTCAAGCTACAAGAAAACTTCGACAACCTCAAGTCGCCCTCCTACTACAAGCAACTTCAAGCCGAGAGCTTCATCATCATCTACCCCAACCGATGAGACCATCAAGACAAGTTCCTTCAAATGCTTCACATGCGGCGGCCGAGGCCACAAGTCCTTCGAGTGCACAAACAAGCGCACAATGATCCTCAACGACGACGGAACCTATGACTCAATGAGTGAAGGAGAAATGGAAGCCCTTGAGCAAGTGGCCACGCACCGGCAAGTGAACAATGAAGATGAAGATGATCAAATGTTTTGTGACGAAGATTCAAGCCCCGCTCTTGTTGTCTCCAAGGTCTTGACTCTTCAACATCAACAAGACAAAGACCAAAGATGCCATATCTTCCACACCAAGGCCGACATCAATGGAAGGTACGTCAAGGTCATCATCGATGGAGGGATTGCCATAACCTCGCAAGTGAAGAACTATGCTCCAAGCTCCAATTGGTCAAAATGAAGCACCTGCACCCCTACAAGGTTCAATGGCTAAGCGACACCGGAATCATCCAAGTCGAGCATAGAGTACAAGTTTCTTTCAAGATTGGACCTTATGAAGACACCTTGGAGTGTGATGTCCTCCCGATGACCGTTTGCCACCTCCTTCTTGGAGGGCCATGGCAATATGACCGAGGTGTCATCCACAATGGGCGTACAAACCACTATAGCTTCAAGATGAAAGGAAAGGAGTATGTGCTACGACCTATATCTCCAAGCCAAGTGATCGCGGACAAACAAGCAATCCATCATGGAGAGAATAGTGAGGGAGCGAACCACCAAAAAGAGAGGAGCGCCACAAGCCCAAGTTGAGTGCCTCCACGATGAGCGACAAGAAAAACTTAGTTCTATTTGCCACCAAACGTGAGATGAGAGAAGTGTGTGAGAACCCATCAAGTGTCCTACACTATGTCCTATTGTGCAAGGACGAGGCACCAAAAACTAACACCTCTCACAATCTTCCTTTTGTGTTATCTTCTTTATTGCAGGAATTCCAAGATGTTTTCCCCGACGAGCTACCTCCGAGTCTACCTCCACTACGAGGCATCGAGGACCGCATCGACCTCATCCCCGGAGCACCACTTCCAAACAAGGCTCCCTACCGAGTCAACCCCGAAGAAACCAAAGAAATAGAAAGGCAAGTAAAGCATCTCATAGACCATGGACATGTGCGCGAAAGTTTGAGTCCTTGTGCCGTACCGGTCATTCTTGTGCCAAAAAGAGACGGTAGCTTTCGCATGTGTTCCGATTGTAGACCCATCAATGCTATCACCGTTCGCTATAGGTACCCCATTCCACGTCTCGAAGATATGCTAGATGAACTTGGCGGTGCCACTATCTTTTCCAAAATTGATATTAAAAGTGGTTACTATCAAATACGCATACAAGAGGGTGATGAATGGAAAACCGCTTTCAAACCAAAGTTTGGTTTGTATGAGTGGTTAGTCATGCCTATGGGTTTATCGAAAGCACCCGGTACTTTCACGCGTCTTATGCAGTATGTGTTTTGCCCTTATATTGGTGAATTTGTTGTTGTCTACTTCGATGATATCCTTGTTTTTAGCAAATCTCTCAAAGAGCATGTCACCCACCTTCGCACCGTGCTACAACTCTTCGAAAAGAGCAACTTTATGCTAATATGGAAAATGCCTTTTTGGTGTTGATAAGCTTGTTTTCTTGGGTTTTGTAGTACCTTCTAAAGGTGTTCATGTTGATGAATCTAAGATCAATGCTATTAAAACTTGGCCCCAACCAACCAATTTGCAACAAGTGCGTAGTTTTCTTGGTTTAGCCGGTTTCTACCGTAGATTTGTGAAGGATTTTAGCACCATTGCTTCACCTTTACATGCTTTGAGCAAGAAGAATGCACCCTTTGTTTGGGGACCATCTCAATATAGCGCATTCAATGAGCTTAAGAATTTTCTTACTCATGCTCCCATGCTTGCATTACCCAACTTTGACAAACCTTTTTAAATTCATTGCGATGCTAGTGGTAATGGCATAGGAGGTGTGTTAACGCAAGAGAAGTGCCCCATAGCATATATTAGTGAGAAACTTTCCGGAGCACAACTCAATTACCCCATCTATGACAAAGAACTATATGCTTTAGTGAGAGTTTTGCATGAATGGTAACATTACCTCCGCCCTCATGAATTCATCATCCATACCGATCACGAAACACTTAAATATCTTAAGGGTCAAACTAAGTTGAACAAGCGTCATGCTAAGTGGAGTGAATTTATTGAGTCTTTTCCTTATGTCAATAAGTATATTAAAGTAAGGAAAATGTTGTGGCGGATGCGCTTTCCCGTATATGCTTGCTTGTTACTCAACTTGAATTGAATGTCATTGGTTTTGAACACATAAAAGACTTGTATGACCATGATCCTAATTTTGCCATTCCTTATGCCAAATGTTTGACGCATACATCTTGGGAACGCTATTACATCAAAGATGGATATCTTATGAGAGCTAACAAACTTTGCATCCCCGAGTCTTCTCTTCGTTTGTTCCTTTTGCAAGAATCTCATGGAGGAGGACTAGTGGGACATTTTGGACGCAACAAGTCCCTTGCTACGCTCTCCAAGAACTACTTTTGGCTTAAGATGTTCCGCGACGTCAACCGCTTCACCAACCGATGCTCTACATGTCGCAAAGCTAAGTCTAAAGCTCAATCTCATGGACTATATATGCCTCTTCCAATTCCGTATCAACCATGGGAAGATATTAGCATGGATTTTGTGCTTGGTTTGCCTAGAACTAGAAATGGCAAGGATTCCGTTTTTGTTGTTGTGGACCGATTCTCGAAAATGGCTCATTTCATTCCTTGCAACAAGATAGACGATGCTTCACATGTTGCCAATCTCTTTTGTAGGGAAATATTGCGTCTGCATGGAGTGCCAAAGACGATTGTCTCGGACCGCGACGTTAAGTTCTTGAGTTACTTTTGGAAGACCTTATGCGCCAAGCTTGGAATCAAGCTACTATTCTCCATGGCATGTCATCCATAAACCGACGGCCAAATGGAGGTGACAAACCGTACGCTCTCCACTCTACTACGCGTGTTGATAAAGAAGAACATCAAGGAGTGGGAGGAGTGCCTACCTATCGCCGAGTACGCCTACAACCGTGCAAGAGATAAGACTACCGGCAAGTCCCCCTTCGAGGTCGTCTACGGCTTCAACCCGTTGTCCCCATTGGACATTCTACCTCTACCGCTACAAGAGCGCACAAACATGGACGCGAGTCCCCGAGTCAACCACCTCAAGAAGGTGCATGAAGATACAAGGCACACCATCGAGCGTCAAGTACAATGACTCGCGACCAAGCTCAACGTCAACAAGCAACCCATGATATTCAACATTGGAGATCTTGTGTGGCTAAACCTTCGCAAGGACCGCTTCCCCAACGAACGCAAGTCCAAACTCCTACCACGAGCCGATGGACCCTTCAAGGTGCTTGCACGCTACACAACAACGCATACAAGATCGACATCCCACGCGACAAGTACTCATGAGCGACATCATCAACGTCAAAGATCTCTCTCGGTACAACGGTGATGAGGATTTCGATCCGAGGTCGGATCTTTCCCAAGGGAGGGGAGATGATGCGGAGCATCCCAAGGTCATCACCATGGACCCACCATCGTCTCACCAAGTGCCTAGTGGACCCATGACACGATCACGTGCAAGAGCTCTCGAAACCGAGGTGACATCTCTCCTCTCACAATTCCACTTTGATGAACATGAGACATGGCTACTACCTCAAATGGAGACGTTGTGCATACTCAGGTATCAAGGAGTTAGCCATGGAGACATACGGAGCAAGGAGAATCCGGAGACGAAGATGGACGTGAAGACGGAGAAGAAGAAGGGCAAAGTCAGCAGAAGCTCGGACAATCCAGCCGCCGTCCGGATGATCCGGACCCCGGCCCGGACGATCCGGCTACACAGCCCGAGGACACCCGAAGCTTCACCACGAAGCCGGATCATCCGGACCTAGTCCCGGATCATCCGGCCACACCCGGACGTCTGGACCTCCCGCGGCGGCCACGACACAGCCGGATCATCCGGACGCCGACCCGGATCATCCGGACCCCCGAAGCCCGGATCATCCGGACCAACATCCGAATCATCCGGACAGTGCCTGCATGCATGATGTTAGGCCGAGGCCCATGTACCCCTTCACCCCCAACTTCTATATATACTACTCCACCACCTCTTTCTAGGGTTAACATTGGTTTAGCTCATATGTGAGATAGAGCACTTGCTCATCCATACGGATCTACTCCTCGAGAGAGACCGTGACCCCTCTTGGGTGGCCCCATCAAGACCTCCTCACGGAGAAGAACCGATTACCCTATGTATCGTCCCTTGTTGATTTTGGACCGTGTGATCTCTATGTGTACTCGGATCTAGCATATGTGTGACTATATCTTGTTGGTTTGAGAGTTCCTCTTGTGTTTTCCCTCGTGTTCTTCATGTTCTTAGTCGGGATCTGCTCCTTTTCTGAAAGATCGGCCGTTTAGGGTTCCACCCTACATCAGCAATGTTACTATCCTTTTACCACACTTGTGCTTCAAAGTAGCACCATGATCTTCATGATAGAGAGTCTCCTACGTTGTGCAGTTTCATATGCTATTGGGAATTTTTCATTATAGAACTTGGCTTGTATATTTCAAAGATGGGCTTCCTCAAATTACCCTAGGTCTTCGTGAGCAAGCGAGTTGGATGCACACCCACTTAGTTTCTTTTTGAGCTTTTATACACTTATGGCTCTAGTGCATCCGTTGCATGGCATTCTCTACTCGCTCACATTGATATCTATTGATGGGCATCTCCATAGCCCGTTGATACGCCTAGTTGATGTGAGACTATCTCCTTCTTTTTGTCTTCTCCCCAATCCCGATGACTATCTCCTTATTTTTTATTATAGCTCATGTATTGCGTGAAAGGTGAAAAGGTTTGAGAACATCAAAAGTATGAAACAATTGCTTGGCTTGTCATTGGGATTGTGCATGATTTAAATACTTTGTGTGATGAAGATGGAGCATAGCCAGACTATATGATTTTGTAGGGATAACTTTCCTTGGCCATGTTATTTTGAGAAGACATGATTGCCTTATTACTATGCTTGAAGTATTATTTTTTATGTCAATATTAAACTTTTGTTTTGAATCTTATGGATCTGAATATTCTTGCCACAATAGAGAAGATTACATTGATAAGTATGTTAGGTAGCATTCCACATCAAAAAATCTGTTTTTATCATTTACCTACTCGAGGACGAGCAGGAATTAAGCTTGGGGATGCTTGATACGTCTCCAATGTATTATAATTTTTTATTGTTCCATGCTATTATATTATCCATCTTGGATGTTTTATATGCTATTTTATATTATTTTTGGACTAACCTATTAACCTAGAGCCCAGTGCCAGTTTCTGTTTTTTCCTTGTTTGTGAGTTTTATAGAAAAGGAATATCAAACGAAGTCCAAATGAGCTGAAAATTTACGGTGATTTTTTATTGACCAGAAGAAGCCCCCGAAGCACAAGAGTTGGGCTGGAAGAGTCCCGAGGTGACTACAAGGGTGGAGGGCGCGATCCCTACCTTGCCGCTACGCCGTGGATCCCCCTAACTTGAAACCGACGCCAAAAATTCCTATAAATCCAGAAACCCCCAAAAAGAAACCTAGATCAGGAGTTCCGCTGCCGCAAGCCTCTGTAGCCACAAAAAACCAATCGGGATCCTGTTTCGGCACCCTGCCAGAGGGGGAAACCATCACAAGTGGCCATCTTCATCATCTTGGCTCTCTCCATGACGAGGAGGGAGTAGTTCACCGTCGCGGCTGAGGGTATGTATGAGTAGCTATGTGTTTGACCTCTCTCTCGTGTTCTTGATTTGACATGATCTTGATGTACCACGAGCTTTGTTACTATAGTGGAATCATATGGTGTTTCTCCCCCTCGATCTTCTTGTGATGAATTGAGTTTTACCTTTGAGGTTTCTCTATGATCGGATTGAATACTATTATGGATTTCATAACACTTGATGTATGACTTGCGTGCGATACCTGTGGTGACAATGGGGTATTCTATTGATTCTGTTGATGTATGTTTTGGCGCTAAACTCACGGATTCCCGAGGTGACATTGGAGTAATCTATGCATAGGGGTTGATGCATGTTTTCATCCTTGTTTCTCTGTTAGAAATCTGGGGGCATTCTTTGAGATTCTTTATGTTGGATTGAATATTATGAATCTGAAGTTGTTTGATGCATATCGTATAATTGACCCAAAGATACTTGTGGTGACATTGGAGTATCTATGTGACATTAGGGTTGATTGATGTGTGTCATATGGTGTTATTTTACTACGAACTCTAGGGTTGTTTGTGACACTTATAGGAATAGCTCAATGGATTGATCGGAAAGAATAACTTTGAGGTGGTTTCGTACCCTACAAGCAGTTTCATCTTATATTCTCTGTGATAGGAACTTTGGAGTAACTTTTGTCGCACGTTGAGGGATTGCCATATGATTTAATTATGTTATCATTGTGGAGAGAACTTGCACTAGTGAAAGTATGAACCCTATGCCTTGTTTCCAAGCATTGCATACCGTTTTCGCTCACTTTTGTTACTAGTTACCTTGTTGTTTTTATATTTTCATATTACGAAAACTTATATCTACCATCCATATTACACTTGTATCACCATATCTTCGCCGAACTAGTACACCTATACAATTTACCATTGTATTGGGTGTGTTGGGGACACAAGAGACTCTTTGTTATTTGGTTGCAGGGTTGTTTGAGAGAGACCATCTTCATCCTACACCTCCCACGGATCGATAAACCTTAGGTCATCCACTTGAGGGAAATTTGCTCCTCCTACAAAACTCTATGCTTGGAGGCCCAACACAAGTTTACAAGAAGAAGGTTGTGTAGTAGACATCAATAGATCTTGTGTGTGCGTAGAATTTTTTTTGTTTTCCATGCAACGTTCCCCAATGGTGGCACCCGAGCCAGGTCTATGCGTATATGATATGCACGAGTAGAACACAAATGAGTTGTGGGCGGAGATGGTCATACTTCTTACCACCAACGTCTTATTTTGATTCGGCAGTATTGTGGGATGAAGCGGCCCGAACAAACCTTATATGTCCATGCACATGAGACCGGTTCCACCGACTGACATGCAACTTGTTTTGCATAATGGTTGCTGGCGGGTGTCTGTTTCTCCTACTTTAGTTAAATCAAATTTGACTACGACCGGTCCTTGAAGAAGGTTAAAACAATAAACTTGATAATCGCCATTGTGGTTTTTGTGTAGTTAAGAACGGTTCTTGCTAGTTACCCGTAGCAGCCACATAAAACTTGCAATAACAAAGTAGAGTACGGTTAACTTGTGATGTGATATAGTCAAGACATGATGTGATATACGTTGTTGTATGAGATGATCATGTTTTGTAATATAGACAACCGGCATGAGCCTTAGGGTTGTCTCTTATATTGTATGAAATGCAAGCGCCATGTAATTGCTTTACTTTATCGCTATGCATTAGCAATAGTTGTAGAAGCAATAGTTGGCGAGAGGACCCGGACGCAACGATGGAGATCAAAGTGTCGAGCCGGTGATGATGGAGATCATTACGATGCTTTGGAGATGGAGATCAAAAGGACAAGATGATGATGGCCATATCATGTCATATATTTTGATTGCATGTGATGTTTATTCTTTATGCATCTTATTTTTCTTAGAACGGCGGTAGCATTATAAGATGATCCCTTCACTAAAATTTGAATATTAAAGTGTTCTCCCTGAGTATGCACCATTGCCAAAGTTCGTCGTTTCGAAGCACCTCGTGATGATCGGGTGTGATAGACTCGATGTTCATATACAACGGGTGTAAGACAATTTTGCGCATGCAGAATACATGGTCTCGGAACACTTGAGACCGAAAGGTTGACCGTGGTTCATATAGTAGATATGATGAACATAGAGATGTTCACCATTGATGACTACCCCATCTCACGTGATGATCAGATATGGGTTAGTTGACTTGGATCATGTATCACTTAGATAACTTTAGGGATGCTATTTTAAGTAGGAGTTCATTAATCATTTGACTAATTGAACTTAATTTATCATGAACTTAGTCTTAATAGTTTTTGCATATCTATGTTGTAGATCAATGGCTCGTGCTACCGTTCCCCTGAATTTTAATGCGTTCCTAGAGAAAGCTAAGTTGAAATATGATGGTAGAACTACACGGACTAAGTCCGTAACTTGAGGATTATCCTCATTGCTGCACAAAATAATTATGTCCTTGATGCACCACCAGGTGACAGACTTGCTGCAGGACCTACTGCTGATGTTATGAACGTCTGGCAGGCTCGATCTGATGACTACTCAATAGTTCAGTGTGCCATGCTTTACGGCTTAGAACCGAGACTTCAAAGACGTTTTGAACACCACAGAGCATATGATATGTTCCAAGAGCTGAAGTTGATATTTCAAGCTAATGCCCCGGTTGAGAGATATGAAGTCTCCAACAAGTTCTATAGCTGCAAGATGGAGGAGAATAGTTTTGTCAGTGAACACATACTCAAAATGTCTGGGTATCATAACCACTTGACTCAGCTAGGAATTGATCTTCCAGTTGAGAGTGTTATTGACAGAGTTCTTAAGTCACTGCCACCAAGCTACAAAGGCTTCATGATGAACTATAATATGCAAGGGATGACGAAAACGATTCCCGAGCTCTTCACAATGCTTAAGGCCGCGGAGGTAGAAGTCAAGAAGGAGCACCAAGTGTTAATAGTTAACAAGACCACTAGTTTCAAGAAAAAGGGCAAGGGAAAGAAAGGGAACTTCAAGAAGAATGGCAAGCAAGTTGCCGCTCCCATGAAAAAACCCAAAGCTGGACCCAAGCCTGAAATGGAGTGCTTCTACTGCAAAGGGAATGGTCACTGGAAGCGGAAATGCCCCAAATACTTGGCGGATAAGAAGGATGGCAAGGTGAACAAAGGTATTTTTATATACATGTTATTGATGTGTACATTACTAATGCTCGTAGTAGCGCCTACGTATTTGATACTGGTTCGGTTGCTCATATTTCTAACTCGAAACACGAGCTGCGGAATAAACGAAGATTGGCTAAGGACAAGGTGACAATGCGAGTCGGGAACGGTTCCAAGGTAGATGTGATCGCCGTCGGCATGCTACCTCTACATCTACCTTCGAGATTAGTTTTAGACCTCAATAATTGTTAATTGGTGCCAGCTTTGAGCATGAACATTATATCTGGATCTTGTTTACTGCGGAATAAACGAAGATTCATTTAAGTCAGCGAATAACTGTTGTTCTATTTATATGAGTAATATCTTTTATGGTCATGCACCATTGATGAAATGTCTATTCTTGTTGAATCTCAACCGTAGTGATATACATATTCATAATAATGATGCCAAAAGATGCAAAGTTGATAATGATAGTGTGACATACTTGTGGCACTTCCGTTTAGGTCATATTGGTGTAAAGCGCATGAAGAAACTCCATGCGGATGGACTTTTGGAATCACTTGATTATGAATAATTTGATACTTGCAAACCTTGCCTCATGGGCAAGATGACTAAAACTCTATTCTCCAGAACAATGGAGCGAGCTAATGACTTATTGGAAATAATACATACCGATGTATGTGGTCCAATGAGTGTTGAAGCGCGTGGCGGGTATCGTTATTTTCCGACCTTCACAGATGATTTTAGTAGGTATGGATACATCTACTTGATGAGACATATGTCTGAAACATTTCAAAAGTTCAAGGAATTTCAGAATAAAGTGGAGAATCATCACAACAAAAAATAAAGTTTCTACGATCTGATCGCGGAGGCGAATATTTGAGTTATGAGTTTGGCCTTCATTTAAAACAATGTGGAATTGTTTCACAACTCACGCCACCTGGAACACCAGAACATAATGGTGTGTCCGAACATCGTAATCATACTTTATTAGATATGTTGTATGATGTCTCTTACCAATTTACCACTATCGTTTTGGGGTTATGCATTAGAGACAGCCGCATTCACGTTAAATAGGGCACTGTCTAAATCCGTTCAGATGACACCGTATGAACTATGGTTGGTAAGAAACCTAACCTGTCGTTTCTTAAAGTTTGGGGATGCGTCGCTTATGTCAAAAGGCTTCAGCCTGATAAGCTCGAATCGGGGAAGTGTTCCTTCATAGGATACGCTATGGAAACTATTGGGTATGCCTTCTAGCACAGATTCGAAGGCAAGATCTTTATTGCCAAGAATGTCTCCTTTCTAGAGAAGGAGTTTCTCTCGAAAGAAATGAGTGGGAGGAAAGTAGAACTTGAAGAGGTAATTGTACCTTCTCTCCAATTGGAAAGTAGCACATCAGAGATAACTGCTCCCGTGATGCCTACACCAACTGGAGAGGAAGCTAATCATGATGATCATGAAACTTCAGATCAAGTTACTACTGAACTTCGTAGGTTGACCAGAACACGTTCCGCACCAGAGTGGTACGGTAATCCTGTTGTGGAAGTCATCTTATTAGACCACACGACGAATCTACGAACTATGAAGAAGCTATGATGAGCCCAGATTCCGATAAATGGCTTGAGGCCATGAAATTGGAGATAATATCCATGTATGAGAACAAAGTATCACTACAAAAGAATAGACATCCGTGATGATACATGTTTGTCACAGTAGGTCACGTTTTCTGTCATGCATGTACATCCATGACGATTTTATGATATAATCAAGTTAGTCATACCTGTGCTGTCGTAGAAGTGTTCCATGACAATACCAAAATTATCATCATGAAAGTGTCCAGTTTCCGTGACGATAAATGGTGCGTCATGGAAGTGTTTTCGTCAAGGGTAACCGACACGTGGCATCCACCATAACGGGTTGCCGTTAAGCTACCAGGTTCCAGTTTTGATCCGATAACCCGTTAACAGCCCGGACCAATGGGGATGTTCCATGTGTAAAATTCTGATTCGTCGGAGGATCCACGTGTCAGCTCTGCCTTGGGACAAATGTCATCCAGCCAATGGACGGGATGCGCCTATGATAAGTCGACACGTGCTCGGCCCAACAGTGGCCCATTTAAGTTAAAAGGCCGGGCTTGTCAAAGTAAGCGGGCCGGCCCAGTAGCGGCCTACCTGCGTCAGGCCCATTCACAACCATGGCTCATACGAGTTACACAGAATCGGCCCATCAAAGGCCTATTCTAGCATTGACAATTTCCAGCCCATCGTCGGTTCCAGCCCATTAACGGCCCACTACGTCTTTGGGCTCAATTACGGCCCGACATTCTTTCGGCCTGTTAGCAGCCCCATTATAGATATGGACCAATATGCCGCCGGTACTTCCTTCAGCCTTTTCTCGGCCCATTCTGTAGTTGGGCCAACTTCTATCCCGTTGCGACTTGCAGCCTTTCCTCAGCCCATTCTATACATGGGCCAACTTCTAGCCCATTTTGTCTTTTGGCCTGTTAACGGCCCAGCACAATAGTTGGGCCTTTGTCGGTGCCACCTGATTTTGGGTCCCTTAGCGGCCCACCTTAAGCAAGGCACAATTTCAGCCCAACGCGACTTTTGGCCTGTTAAAAGCCTAGTTTGTAAATTGGGCCTCTTTTGGCCCAAAACACTTTCGGCCTCTTACTGGCCCGTCAAGTAAAAGGGCCGATACAAAATTGACATTTATTTCGACCTGCTAGAGGCCCACGGGCTGTTTCCATTTATATGGCCCTATCAAGCTTTCGGCCTATTAACGACCTACTAAGAGTCGTTGTTACGGTGGGCCACATTGATTGCGATCCACTAAATATTAGTTGACCTGCCCAATTAAGGCCTGCTATGACTACACATGTTTGTTCCTTCGGATGGCGTCGAGGTAATGTTTGGCGTGTTGGCCTCCGTTTCAACGATATAGCATATACAAA
Source organism: Aegilops tauschii subsp. strangulata (assembly GCF_002575655.3). Lineage (NCBI taxonomy): Eukaryota > Viridiplantae > Streptophyta > Magnoliopsida > Poales > Poaceae > Aegilops > Aegilops tauschii. Next base: position 247,561,731 of record NC_053040.3, on the reverse strand, counting down.
GAATTATCCTACTCTATACTATCGCCTATAAAAAACCTACACTATACAATAAAGTGACTAAGGCATAGAAATAAAGAATAATCCTACACTATACAATAAAGAATTTACAGCAGATTATATCCATTTGGCATTATAGTTCGGCACCAGTGATAATAAAGCATAAAGAAATAACAAATTACATACACTTGGCAAATAAAGCTCATACATCATGGACGTGCATCAACAGAACTTACTATTGGAACTATAATCTCTTCAAAAAATAGGATTGGCCGGATTTAGATAGCACCAATTTCAGTATGCAAAATCTACAATTCCTTTGTGGTTACCGCAGTGTCTTGTTTCATTTTTTTTTTACTCCTGCATCTAATACCTGCAACTCCGGCCTCAACATTTTGATTACATGTTTAGAATCATATACACGTTGTCTTGGCACTTCTAGTTGATGCTCGAGAACATCAGCACATTCCAGTTCCAATCCATAATCATTTGGTAACGGCCATGCCGCACTGCTGTGACAGCCCAAGACCGAGACCTCCATTAATTTTGTCATATGTCCTTGTTGTCATGCTTGTGGTGTTTGTTTTAACTTATTATTGCATCATGCATCATATTCATCCTTGTTTTGCATTGATACTTTTATTATTTGCATGTCACGATCATGTTGAGTGCCATTGTCATATTTTGCTTCTTGCATCATGGTCATCATTGATTATATTGCATTGTGCCATCCTTGTTGCCATGTTCATCTCACTTTGTTATATGCTACATGATTTTGAGGTGCCTCTTGTTATTTTGATTGCATTACATCATGATCACCATGCCTTGGTTTGCTTCTTTAAGTCTTGTTGTGTGATCTTGTGGGGAACCCCCTCTTCTTCTTATCTCCACCTCATTCATGCAACATATATACCGGCAACCATTTGTCAAGTTCACCCAAGTTTCTATCCCATCCAAACTTGATGCGGAGCAACCCAAGGTCATCCCCATGGACCCACCATCGTCTCACCAAGTTCCTAATGGACCCATGACTCGAGCACGTGCAAGAGTTCTCGAAACCGAGGTGACATCTCTCCTCTCACAATTCCACTTCGATGAACATGAGACATGGCTATTACCTCAAACGGAGACATTGTGCATACTCAAGTATCAAGGAGTTAGCCATGGAGATGCTAAGTAGCAAGGAGAATCCGAAGAGGAAGATGGACGTGAAGACGGAGAAGAAGAAGGGCAAAGTCAGCAGAAGCCCGGACGATCCGGACCGCCGTCCGAACGATCCAGCCCTAGCCCGGATGATCCGGATCCCCGCCCGGACGATCCGGCTACCATGCCCAAGGACACCCGAAGCTTCACCCTGAAGCTGGATCATCCGGACCCAGCCCCGGATCATCCGGCCACATCCGGATGTCCGGACCAGGACCCGGACATCCGGACCTCCCGCGACGCCTATGACACGGCCGGACCATCCGGACGCCGACCTGGATCATCCCGACCCCCGAAGACCGGATCATCCGGACCAACACCCGGATCATCCGGACTGTGCCTGCGAGCATGATGTTGGGCCGAGGCCATGTACCCCTTCGCCCCCCAACTTCTATATATACTACTCATCCACCTCTTTCTAGGGTTAGCATTGGTTTAGCTCATATGTGAGGATAGCTTTTGCTCATCCATACGGATCATCTCCTCGAGAGAGACCGCGACCCCTCTACGGAGAAGATCCCCTTGGATTCAAGACCCCCTTTTGGGTGGCCCCATCAAGACCTCCTCTAGGAGAAGAACTGGTTACCCTTTGTATCGTCTGTTGTTGACTTTGGATCATGTATCCGCACTTGTGTTCCGAGGATCAAGCATATGTGTGACTATATCTTGTTGGTTTAGATATTTCTCTTGTGTTTTCCCTCGTTTCCCTCTCGTGTTCTTCGTGTTCTTGGACGGGAAACACTCCTTTCGTGAAAGATCGTCCATTTAGGGTTCCACCCTACATCATCATGGTATCATGAGCCACGTTCATCACAATTTCGGAGCCTCCCCTCTTCGTTTTCTAGCTTGATTTTGTTGTTTTTCGTCCTAATCCGAAAATACCCACAAAAAAACCCCAAATTTTTCTTCTTCTGATTTCTGAGTTTTGATGAAGTTTTGTTGGCTTTGATCCGTGAATTTGTTGTGTTGCAAGTGGATCTTACCTCCCCCCACCATCTCCACCTCGCCATCCATCCAAAATCCGCGAAATCATCGAATTTGACACTTTTTTCGAGTTCATCCCGAGCCATCCCCGAGCGCAGTTGACCCGCCCGGATCATCCGGCTTACCACCCGGATCATCCGGATCCGCCTCGATCATCCGGCCCCTGGCCCGGATCATCCGCCTTCTTCTGCCTAAACTGCATTTTCTGCAGTTTTTGCCCACCGCCACCTATGCCTCCGCATACCCCCCTTCGGCCACCACCACCTAACTTCCGCAAACCCAAACCATACCACCACTTGACCGCTACCAACTCCGATACTTTTTGTCGCATTTGATTTTGAGAATTTGAGTTGTGGCTCACCGTTTCCTAACGTGTTTCGGCTACTTAGGGACGGTTCGACATCAACATCACCACCGCTCATCTTCGCCAACGACTACTACGAACGGCTACACCATTGTGGTATCAACCTCACATTGGTATCATCTTGGTATCGTCATATCATCATACTCTCTTGCATTTGCATTGATAACACCATAGCCTTACTTTCACATCACTTACCCATCGAGACCAGCCTTTGAGTATTGCCGGCAACGTGATTTGTGCACATTAGTGATCATACTTCCCATCGCATACATATCATATCATCGGGTTGCATATCTCGGTATCATATCTTGTGTCACAAAGTTGTCATCGCATACACAATTGCTATCTTGGTTCGTGAACCATTGCATGAGAAAAGAGCTCAAATAACAAAGAGCCAACCATGCTTTTAAGCAAAAGGGAAAGATAAGCAAAGAGCTTATAAGCAAGAACCATAGCATCATACAACATTAAGATTGTCATACTCGATCATCTTGGATCATATCATCGGAACATCATACATAGAGCATACTTGGGATAGAAGTCGTTGCATTTTTGCTTAGTAGGTTGTGCACAAGTTCGTATCCGCCTATTGTGCAATCATGCTAGCGTCTCTCTAGTGTTGTGCAACAAGAGCATTTTCATGGATTCCACATTTTGGCTCACCCTTGGTTGCACGACCCCATTTGTCTTTCCGTGTGTTGTGTTTCCGTGTGCCACATATTGATATTGGTCTACTTGTTACATTCGCAATTTGTGAATCTTTTCCAACATTATTGAATCTTGCTTCCTTTCACATCAAAAATTGTGCCACCATCCTAACCAAGCTCCACCATAAGCTTTTACTTGTGTAGGTGTGAGAAACCGACAAGACTTGGTACCAATTGTGCTATTTCCTTGTTACACATTGGAGTGATCATTGATTCATCCTCAACATCAGTCAAGGTACATTTGGTATTGGTTCTTCTCTTTCTCCCACTCACATATCTTTGTTTGGAATGATGGATAGGACAAGTACCTCTACAAACCCACTCTTCCTTGAGCAAGATGACAATCCGAACAACTACGCACCAAGCTACACCTATTTGGAACGCAACGACCATTGCATGAAGAGCAACTAGCAATGAGCGACCGCATCGACAACCTCGCCACCGACTTGCGACTCTCCGAGCAACATAAAAGAGACTACTTCGACCACAAGCTCGACGCACACAAGCACTAGAATGACGCAAGAATGGACGAGATTCGTGCCTTGTTGGTCAACCGCTCTTCTACCACTTCGTCCTACTCAAGACGGAGCCGCTCGAGTCGACATTCGGAGGACACTATCTCCGGCTCAAGTACCCCGACATAGAGTACTTTTCATCGTGCCGCGCGTCAAGATCGTCAAGCCAACCGCAATCCTCTACACGACACCGACTCTCAAGAGCACCGACATCGTCAAAACCAAGCTACATTTGCGCAAGCACAAGAACGACAACGTCAACGCCAACAAGAACAAGAGGTGCGAGCGCGACAACAGCAAGATGCACAAGATGCCGAGGCACAACGACAAGAACAACAACTCCGTGAAGCTCATGCACTTGAGGCGCAACGTGTCCTCCGAGATTCAAGTCACGCCATAGCCACGCGCAACCGGCAAGCTCGTGAGCAACAAGAAGCGCTTCGCGATGAAGTTCAAGAAAGGATTTATCAAGCACGTGTGCATCGTCATGTTCCTCGTCAAGCTCGACAAGCTCATCCACAAGTTCGTAAAGAGCATCAAGTTCATTGAGAGCATGAAGACAATGGCCCTCCTCCAAGACAAGAGCAACATGAGGTCGACAACCCTCCTTGCCAAGAGTAACATGAGGTCGACAACCCTCCTCGCCGAGAGCAACATGAGTTTGTCAATCCTCAACGAGATGGGCGTCATCATCCTCGACCCCAATAGAATGAAGAGCAACGATACGGCAAGCTAAAGTTCACCATGCCCAAGTTCACCGAAGGAAATGACCCCGAAGAGTACATATCATGGGCATTGAAGGTCGACAAAATCTTCCGCTTGCACAACTACGAAGAAGAGAAGAAGATCGCGATGGCATCCCTTGAATTCCAAGGCTACGTCCTCATTAGGTGGGAACAAGTCATTGAGCGCCAAGAGGCAAGAGGCGAACCACCCGTCACTACTTGGGCGCAAATGAAGGATGTCATGAGAGCACGATTCGTGCCAAACTACTACAACCGCGACCTCTTCAAGAAACTCCAACTCCTCAAGCAAGGAACCAAGAGCGTTGAAGAGTACTACAAGGAAATGGATATTGCCATGATAAGAGCCAATGTCACGGAAGATGATGAGCAAACTATGGCACGTTTCTTGAATGGACTCAATCACCCTATCAAGAAGATTGCCGACTTCCAACCATACTCGAACCTCATCGAGCTAGTGCATCAAGCTACCAAAGCGGAACGGCAAGTACAAGACGACTTCAAGTATGCCAAGTTCTCATCCAAGTCCTATGGTTTCTCCAACACCCAAGCTTCAACGACTCCACCAACTTCTACCTCAACTAAGCCATCTACAAGCAACGGTGACAAGTCAACCTTCAAGAAAACTTCGACAACCGCAAATCGTCCTCCTACTACAAGCAACTTCAAACTGAGAGCTTCATCATCATCTACCCCAACCGATGAGACCATCAAGACAAGTTCCTTCAAATGCTTCAGATGTGGCGGCCGAGGCCACAAGTCCTTTGAGTGCACCAACAAGCGCACCATGATCCTCAACGACGACGGAACCTATGACTCCATGAGTCAAGGAGAAATGGAAGCCCTTGAGCAAGTAGCCATGCACCGGCAAGTGAACAACGAAGATGAAGATGATCAAATCTTTTGTGACGAAGTTTCAAGCCCCGCTCTTGTTGTCTCCAAGGTCTTAACTCTTCAACATCAACAAGATGAAGACAAACGATGCCATATCTTCCACAGCAAGGCCGACATAAATGGAAAGTCCGTCAAGGTCATCATCGATGGAGGGAGTTGCCATAACTTAGCAAGCGAAGAACTTTGCTCCAAACTCCAATTGGCCAAGAAGAAGCACCCACACCCCTACAAGGTTCAAAGGCTAAGCGACACTGGAACCATCCAAGTCGAGCATAGAGTACAAGTTTCTTTCAAGATCGGAGCTTACGAAGACACTTTGGAGTGTCATGTCCTTCCGATGACCGTGTGCCACCTCCTTCTTGGACGACCGTGGCAATTTGACCGAGGTGTCATCCAGAACGGGCGTACAAACCACTATAGCTTCAAGATGAAAGGAAAGGAGTATGTGCTACAACCTATGTCTCCAAGCCAAGTGATCGCGGACAAACAAGCAACCCCTCGTGGAGAGAATAGTGAGAGAGCGAATCACCAAAAAGAGAGTGAATGCCACAAGCCCAAATTGAGCGCCTCCACGATGAACGAAAAGAAAAACTTAGTTCTATTTGCCACCAAACGTGAGATGAGAGGAGTGTGTGAGAACCCATCAAGTGTCCTACACTATGTCCTATTGTGCAAGGACGAGGCACCAAAAACTAACACCTCTCACAATTTACATTTGGTGTTATCTTCTTTATTGCAGGAATTCCAAGATGTTTTCCCCGACGAGCTACCTCCGGGTCTACCTCCACTACGATTCATCGAGCACCGCATCGACCTCATCCCGGAGCGCCACTTCCAAACAAGGCTCCCTACCGAGTAAACCCCGAAGAAACCAAAGAAATACGAAGGCAAGTAAAGCACCTCATAGACCATGGACATGTGCGCGAAAGTTTGAGTCCTTGTGCCGTACCGGTCATTCTTGTACCAAAAAGAGACGGTAGCTTTCGCATGTGTTCCGATTGTAGACTCATCAATGCTATCATCGTTAGATATAGGTACCCCATTCAACGCCTTGATGATATGCTAGATGAACTTAGCGGTACCACTATGTTTTCCAAAATTGATCTTAAAAGTGGTTACTATCAAATACGCATACAAGAGGGTGATGAATGGAAAACCGCTTTCAAAACAAAGTTTGGTTTGTATGAGTGGTTAGTCATGCCTATGGGTTTATCGAAAGCACCGGGTACCTTCATTCGTCTTAAGCATTATGTGTTTCGCCCTTATATTGGTGAATTTGTTGTTGTCTACTTCGATGATATCCTTGTTTTTAGCAAATGTCTTAAAGAGCATGTCACCCACCTTCGCACCGTGCTACAAACTCTTCGAAAAGAGCAACTTTATGCTAATATGAAAAATGTCTCTTTGGTGTTGATAAGCTTGTTTTCTTGGGTTTTGTAGTATCTTCTAAGGGTGTTCATGTTGATGACTCTAAGATCAATGCTATTAAAACTTGGCCCCAACCAAACAATTTGCAACAAGTGCATAGTTTCCTTGGTTTAGCCGGTTTTTACCGTAGATTTGTGTAGGATTTTAGCACTATTGCTTCACCTTTGCATGCTTTGAGTAACAAAAATGCACCTTTTGGTTGGGGTACATTCCAAGACACCACTTTCGATGAGCTTAAGAATTTTCTTACTCATGCTCCCGTGCTTCAATTACCTAACTTTGACAAACCTTTTGAAATTCATTGCGATGCTAGTGGTAATGGCATAGGAGGTGTGTTAACGCAAGAGAAGCGCCCCATAGCATATTTTAGTGAGAAATTTTCCGAAGCGCAACTCAATTACCCCATCTATGACAAAGAGCTATATGCTTTAGTGCGAGTTTTGCATGAATGGGAACATTACCTCCACGCTCATGAATTCATCATCCATACCGATCATGAAACACTTAAATATCTTAAGGGTCAAACTAAGTTGAACAAGCGTCATGCTAAGTGGAGTGAATTTATTGAGTCTTTTCCTTATGTCATCAAGTATATTAAAGGTAAGGAAATGTTGTGGCGGATGCACTTTCCCGTATATGCATGCTTGTTACTCAACTTGAATTGAATGTCATTGGTTTTGAGCACATAAAAGACTTGTATGAGCATGATCCTACTTTTGCCATCCCTTATGCCAAATGTTTGACGCATACATCTTGGGAACGCTATTACATCAAAGATGGATATCTTATGAGAGCTAACAAACTTTGCCTCCCCGAGTCTTCTCTTCGTTTGTTGCTTTTGCAAGAATCTCATGGAGGAGGACTAATGGGACATTTTGGACGTGACAAGACCCTTCCTATGCTCTCCAAGAACTACTTTTGGCCTAAGATGTTCCGCGACGTCAACCGCTTCACCAACCGATGCTCTACATGTCGCAAAGCTAAGTATAAAGCTCAATCTCATGGACTATATATGCCTCTTCCAATTCCCTATCAACCATGGGAACATATTAGCATGGATTTTGTGCTTGGTTTGCCTAGAACTAGAAATGGCAAGGATTCCGTTTTTGTTGTTGTGGCCGATTCTCCAAAATGGCTCATTTCATTCCTTGCAACAAGATAGACGATGCTTCACATGTTGCAAATCTCTTTTGTAGGGAAATATTGCGTCCACATGGAGTGCCAAAGACGATTGTCTCGGACCGCGATGTCAAGTTCTTAAGTTACTTTTGGAAGACCTTTTGCGCCAAGCTCAGAATCAAGCTACTATTCTCCACGACATATCATCCACAAACCGACGGCCAAACGGAGGTGACAAACCATACGCTCTCCACTCTACTACGCGTGTGGATAAAAAAGAACATCAAGGAGTGGGAGGAGTGCCTACCTATCACCGAGTACGCCTACAACCGTGCAAGCCATAAGACTACCGGCAAGTCCCCCTTCGAGGTCGTCTACGGCTTCAACCCGTTGTCCCCATTGGACACTCTACCTCTACCGCTACAAGAGCGCACAAACATGGACGCGGGTCCCCGAGTTAACCACCTCAAGAAGATGCATGAAGATACAAGGCACACCATCGAGCGCCAAGTACAACGACTCGCGACCAAGCTCAACGTCAACAAGCGACCCATGATATTCAAAATTGGACATCTTGTGTGGTTACAACTTCGCAACGACCGCTTCCCCAACGAACGCAAGTCCAAACTTCTACCACGAGCCAATGGACCCTTCAAGGTGCTTGCACGCTACAACAACAACGCATACAAGATTGACATCCCACGCGACAAGTACTCCGTGAGCGACATCTTCAACATCAAAGATCTCTCTCGATACCATGGTGATGAGGATTTCGATCTGAGGTCGGATCTTCCCCAAGGGAGGGGAGATGATGCGGAGCATCCCAAGGTCATCCCCATGGACCCACCATCGTCTCACCAAGTGCCTAATGGACCCATGACTCGAGCATGTGCAAGAGTTCTCGAAACCGAGGTGACATCTCTCCTCTCACAATTCTACTTCGATGAACATGAGACATGGCTACTACCTCAAACAGAGACATTGTGCATACTCAGGTATCAAGGAGTTAGCCATGGAGACGCTAAGGAGCAAGGAGAATCCGAAGAGGAAGATGGACGTGAAGACGGAGAAGAAGAAGGGCAAAGTCAGCAGAAGCCCAGACGATCCGGACCGCCGTCCGGACGATCCGGCCCCGGCCCGGATGATCCGGCTACCACGCCCAAGGACACCCAAAGCTTCACCTTGAAAGCCGGATCATCCGGACCCAGCACCGGATCATCCGGCCACACCCAGACGTCCGGACCACGACTCGGACATCCGGACCTCCTGCGGCGCCTATGACACGGCCGGACCATCCGGACGCCGACCCGGATCATCCGGACCCCTGAAGCCCGGATCATCTGGACCAACACCCGGATCATCTGGACCGTGCCTGCGAGCATGATGTTGGGCCGAGGCACATGTACCCCTTTGCCCCCAACTTCTATATATACTACTCCTCCACCTCTTTCTAGGGTTAGCATTGGTTTATCTCATATGTGAGGATAGCTTTTGCTCATCCATACAGATCATCTCCTCGAGAGAGACCGCGCCCCCTCTACGGAGAAGATCCCCTTGGATTCAACACCCCCTTTTGGGTGGCCCCATCAAGACCTCCTCTAGGAGAAGAACCGGTTACCCTTTGTATTGTGCGTTGTTGACTTTGGATAATGTATCTGCACTTGTGTTCCGAGGATCTAGCATATGTGTGACTATATCTTGGTTGTTTAGTGATTTCTCTTGTGTTTTCCCTCGTTTCCCCCTCGTGTTCCTCGTGTTCTTGGATGGGAACCGCTCCTTTCGTGAAAGATCGGCCGTTTAGGGTTCCACCCTACATCAAAACTTCTCCTTTCTTCTTTATTTCATTTACTTTTCTTGTGACATTTTTCCTATTCAGGAAATGGTTCAACCTTTCCCTATAAATCCTAAATAATGCCAAGACCACCTCCTCCAATTTTCAGGTCTTCTGGAAGTGTTTTGGTTGGTCTAAAGATTTATTCGAGTTTGAGTTATTTTCAAACTTGCATAAATTTGCAGCCTCTAAAATTTGCCAAGACATTTTATTCAAATACTGGATAAATCCAGGAGTACAGGGATATGTTTATATCCCTCATATTACTTTCCAAATTTCCTGGCCTTTTCCTTTTCTAAACCTGGAGATTTAAATTTTCAGAATTAGAAACTAAAGGGAAGAAGGCCTACCTCCCAGTGTAGCCACCTGGGCCTCCTCCAGCCCAGCTAGCAGCAGCGCGCAGGTGACCAGTTCCCCCTGGTAGTTTTCCAGCATGGCAGCCCACTTCTCCTCCCCCGGGCCCGCATGTCATTCTCTCCACCTCACCTTTCTTCCTCCCCTCGTTGCTTTTCCCCTCTCATAGTAAAACTGCGCACTGCCGCACATGGCCACCAAGGCAGGTAGCCGAGCCGCGCCTCACCCCTCCTATAAAGCCCCAGCGGAGCCCCCCAGGGTTTCCCTCTCGCTGCTACCACCCTTTCTCTTCCCCTGTTTCTCCTTCCTCAAGAGACAGAGACCAGAGAGCTCCCGGAGCACTCCCATGGCTCCGCCGCGGCCATAGCCTCCTTCGTCGTTGTCTTTGCTCCAAGTCGGCTCGCCTACGTCGTCTTTGTCGTATTAAATCAAGGCCAGGAGCCGGAAGGACCCAAGGCCGACGCGACCGACTCCCTCCACGACATCCTCTTCCTCCGCTTCGTCTTTTTCATGGTTCAGAGTAGCGCCAAGTTCTGCGAGCCCCGTCATCCCTCCGTCCATCTCTTGCTGAGCCGAGCACCCGAGCGTGTCTGTGGTGAGCATGTGTACCTTCCTAATCTTTCTTCCCCCTCGATTGCTTCTTGTTACATGTGTTCCATGTGATTCCCGAGCTCGACTCCGTCGGACCTCCTCACCGGTGAGGAGTCCGACCTTCTTTTGTCGCGAGCCGGGTCGTAGTAGGTTTCCCTAGTCGCGTAAGGCCCATCCAGCTTAAGTTCGCGCCATTTCGGCATGTGTTTCTTTGAGTCCAAGCATGGCCTCGCCACCTCTGTTTCCTCAACGCCGGCGAAGCCTCCATCGTCACTTGGTGTTGTGCAAGATATGCGGGAGTTCGGGTTCCTGTTGCGATTCATTTGTGCACCCCCGTCATAGCTTTTGGTCGTAGAAGTTTCCTCCGATGAGCTCACCCGCTGTCCTGCTCACACGCGCCAACATGCTCCTCTGCTCTCTCTCTCTCTTAGCTTCTTGCTTGCGCACATGGCTGCTGGTGATGAGGACATCAATACCATTGTTACACCCACAGCCCCTACTGTTACATATAACTAGACCCGTTACTAGAGCTCGCGCACGCCAATTAAATTACCAGGTACTTTCGTTTCTTGGTAATGTTTCTAATGTTCTTGAGAATATGATGCTGCCTAAATTGGACACATCTGTTTTGCTTACAAATGAAGGGCCTAGCTTGGAGAAGGATGAACATTGGAGCAAGGGGAACAAGAACGGAGTTACAAGTGATGATTTCAGGACTTTGAAGCCACCATAAGGAGTGCATGAAGCCTTGGACGAAATATACAAGATGCCACTTCACAAATTTTGTCCAGAGGCTATTCTAGGTGCTGCGTCACCTTATTATTGGGCCATCCATGTAATTTCGAAATACATAAGTATAGGCTGTTTTTAGAGTCCGTATGTGTGGGGAAACAAGAGATAGGGTTGGTTTCGGACCCCTTCCCCAAGGGCCACGAAATCCCCCCCCCCCCTCTTCCTCCATATATACATCCCTTAGGGCACCGATTAGACTTTGGGTTTTGTTTAGATTCAAAGTTCGCCATAGCTGCAACTTCGCGTACTTCGTTTGTGTTCAACGACCAGACAAAGGCGTCACAGAACCCCACCTTCATTAATAAAGCTTTCCTCTTTTATTCGCAATATCCAGATTGCAATCTCAGTTTCTTGCTTGTTCTTCGTTTTCTCGCAGGAAATAGACCCTCGTGGTTAGGTTGATCATGCTCTGGCGTGGTCAATAACCCCTTGGAAGTTGGTTTAGTGCTTGCTAAGGCGCGACGTCTTCGCACGTTCGTAGTCGGATCGTCAAAGTTGACTCCCACAAAAAACGATTGCCATCTCATCGAAACATCGGGACACCTTCGCCTCTATCAGCTGGTTTCGCTGCTTTGCTGCACCTTCACTGCACACCTCCATGCACACGCATCTACACACGCGCACGGCCACGCTTGATTGCGAGCCCATGGCCCTGCTTCGTCTTGCCACCGCCATGACCGAGGCGACCTCGAACTCGTCCTCGAGTCTTCTTACACACCCGAGCCTTCTGCACGATCTATCCTCACAGCGCACCAATGTCCCTGTTCCGCACGCCTGTTGGTGCTCTACAACCTCTATAGTCGCCATCTTGAGCTAGTTCACGGCCGGCAAGGTTCCTCTACATTCATGTAACGTCAGGGCTTGGCCTTGGGTTTCATTCAAAGAGGGTCATGCTCATTCTTTAGCCAGATCACAGCAGCAGCCCAGCTGGTTATGCACGCGCGCTCGCTCCATGTAGGTCCTGGGTTCGAGTCCCAGGCGCCCCAATTTTTGCACGGTTTTTCTTTACTCTTACACACCCAGATCCGCTTCGGGCCCTATCTACTCCTGGGCCGCTGCACTGTGTTGCTTCCGGCCCAAGCATGTTTTTTCTGCTCTGTGGTTTTTATCTTTTCCCAGTGCAAGCATATTTACAGGAAATGCCACTATTTTGTATTGTTACTACCTAAATATGCATGCATCCAAATTAACTAAACTATATATGTAAAATGCTTAGAATATTATCTTGTTTCATAATTCCCAACTTTCATCCACGTTTAAAATCTTTAAATTGTTGTTTGCATTTAATTCACATAAATGTCATGCTAAAATGGTTTATTTCATAACTAAATGATGCGGAGCATCCCACGTTAATCCCCATGTACACTCCGACTACTCTCCAAGCCCCAAGGATACATAAGATGAGACCTCAACTATACACCATTGGACACAAGGTGAACTCGCTCCTCTTCGAACCATCACTTTCCATATGTGAGACATGGCTACTACCTCAAATATATGTGCTATGCATGACCAGGAACAAAGAGGAAGACCATGGACAAGACGGCGAGGACACCAAGTGCGAGGAACAAGAGAAGGAGCTGCCCGGAAGCTACAACCACCGGACGTCCCATGCCTGGAGGGTCAGCCAGCCAGAAGGACCACATCCGATCAAGTCTACAACGACCGGATGACCGACCGAGACCAGACGTCCGACCCCCTCCAGCGACCGGACGACCGGCCTCCACCGGATGTCCGACAACTCCCGTCCAGAACCAAAATGTCGGAAGTCCGACAAGTACCGGATGACCGGACCCTCGTGAGCCACCGGACGTCCGGTACCCGTCGGACGTCCGACGCCTGTCTGTGTGCAGACTATCGGGGCCGAGGCCCATGTATCCCCCACTTACCCCTTCGTGGCCCTACACTATATATACTCCTTCACCTCTTGGGTGGCCCCATCAAGACCTCCTCACGGGGAAGATCCTTCCAAGCGGATTTAAGACCCCCTCTTGGGTTTCCCCATCAAGACCTCCTCACGGAGAAGAACCGGTTACCCTTTGTATCGTCCGTTGTTGACTTTGGATCGTGTATTCTCCTTTGTGTTTCGAGGATCTAGCATATGTGTGACTATATCTTGTTGGTTTTGAGAGTTCCTCTTGCGTTTTCCCTCATTTTCCCCTCGTGTTCTTCCTGTTCTTAGTTGGGATCCGCTCCTTTCATGAAAGATCGACCGTATAGGGTTCCGCCCTACATCATCTTGGATCAGAGCAAGGTTGATCATGAATTTGGAGCCCCTACCCCTTGTTTTCTAGCCTTCTTTTGCTTGACTGCGTCCTAAATTTCGAAAATCCGCACCAAAAATAGCCCCAAATTTTTTTGTGATTTGTTGGTTTGATGATGTTTTGTTGATTTTGATCCATGTATTTGCTTGGTTTCGAGTGGATCTAGCATTTCCCCAAGTTTCCCCATCTTTCATCCCCAAAATCTCCTCAATTTTGCCCCCAAAATCCCAAAATTCCGCCCAAAATCGCGTCCCGGATCCGAAATTTCGCGTTGACCCCGACCCACCGAACGACCGGCGTTTTTACGGACATCCGGACCCCCTCGAAGCACCGGACGTCCTTCATCCACCGGATGACCGGAACCAGCCAACAGAACAGAATTTACGGACGTCCGACACCTGTAGATATCAACTTCGGCTGATTTTTGTTTTGTACATAACTAATTCATCCAAACTCCGATTTTGACGTTCTTTAGCTCGTTTTGTAGCTATTGACATCCCCCTTCCCACAAAAATACCACCAACATCATTTGAATCCAGCAAATTTTGACAACTTTGGCATCTTTGCCTAGGGAATCCACCACATCATCCGCATAACCACCACCGACTTCCGCAACCTAACCCATTTTGATCCCCATAGCATTAGTGGTTGCTTGAGTAGTGATTGGAGTCTCCTAAGGTGTTTCGACTACTTAGGGATGGTTGCTTCTTCATCAACCACCACCACTTCCGCATAGGCTTGCCCACCATAGACTTCCACCCCAACTTAACCCAATTTTGTTTGAGCTTGTTTGAGTTGTGGCTTGTGTCTCCTAAGGTGTTTCGGCTACTTAGGGACGGTCACTTCAACATCGACTCGCATAACCCATCTTTCCACTTCCGCATTGCCAAGTGCAAAACTACCACCGCTCCCACTACCACCATTTGACATTTACCTTTGAGATTTTGAGTTCGCGGTTTTTTCGTTTCCTAAGGTGTTTCGGCTACTTAGGGACGAGTCTCCATCATCTTGGTATCTACATCAAGAACACCGCCACTCATCATCGCAAAGGACGGTAACCTCGATGACACCATTGTACATTCCCCTTGCAATTGCATTGATAACCCCTAGCCCATTTTGCGTTACTTGCCTATCAAGACTAGCCATTTGAGTATTGCCGGCAACGTTACTTGTGCACATTAGTGATCTACACCATCCGTTGCATACATACCATATCATATTGGTATCATATCATCTCGTGTGCCTCCAGTTTGTTCTCGCATATACACATTTGCTATCTTGGTTTGTGCATTGTGCAAAAGTGGCCATACAAAAAAAAGAAGAATAAGCTTTTAAGCAAAAGAGAAAGAGCAAAGAAGCTTGTAAGAAATAGCCATAGCATCTACCACATTGCATAAGATTATGATATCCGATCATCTTGGATCAAACACCAGGAATCATACATACATAGCATACTTGGGATAGAAGTTGATACATTTTGCATCTTATAGGTTGTGCACAAGTGTCGTATCCGCCTATTGAGAAATCGTGTTAGCGTCTCTCTTGAATTGTGCAACACGAGCGTTTTCCGTGGATTCCACATTTTGTGATCATTCCTTGGTTGCATGACCCCATTTATCTGTCCATGTGTGTGTTTCCGTGTGCCATTCATTGCTATTGGTCTACTTGTTTCACTTGCGAATTTGTGAATCTCTTTCAACATTATTGACTCTTGCTAACATTTTGCATCAAATTTTTGTGCCACTATCCTCACTGAGCTCCACCATAAGCCTTATTTGTGTAGGTGTGAGAAATTGACAAGATCGGTACCAATTGTGCTATTTCCTTATTACATCATTGAGTGATCATTGATCCATTTTCAACATCGGTCAAGGTACATTTGGTATAGTTCTTCTCTTTCTCCCATTCATATTTGCTCGAGTCTTGTGATGGATAGGCAAGGCATTTCATCTCCGGTCTTCGACAACAACGATGGCGTGAACAACTACATCACCAAAGCGTCCATCTTCGGACTACAACGAGCATCGAAAACCGCACATTCTACCTTGCAAGAGCGCATCGAGAACCTCTCCATCGACATTCATCACTCCGAAGCAAGGAAAAGGGACTACATCGAGAACAAGCTTTTCGCACAAAAGGAGGAGCAAGATGCAAGGATGGAGGAGATTCGGACCTTATTGATCAACCGTTCTTCCCCTTCATCATCCTCAAAGCGGCGAAGTTCTAGTCACAAGTCTTCGGAGCGCAAAAATGATGCAAGCGCAAGTCATCGACGTCCACATGTCCATGGCGACCATCATCAACATCGTCATGAAGAGCAAGTCACCTCCAAGCATCATGTGCACGACGACGACGAACGACATCTACTACGAGCTCAAGTGCGACAGCGACACCATCATCATGAAGATGCTCTACAAGCGCCTACCTACAAGTCCCAACAAGCCCTACTTCACGCCAAGGCCAACCTTCAAGAGCAAAAGAGAAGACCACGAGATGAGCACCACCAAGACGGAGCTACGGCTACACCAACCACTTCGGCATCTTCGCCAAGTGTTCTCAAGGCATCTTCGCCTACTTCCCATGAGTTCGCCTACATCGACATCTTCAACAACAAGGCGACCACCTACAAACGAGGGCGACACTTCCATCTTCGGAAGCCCCTCAAGGAAGATGGTCGAGCATGGGAAATTCCCTTCGGTCATGGAGACGAGCTACGAGGTGCCACATCATATGGGCCTCCAACAACAAGACGGTGACAAGAAGGTTGAGCATGGGACTATCCCTTCAACCAAGGCGGCGATAGGAGTTGAGCATGGAGATGTTTGCACCTACATCTCTTCGACACCCATATATGACGAGATGACCCAATTCCCATGTGAGGAGAGCCACCCCACCATGAGTGATATGAGTGACTCCACCATATGTGACATTGAGTGAATTTCCTATGAGAGGATGAGTGTGACCACCACTAGCCCCACACATGAGAGCATGCCACACATCCTATGTGAGGTTGAGAGCCATTTGAGTGACTCCACCAACCATACGAGTGAGAGCATCCAAGAGGGAGTGAGTGCGCCACAACACTTAGTGAGTGAGGTAGCTGAGACGACATGTGAGGCCACTATGATTTCTAACGACTTACCCTCTACTCCTAGTGTGTTTTCTCTTTTGGTGTTAGGTCTCCTACATGACGACATGCCTATCCTCGACGAGTCCATACCTCCAACGATGATGATAGCCATGGTGAAAGAAGATGCGCCCACCACATGGTACCATCAAGTTGCAACCTCACCTACAACACATGAGCGACGCTCCAAAGGTAACATAGGTGATGGTGCTTCTCTTGTCCCACTAGTGGACTATCTCACGAATGATTGCTTGCATGATGTTGATCCACCTATTCCCATGCTTCATGCTAGTGCGACTTCTTCATGTCATGACTTACCAATTTATGATGAATATGATGATGAGCATGTTGAATTACCAAGTTGTGATGCTATGCTCCATAGGATATCATGTGAAAATTCTATTGGTCACATCATGTTCGACAACCCTTTAAACTTGTCATATGCTATGAGTGAGATCTCCTATGTTGCATCTTTTCAATCGCAACATAGTAACTATGCATGCCCCATTAAAATAAATCCCATTTGCACTTGTGGCATAGATGACGAGATGATGGTCATTGGCTTTTGTTTTTCATGTGATGATATTGCCATGCTTCCTTTACATGATTTGCGCAATTCATCTACTATGTCATGCCATGATCACATAGAACCAAATATGCTTTGTTTTGGATGTTGTCAATATTCTCCATGTGATGTTTAATTTGATGCTCATGAGGAGACCCCCATAGTTTCCTCATACATATTAGGAGATTTTGATGCATTCCATACTTTGCATGATTCCCATACTTTCTTGCACCATATGCATTCCACACATAACAATGCTCTAGATATTTCCCGTAATGCATTACACAATTTGAGTCTCCATTATGCTATACATAACAACAAACCTATCATGATGGATGACATGTTTCTATATCACGCATCTCATTGATTTGAGCATTGGATATTTTGTGCTAACCAACACTTGCACGTGCGCATCATGATGGATGATGCGTACATATACCACGCGCACACAATTTTCCCTTTTTCTTTGTTTTGTATAGGTACTCACGTATACTCGTCAACCTCTCAATCCCAAGAGTTGACGAAACGAGCTCTTGAGAGCAACGATGATTTGGGATCCCGTGGATTTTCATTCCCACCATTCCCTTCGCACAAGGACTACGCGCATCTCTCTTACTTGGCTCTCACACGGCTATGGGCTATTTACCATTTGTCATCTTATGCTCATTTTCCCGTGTTCAATTTGCATGTTATGCTTGCTTCTATGCCTTTGCCATGCAATTGTCACCCTTTCTTGCACTTACCCATGATTCATCATTATACTACTCCTATGTGTATTTGCATGCTTGGTGGAGATCCTTGTTGCTATTGCCATGTTTATCATGTGCCTCATACTATTGATGCTTGTTGTGTTGGGAGAGTCATGATGTCCCATTGCTATTTACATATGGCTTCTCGCCAATACATTGATGCTATTTTTCTCATATCTTGCTTCCATACTTGTGATATGTCATGTGCATTATTCATGCCCACCATTTGCACACATGACATGCTTGCCATGATTCCTCCTAGTACGTTGCATCTTCGCACTACTAGCTTGATTGACTTGATCACTATGATTACTTGCTTGGTTGCATCACCCATGTTCCATCTTACTCGCTTTCTTGGGTTGATGACATATATGTTCATGCCTCTCACTTGATTTGTCTTGATCATTGTCTCTTGTCTCCATTAATGGAATCTCCCATATCACCTTGTATTGAGTGCCAAATTTCTAGATCGTGGAGACTTGGACATATTACTTGTGAAGCATGCTTGTTTCATTGAGCCTATTGTATTTGGTTGTTCTCGCATCATATGCCTCCATACCATGAACTACACCCTTGTACTTTCTTATGATGAGCATGATGCATACACTTGTTGGGTATCTTACCACATGAATGCTAGGTTTTGCATTTCCGCTAACCTCATTTGTTTTTCCGAGTGTTTGTCATGTTCTTTCGTTTTGAAGGATTCACAAGGCGGTATGATCACGAGACATTTTGGTTATGAGAAGGCATAGATGATGCGCAACTCCATCATCCTTGAGAAACTCCTAAAGGTGGACTCCTTCCCTTTGAGCCATCCTCAAATACGCATATTGGATGGTCATTCTTTCATTGTTGTTTCCTTCTTGTTGTCTACATGATACATCTCGTGAACAGAGGAGCGACATTGGAGATTGGCTCTATGGACCTTTACATTGAGGAGCACTCACACTTATTGGATGCACCTTCGAACCTCCACTCATGCCACGACATCGAGCATTGGTACACCAACACCTCCATATTTGTTGATTGTGCTCACACATGTCATGCTTGATGGAATATCATACTCACCACAAGTTTGCACCCTATGCATGGATTGACACACATTATGCTTGTCTTGTTGCACCTATTCCCATGTCATCCATGATATATGAGCTTGTGCATTTCCTTAGCAAATTTGTTGTGATCTTTCTTGATGGCATATTCATACATAATGATCACATTGCCTACCGTCAATTGCATGATAACATAACCATATTGAGCATCCATTGCCATATTCATGATATTGATAAATTGTCTCACTACGACATCATTTTGCACCGTGGTTGCATTGATCATATTCACGACACATTTGTGTGCACAATGATTGCATTTGCTCCCACGAATGCTTTGCATATCATTCTAGATCATCTTGATAAGCTTCATGCGCTTTGTCACGAACAATCTTGCCGAACGGACTCATTCTTACATGATGGACACTTTGTGTGCGCTAACCATTGTATTTCCGAGTGTCGTTTGTCTTTGCTTTTCTTGCATGTATACCACTCCGGCGACACCTTGGAGTACATGGGTTGCACAACGTCTTCCACTCCGTCCAACTACAAGTCCGTCCACGACAACCGTTTCCATGGTGATGAGGATCACGATCCGAGGTCAGATCTTTCCCAAGGGGGAGGAGCTGATGCGGAGCATCCCACGTTAATCCCCATGTACACTCCGACTACTCTCCAAGCCCCAAGGATACATAAGATGAGACCTCGACTATACACCATTCGACACAAGGTGAACTCGCTCCTCTTCGAACCATCACTTTCCATATGTGAGACATGGCTACTACCTCAAATATATGTGCTATGCATGACCAGGAACAAAGAGGAAGACCATGGACAAGACAGCGAGGACACCAAGCGCGAGGAACAAGAGAAGGAGCTACCCAGAAGCTACAACCACCGGACGTCTGACGCCTGGAGGGTCAGCCAGCCAGAAGGACCACAGCCGATGAAGTCTACAGCGACCGGACAACCGACCGAGACCGGACGTCCGACCCCCTCCAGCGACCGGACGACCGGCCTCCACCGAACGTCCGACAACTCCCATCCAGAACCAAAACGCCGGAAGTCCGACAAGTACCGAACGACCGGACCCTCGCGAGCCACCGGACGTCTGGTACCCGTCGGACGTCCGACGCATGTCCGTGTGCAGAGTATCGGGCCGAGGCCCATGTATCCCCCACTTACCCCTTCATGGCCCTTGACTATATATACTCCTCCACCTCCTCCTAGTTAGGGTTAGCAAAGGATTAGCTCATGTTTGTGTGAGAGCTTTTCTCATCCACTTGGTTACCTTCTCCACGGAGATCGCGCCTCCTTCGGAGAAGATCATTCCAAGCGGATTCAAGACCCCCTCTTGCGTGGCCCCATCAAGACCTCCTCGCGGAGAAGAACCGGTTACCCTTTGTATCGTCCGTTGTTGACTTTGGATCGTGTATTCCCCTTTGTGTTTCGAGGATCTAGCATCTGTGTGACTATATCATGTTGGTTTTGAGAGTTCCTCTTGTGTTTTCCCTCATTTTCCCCTCGTGTTCTTCGTGTTCTTAGTTGGGATCCGCTCCTTTTGTGAAAGATCGGCTGTATAGGGTTCCACCCTACATCACTAAATAACCGTAAGTCGGAATTAAATAAACTTTATATGTAAATGGGGTGGAAAATGCATAGATTAACATGGTGCACTTTATTTTGCTGTTTAATAACATTAAAATTGTGTTTAGGGCAGAGCAGTAGAAAATTCGAAATATGTATATGAGGATTTTCCAGAATTGTTGTTTGTTGATCCGGCCTCATTTAAACTTGCCTATTCAAGGTTGTTTTCATATGCTTCACCTCTTGCCATGTTTAGAAACATTTAATATTGTTGGGTACATAAACGAGAGTGAACTAAATATTTGAATGTGGTGTTTCGTCAATATGCAACTCGTTGCATATTGAGCTCGACTTAATTTGTAGTTTTGTTTGTTGCACTTTGCCATGCCATGACTCATTAAACCGGACATGCATCATACTTGGTTGCGCATCATGCCATGTTTATGCTTGTTGGTTTACCATGTTGTCTGCTTCTTTCCTGTTGTGCTTATTCTCTATAGTTCTCGGTTTTGTTGCGATTTTGAGGATCCGTTCGACTGCGTTGGTTCGTCTTCTTCATGGACTCGGTCTTCTTCCTAGCGGGATCTCAGGAAAGATGACCGATACCTTGGATCTCACTACTATCTTTGCTTTGCTAATTGTCTTGATGCTATTGCTATGTCGCGCTACCCACCACTTGTTTATGAAGCGTCCCAAATTGCCATGAAATAGCCTCTAACCTTTCCACCCTCCCAGCAAACCATTGTTTGGCTATGTTACCGCTTTGCTCAGCTCCTCTTATAGCGTTGCTAGTTGCAGTTGCAGGTTGTTCCATGTTGGAACATGGATATCATGGGATATCACAATATCTCTTATTTAATTAATGCATCTATATACTTGGTAAAGGGTGGAAGGCTTGGCCTTTTGCTTGGTGTTTTGTTCCACTCTTACCGCCCTAGTTTTCATCATACCGGTGTTATGTTCCTTGATTTTGCGTTCCTAACACAGTCGGGGTTTATGGGCCCCCTTGACAGTTCGCTTTGAATAAAACTCTTCCAGCAAGGCCCAACATTGGTTTTACCATTTGCCTAATAACAACTAAAACTTGCATAGGGACGTCCCGGGCGCCGAGGATAACTAATTAACAACCCGGGCCAGTGCTCCTCATGAGTGCTGGTCCAAACTAGAGCACTGTGCGGGACCACCCCTTGGCAACTTGGGGTATTTGGTACTTGTACGCTTAGCTCATCCGTCACGGCCTGAGACGAGATACGCGCGGCTACTCTCAGGGTGTCGGCACGTCGGGAGGTCTTGCTAGTTTTGTTTTACCATTGTCAAAATGTCTTGTGAACCGGGATTCCGAGCTTGATCGGGTTGTTTCGGGAGGAGGATTTTCCTCCGTTGATCGTGAGAGTTTGTGATGGACTAAGTTGGGACACCCCTGCAGGGTTTAAACTTTCAAAAGTCGTGCCTGTGGTTATGTGGCAGATGGGAATTTCTTAATATCTGGTTGTAGAGAACTTGACACCAGATCCGAAATAAAATACACCACCGCATGTGTAATAGTGACCGTCTCTTTTCGAGCAAGTTCGAGAAGAGAACATAGTGGGGCTATGTTTGATTCGTAAGTAGTTCAGGATCACTTCTTAATCATTACTAATTGCGACCGTTATGTGTAGTTTCTCTTCTTATTCTTGTACTCGTAAGTTAGCCACCATACAATGCTTAGTCGCTTGCTGCAACCTCACCACTTATCCATTCCATACCCATTAAGATTTGCTAGTCTTGATACCCATGGTAATGGGATTGCTGAGTCCTCATGGCTCACAGATTACTACAACAACAGTTGCAGGTATAGGTAATGTGATGTCATGACGTGAGAGCGATGTTTACTTGTTTTGGAGTTCATCTTCTGCTTCTCTTCGATCAAGGGATAGGTTCTTGGTCGGCAGCCTGGGCTAGCAGGGTGGATGTCGTTTGACTTTTTGTTTGTGTTTCATCCGTAGTCGGATGTTGCTCTTATGTATGATGCTTGATGTATGTGTGAGGCAAATGTATGCCTTGTTTGTATCCCCATTGAGTTGTATATGGTATGATGTAAGGATATCCACCTTGCAAAAGCGTCTTTAATATGCGGCTCTATATTTGTTGGGACCTTCGAGTTCCTCTTGGATAGAATCGCATATTGGGCATGACAACTGCTCTGAGATCTTTGTGTTGATGCCACTTCATCCTGAAATGTTTCTGTAAGTACACATGACTAAGGCAAAAATATAGTTACAACAGTGAAGCGGGCAAGACAGACTATCTTGTACATGGCAAAACAGGACTAACAATGATGTTACACGTCATGAAGCATAAGCACGTGATATTTTCAAAATTATAGAAATGGTAGTCTGTGCAGCCTGCATATAGAAATCTCTCTTAGCTCACCAGAGGAGCATGCTGTTGGGGCCAAATCCAAAACACAGACAGGTTACAAATTTAGACCACACGCAGCTACTGAACATATATCTTGCACATAAGTAAGCAAGCAATTGGCCATTTTGTAGCTCAATTAACTAGCTGGAACATTGTGTGCCATGTTACAGAGGAGTCTTAGGGAGCGTAATGAACAACAGAGGGATTAATGCAAACCTGGTACAACAAACAAAACTATGCAATCATTAGCCTCTTATAAACTAGATTATGAGCCTCATGAAGTAATAGTTGGTTAATAGACTTCAAAGCTTCAGGCACACTTTGCCAGAGTAATTAAATGGTAAGGCCTTTAATTATGTCAACTAATAGTTATACAACTACCCTACATCAGGCATCATTGTTTGGGCATCTCATTAACTGAGGACAAATAAAGCAATTGAAAAGAGCAATTTAACTATGCCTAAAACAAACAAGCAATTGAACTGTTGAGTTGGTGAGTTGGAAGCATGCATACATGCACGCCTCAATAACATCCATGGCCTAGCTACATTTACTATATAGAGGAACAAGTAATGTAATATTGTTTTCCCCCTATGGAGCATCTTGACTAGTATGTAATCAACATCCTAGTAATGATAGGGAGGCTAATGATGTGAATATGCGTTTGGTTATGACATTTATGATATCGACAACTCTACCATAGCAGGAAGCAGTTTCACACTATTCACTAGTATAAGATGTTTTAGATATATAAAAGTATACTACATCCGTAATCAGTGAACAGACACGTTAAAATGTGTTTACATACATCTGATTTACAAAAAAAGTTAGAACATCATATAGTAGTCAGCGGAGGGAGTTTTATTCGACGGCCCAATGACTGGGTTACAGGTGAAATTGAACTGTTGAGTTGGAAGCATGCATACATGCACGCCTCAATAACATCCATGGCCTAGCTACATTTACTATATAGAAGAACAAGTAATGTAATATTGTTTGCCCCCTATGGAGTATCTCGACTCGTATGTAATCAAGATCCTAGTAATGATAGGGAGGCTAATGATGTGAATATGCATTTGGTTATGACATTTATGACATCGACAACTCTACCATAGCAGGAAGCAGTTTCACACTGTTCACTAGTATAAGATGTTTTAGATATTTAAAATTAGACTACATCCATAATGAGTGAACAGACACGTACAAATGTGTTTACATACATCTGATTTACAAAAAAGTTAGAACATCATATAGTAGTGAGCAGAGGGAGTTTTAATCGATGGCCCAATGACTGGGTTACAAGTGAAGAACCCTACACAAGCACAATGTCAGAAAAATAGGATGTCCTGATAATTGTAATACAGTGACTTACCATAACTGGTTGAGCAGGCTCAGCACTGCTCCTCCTTCTCTTGCAAGGCTCCTTCCTAACATCTTGTACTTGGAAATCCACAATCTTATCTTCATTGCACCCCCTCTGCAAGGTGACATAAACTAGTTACTGGTCTCCTTGGAAGATAAATATGCAAACTTCCAAGTCTGTGACAACACCAAAGGATGAGTTTATAACAAAACAACACCACATAATGAAACATGCCACACCTCTTGCACACAATTAAATGAGAATTTACTATGTGTGTGCTGTGTGAAAACTAGGCATACCTTCGAACATGACCTCCAGGTACTCTTGGAGAGCCTACTTTAGTGTACAGCCAAACTTTTATGTTACATATGAGTTATACAAGCCCCCACTACAACAACCCTTAGTGTTTAGATTGATGACAAGCTATGTTAGGTCAAGAACAGCAAGTAATCAAAGCAAACAGTCCTAGTATGGCTGGCTGATACAAACAAGCAATTGAACAGATATGTGAGCAAATCTTGCACAACACTGAATTACATATCAGGAAAAGAAGCATAGAAGGAGGCTTAAAGACCATCACTTGACTGACCAGATTTAAGGGGCATTTAAACATCATGTGCAATGTATGAACTAACATAAACATTGCATATTTCAGATTCTATAATGAAATGCACATGTATTAGGTTATGTCATGTATGATGCCTAAATGTACACTATAGCAGGCATGATGATAGAGGCAAAGGTGTCCCGTCTTTCGATGAGATGGTGGCTATCGTTTATGGTGGAGTAGACTTTGACGATCTGACTACGAACGTTCGAGGACGTCGCGCCTTAGCAATCGCTAAACCAACTCCGAGAGGTTATTGACCACGCCGGAGCACGATCAACCTGACCACGAGGGTCTGTTTCCTTCGCGCAAACAAAGAACAAGCAAGAAAATGAGATTGCAATCTGGATATTGCGAATATAAGAGCAAAGCTTTATTAATGAAGGTGGGGTTCTGTGATGTCTTTTTCTGGTCGTTGAACACAAACGAAGTACGCGAAGTTGCAGCTATGGCAAACTTTTAATCTAAACAAAACTCAAAGTCTAAACGGTGCCCTAAGGGCTATATATATGGAGGAAGAGGGGGGGAATTTCGTGGCCCTTGGAGGAGGGGTACGAAACCAACCCTATCTCTTGTTTCCCCACACATACGGACTCTAAAAACAGCCTATACTAGAGTATTTCGAAATTACATGAGCCTGTCCCAATAATAAGGTGACACAACACCTATAATATCCTCTGGATGAAATTTATGAAGTGGCATCTTGTATATTTCTTCCAAGGCTTCATGCACTCATTATGGTGGCTGCAAAGTCCTAAAATCATCACTTGTAACTCCATTCTTGTTCCCCATGCGCATGCCATCATCTCCATGCTTGGTATTGCTCTAGTGTTCATCTCTCTTATCCATGCCAGGCCCTTCATTTGTAAGCAAAAAAAAATGTATCCAATTTAGGCAGCATCATATTCTCATGAACATTAGAATCATTACCAAGAAACGAAAGTACGTGATAATTTAATTGGCGTGCGCGAGCTCTCGTAATTGGTCCAACATATGTAGCAGTAGGGGATATGGGTGTAACAATGGTATTGATGTCCTCATCATCCTCCCCTTCTTGAAATGAAGTCGTCCTCGACGGAAGCTCATCTTCCTCACCCAAATAAGGCTTCAAATATGCAATGTTAAAGTGGGACTAACCCCAAAATCTGCAGGAAACTCAAGTTTATATGCATTATCATTTATTTTGTCTAACACCTTAAAAGGACCATCAGCACGTGGCATTAGCTTTGATTGGCGCAAATCAGGAAATATATCCTTACACAATTGTAACCAAACAAGATCTCAAGGTGCAAACACAACATGTTTTCTACCCTTATCTCCAGCAAGTTTATATTTAGCATTCATACGCTCAATGTCTTCCTTAGTTAAACTCATGCATTTTAAAGATCAATTTAGCACGTTGTTTAGCCTCAAAATTAACCTTCTCCGAAGATGGAAGAGGCAACAAACCAATAGGTGCACGAGGTAGGAAACCATACACAATTTCAAAAGGGCACATCTTAGTAGTAGAATGCAACGAACGATTATAAGCAAATTCAATATGAGGCAAGCATTCTTCTCACATTTTCTTACTATTCTTCAAAACAGCCCTAAGCATAGTAGACAATGTTCTATTGACTACTTCAGTTTGACCATCAGTTTGGGGGTGACAGGTAGTACTAAAAAGCAGTTTAGTCCCCAACTTAGCCCATAAACATCTCCAAAAGTGGCTAATAAATTTAGTATCACGATCTGAAACAATAGTATTTGGCACACCATCCAAGCGAATAATTTCACGAAAGAACAAATCAGCAACATTAACAGCATCATCGCTTTTATGACATGGTATAAAGTGTGCCATTTTCGAGAATCTATCCACGACAACAAATATGCTATCTGAAAGTGTGTTAAGTCGACTAGTGGGGGGTGAATAGGCGATTTTTACAAATTCGTCACTGAGGAATTTCAGGGTGAGGAAATTCCTAAGTCACGAACGACTAGCAGCGGAATAAGTACTCAGATGCAAGCATAACAGAACAGAAGCACAGTCATCGTGATGAAATGAAAACAAGCACAGAGTACAGAAAGCATAAACACATGATAAGCAGGCTGAAGACAAACCGACTGAAGAAATTGAACTGAGGAAATTGTGAAAGTCTTCAGTCAAAGTCTTCAAACAGTAACGATCAAGTACACAGCAAAGTAATGAAGGACTAAAAGGGTTGAGGAAATAGAACCAGTTAGCTCGGTAAAGACAGTGATTTGGTAGACCAGTTCCAACTACTGTGACAGTTGTACGTCAGGTTGGAGCGGCTAGGTATTTAAACCTGGGGACACACAGTCCCGGACACACAATCCTCACCGTATCCTCCTTGAACTAAGGTCACACAGACCTCGCCCAATAACTCGTGGTAAGTCTTCAGGTGACTTCAAAACCTTCACAAACTCGGTCACTCGGCGATCCACAAGTTCCTCTTGGATGCTCGAGACCATGACGCCTAACCGTCTGGAAGATGCACAGTCTTCAAAGGTAACAAGCATCGGATCCACACAGGATCAATCTCTTCAATGATGCTCAATCACTTTGGGTTTGTAGGTGTTTGGGTTTGGGTTTTCCTCACTTGATGATTTTCGCTCAAAGTCCTCGGAGGATGGGATGCTCTCAATGACAAGTGTCAGTTTCTCTCGGAGCAGCCAACCAACTAGTGGTTGTAGGGGACGGCTATTTATAGCCTAGGGAGTAGCCCGACATGATAAGGCATAAATGCCCTTCAATGAAATGACCGTTAGGTGGGTAAGATATTTTGGGACAGCTGGCGCATAGCACAGCAACGGTCGGAAATTTGAGGTTCAAATTCCTCAGGGCTATCATGTTCCTCACTTGTAGGCAATCCGCACTGGCGAATTCCTAACTCCTCAGTCAGAACAAATTCCTCAGAGACCAGAAGAACTTCGTCTCTGTCACTGAAGAAATTGACTGAGCTATATGAGATTTCCAATGGCTTCACTCGAAGGGATTGGTAGGTGTAGGATTTTGAGTTGAGTATCACTTGGAAACTTTTCCTTAGTTTTTGCTCGGACCCCTTTAACAGTACGGTGTTTCCTATGACTCAAGCAAGAGAAAATGAAACTACGAAAACCAAAGTCTTCACGCTTCATGTTCCTCGTATGAATATCAAGTCTTCATGGTCACACCAATTTCTTCACTTTCAAAGTCTTCAGAAAGCCAAAGTCTTCAGTTGAAGACAATCATTTTTAGGGGTCGACTTTCTCTGTAAATATAAAACTCCTCATAGACTTATAGACCTGTGTACACTCACAAACACATTAGTCCCTTAACCTATAAGTCTTCAATACACCAAAATCACTAAGGGGTACTAGATGCACTTACAATCTCCCCCTGTTTGGTGATTGATGACAATATAGGTTAAGTTTTCAATGGGGATAAATATATGAAGTGTAAATACTGATATTGAGGAATTTGATTGCAAGATATAGAAGAACTCCCCCTGAAGATGTGCATATGTGAGGAATTTGCTTTTTGAAGCATTGCACATAAAAGAGTAGAATCATCGAGTTCTCCGCCTATATCTTGTAATTCATACACGCATTTAACATATGATCTGAAGAATTTGAAATGTATGATGAAATATGGTGACTGATGTAATTTAGCATGCGTGCATTAACATATATGAGGGAATAGCACGCAAAAGAACATAGCGAAAGTACCAGACCACCATCGGAGTTAAGATTACAACTCGATCCAACAAAGTTTTCAAAAGAATGAGAGTTGTAACTTAGCAAAAAAACCCATAAATAGAGACCCGCTTGAATACTAACTCAAATTTCTCCCCCTTTGTCATCGAATGACCAAAAGGGACAAAAAATGAGGACTAATGCCCCTGAAGAATAACATCATTGAGTCGATGGAGGAGCGCGAGCATTGTTGGGGTCAGTTGTTGAAGTAGGGCCTGCCGCAGTGTCGTCCAAGTCTTCATTTTCATCAGTCTCGTGCGATGAAGAATAAGAGGTTGCCACCAAGTGAGGAACTTTGACCTTCTTGAATTTCTTCGAAGGTGGCTGAGACCAGTCAAAGTCCCGCTTGAAGCCCACCTGCTTAAGATCTTCTTCACCGTAGAGATGAGATAGAACAACCCAGGTGCGATCAAATACTTCCTAGAGGTAGTAGTGGTTCTTCTTCACTGAATTCTGAGTGATGGTCATCTTCTGAAGAATTGAACCAAACTGATGCTTGACCCATTTATGGTTGCGATCGACCTTCTGGTGAAGACTGAGGAGGAGCTCACGATCAGTCGTCACCCTTGGAGCTGTGCCTTGAGGATTTTGCTTTGAAGCATTAGCGGGAGAGTCATGGGTGGTAGAGTCATCATTGGTGGAGTAGGATGCAGCTTTGCGAAATTGTCCATCCAATGGACGAATGCCTTCATCAATAACCGCAGTCGCCTTGCCCTTCTCATCAGCTGAGGAAAATGTCCGCTTAAGGACTTAAATAGGGGGCAAGTAGCTGCCATGGTTAAGAGTATTCGCCTTGTAATTGATTGAAGACCTTGATATGAGGAATCTCATAATCCAAGGAGCGTAAGGCTTCAACTCAAAAGGTGAAAATGCAACATTCGCCAGAGTCCTCATGAAGAAATCATGGTAGTTGACAGGAACGCCATGGATGATGTTGAATAGCAAATTATTCATGATGCCAATGACTTCTTCTTCATTAGAATCGTGGCCTTTGATAGGACTCAGGGTCTTGGTCAGAATCCTGTAGATGGTTCTTGGCACATAGAGCAATTCCTTCACGAGGAATTTGGTTCTGGGGGCTTGACCAGGCTTCAGCGGCTTCATCAACACTTGCATATAATGATCAGATAGCTCAGGCTCACTGTAGATGAGCTGCGCACCTTCAAGGGGAGGACTGACAGGTAGGGCATGAAGTAATTCAGAGGCTGGTGCTTTATAGTGCGTGTTCTCTGTCATCCTGTCCAGCACCCATGAATTCACATCTTCAGCATTGCCGGTTATGTGCAATGTAGCGTAGAACTGAAGAATTAGCTCTTCATTCCAGTCAACGAAGTCAGTGCAGAAATTGAGCAGCCCAGCGTCATGAAGAACACTAAGGACTGGGGTGAAGCATGGCAGCGACTCCATATCAACATGATGAATATGCTCATGGTCGAAGATCTTGTCTTTGTCAAAAAGCAGAGAAGAACAAAAATTCATCTGACTTGTTGTCCAGAAACGCTTGCGGCAAA
This sequence comes from Aegilops tauschii subsp. strangulata, assembly GCF_002575655.3. Classification (NCBI taxonomy): domain Eukaryota; kingdom Viridiplantae; phylum Streptophyta; class Magnoliopsida; order Poales; family Poaceae; genus Aegilops; species Aegilops tauschii. The sequence continues at coordinate 247,531,252 of NC_053040.3, read as the reverse complement.
GACGAGTAGAGTCATAAGGGTTGAAGTCAGTGAAGAATACATGCTTGTGAAAGAAGTCATCATCTTTGAAATTTTGCTTCCTTGAGAAGGGATTCTTCGTCTTGGGCTGAGGAGCATTAGTCAATGTCTTCATAGCCTCAGGAATCACAGCCTCAGGAGTCACAGGCTGAGGAATTTAAGAGTCAACTTTTTCAGTGGCAGCCTGGGTCTCCACTTCTTCAGCAGCATGAGCATCAGCACTAGTGGCTGGAATTTCTTCAGGAATGGTGAGCAGTGAAGCTTGAGGTTCATTAGAGCCCATTTGAACTTCTTCTGTCTGAACTGGGGACTGAGGAATCTGTTGTAGTGGGGTGAACATGGGTGAATTGGGGTGATGACTTTCCCAATAGTCATCATCCAGCACTGGAGTGGTGCACCCAATGTCCACGTCTTCTTCTTCATCATCAATTTCCTCAACGCCTGCCTCTTCAGCTGTGAACTGAGGCATAGGCAATGATACCAATGGAGTGGACGTGATGTTGTCCACCCCAATTTCTTCATCCAACTGCTCTGACGAAGCAGCAGAAGGATCTTCATCCGATCTGCTAGGGATCTCATAATCCTCACCAAAGCGAACAATTTCCTTTGATGGCATGCTTGAGACAGGAATAACATCAATTGGATTCTCAAAAGAGCTTGTCAAAGTCTTCTTCTTCTTTGGTGCTGAAGACTCTGAGGTGGCGGATGCTTTCCTTTTCTTCACCACAGCTCGCTCCGCAGCTGTCGGTGTGGAACGACACCTATGGGATCACAAGAACCCCTACTACGGTTGCCGGGGCGCAGGGTTGCGAGAAGTGCAGGATTAGTAACCAGCACAAGGATCGTTTACCCAGGTTTGGGCCGCGAGGATGCGTAAAACCCTAGTCCTGCTTTGGTGGGTGTATTTCAGAGAGTTCTTGAGTTCTCGAACTAGCTATGGTGAATGCGTGGCTCGAAAGAGCCTAATCCTTCTCCAGTATGCCACGGGCCTCCTTTTATAGTCGAAAGGGGCTGCCACAGTGGCATATAGGAGGTGGAAAGGCGTACAGTATTGCGAGCTCATTGCTCGTATTACAGGACAAGACGCATTTAATGCGCCGCTGAGGTGTCCCCTAGCTTTATCGGGGGCGGGGGCGAGGCCCGTCCCGTTCGTCGCCACTCTTCCTCGCTTCGACACGTGCCCTGGCCAGCGATGCGTGCGGCGCCATGTAGGCACACAGGCAGCTAAGGTGGCGCGGTGGTGGAGTCTTCACGAAGATCTGCATGCCGCCACGCAGGCGCTTGATGAGTTGGCCCGGGAGCTGCATGTTGCCACGTAGGTGCCTGCTCAGCTGGTTGAGCTGGCAGCTGCATGCAAACAGCGGCGGAGACTTGGTTGGTGCGGGCCTGGCAGTGGCCCCGCTGGCGTCCTCGGTGAGGGCCTTGCCGGGGGGCCCGGCAAGGGTCTTGCCGTGGCACGCTGTCGTCCCCGGCAAGGACCTTACCGGGGGTCTGATGGCTTTCCTCGGCAAGGTTCTTGCCGAGGATCGTCGTCTTCTAATCCTCATCTGATCTTGTGAGTTCCTTGTCTTCACAAAGATATGCATGCCACCATGGAGGTGCCTCCCGAGCCCTGGCCCAACATGGTAGACGGTGTTGGGGACGTGGGCTCAAGGGTGGCTCGCTCCGTTGGTGTTTGGGCGTGCTGCCCCGGCAAGGGTCTTGCCGGGGCTGCTGAGGCCGTCCCCGGCAAGGGTCTTGCCGGGGCTACTGACGCCATCCCCGGCAAGGGTCTTGCCGGGGGAAAACTGCGCCGCCCCTCTGCTCTTTGTGGTCTTGGCCTTGGCGTTGCTCTGGCTGCCTCGGGCTTCGTTTTTACCTCGGTTCACCTCCCCTGCTCTGCTTGGTGTGGCCGTGGGCGCGGCTCCGACTGCCTGCGTACAGGTTAAGGGGTACAAAGGTGTGCCCCTTCTTTTGTACACCGACAGGAGCCCCCGGGCCTGGGCCACACATAAGCGCGACACGATGTTGGTCCAGGCCAAAAACGGTGCGCGGGCAGGCGGGGCGGTTTTTACCGCGGTAAAACTTTTCGCGCACTGCACTTCCCACGACCGCGCGTGGCGTGGTGCGGCGTGGAGGGGTGCGCGTGACGTGGGCGGCATGCGTGGGGCGGTTCCCGCACGCGTGCGTCACATCGCAGTAAATGGGCAGGGCGACCCGCGGCTTCGCCATAAAAAGGGATAACCGCGAGCGCACTGTTCATTTACCCTCCATGTAGTCCGCCTTCTTCCCCTCGATAGTTGACGTGCTCGAGCTTCGGGAAGCCTTCATGCCCCTGTGGGGGGTGAACACCGGGGGAGAAAAGTCGGGGCATCCAGCCACGCGCGTCATCCCCGCCAACTGCGCCGAGGCCGCCCCAAATCGGTACCCCTTCTTTGTCGACTATTTTTCCTGCGGGCTTTGTCCTCCTTCTCCGATTTCTTCAGCGACATCATGCACACCTTTGGCTTCCGCCTCTTGGATTTTACCCTGAATGCGGTGGCATGCATGGCCCTCTTCGCGCACCTCTGCGAAGGCTTCGCCGGGGTGCACCCCAACACGGCGCTCTTTCGCCATTACTTCTCCCCACAGATCCAACCAGGGGCGCCATCTCCGGTTGCATCACCTAGATCCCAAGGTCCAAGGGGGCGTATCCGGAGGGCGCCATGAAGGAGAGGTGGGAAGAATGGCGGGGCCGGTGGTGCTGGATTGAAGAGCAGGACCCGCTGTCGTTCTGCGAAGTTCGCCAGGCGCCGCCGGTCCGCAGAAGCGATTGGAGCGACGTCGACGCCGACGACGAGAGGCTCACGATCGCCACCACCAGGATCCTTCGGCTCACCGAGGCCGGGCTCACCCCGGAGATGATCGGGGCGGATTTCATCCGCCACTGGATCGCTCCACTTCACAGCAAGGGGAGGCCAGCCTGGCTGTTCACGAACCCCGCCGACATCATGCGGCTTCTCCCCGGCCTCGACCACAACTTCACAGTGATGGGGCATGCCCATTTCTGCTAGCGGCTCTTCCAGCTCGATGTGGGCCGCGATGGCGAGGTCGAGCGAACCGGCAAGGCCGCGAGGGCCGCCGTGAAGGCCGACAAGGTCTTCAAGGGGCATTTGTTCAAGCCGCCGGCAGGGGTGGTCCCGTTGTGCAATAACTCGCGCCGGACCGAGATCATCGCCATGATGCCGGACTGCAACGTGCATGGCCCTGACCCGAGCTGGAAGGAGCCGGAGGACGTCGAGGTGCAGCAGTTTTTTGACACTCTGCACAAGGTGTACATCAACGCCGACGCCGAGCGGCTGCTCGTCCAGGACACCACCCAGGCGGAACTGGACTACATCGCTACCAGGGCAAGGGAGGCGCAGCTTGCCGAGGAGGCCGGCAGCGCTGGTGGTATGGAGGACAAGGCTGCGACGGCCGCGGAGGAGGAGGAGCTCGTTTGATGGGCGGCGGCCGCCGGGGAAGCCAGCAGCGCCGGCACCGAGGCTCCTCGGGTTGAGGAAGCGGCCGACGAGTCGTCGGAGGAGGAGGCCGGGGCTGTTGACCCTCCGGCCACAGGGAGAGGGCGAGTCCTGCGGCGGGCCACTTCCGGCGAGCCAGTGTGCCCGTCAGGGCCGCGCGGCGGCCAAAGTCCCCGGAGGAGTACGCGCGTCAGATGAGAGCCGCGGCAGCGAAGAAGGTGGTGCAGGCCGCGACAGCGAGGAAGAAGGCATCTGCTTCTTCTTCGTCCAAGTGGGTGCACACTCCGCCCTCCTCCCCTCCTCCAGCGAATGCCGATGCGGGGGTCACTTTCGACTTCGGATCCCTCAGCCCGAGGAGGAAGAGGAAAACAGCAGAGGAGGAGGTGGACGACGAGTAAGTATCTGGCTTCTTCCCGTCATCTGTGTCTCCTCAATCTATGTCGCTTGTCTTGACTTGTTTTCATCTTTGCAGGGACGCGGAGACGCTGGCCCAAAGGGTGAAGAGGGCCAAGACCTCGGCGGGTGGCCAGCCCCCGGCTGGTACTTCAAGGGCGCCACCGGTGGTGCTGAGTAGCCCGGACAGCAGCCCCTGGCACAGCACCCAGCGTAACTTCATTATCCTCCCCTCGTCGACATGTGTCAGGGGTACGATACTTTGGTGCTGACCTTGCCGGGTATGCAGGAGGAGAGCGGCAGCAGGAGGAGCCGCAGGGGGCTACTCCCAACACGCCGCCCCCATCGACCACGCCGCCCCGAGGGGCGTCCCAGGCAAGGGCGCCAAGCACCGAGCCTACGCACATGGAGGAGGAGGAGGAGGAGGAGAACATGGGTGCTGGCGGCTTTGCCTCAGCACCAAATGTTGGTGGGGAGGGGACTTCTTCTTCCCAGCCTGGGACTGGCGCTGGTAAGTCGCTCGGCTTTCGTCCCTGTTCCTTTTTCTTTCTGGCTCTTGGCCTCGCCTCACTCCCTTCTTTGGCGTCCAGATTCCTCCTCGGTGAACCCAAAGAACGTGGACGCTGTCATTGAGAACGTCGCCAAGGCCGCCGAGGCGGATGCCGAGAAGATCGCGACGAGGAGGCCGCCAAAGGTGCTGCGGAGGACGCCGCCAAGGGGCCTGCCGGGGAGGCCGGCAGAGCCGCTGCTGGGGAGGCCGGCAAGGGGCCTGCCGGGGAGGCCAGCAGGGCCGCCGCCGAGGAGGAGGAGGAGGTGGCTGATGACCGGCCTTCCTCCTCCGCTGCTTCCGGCACCGGCAAGTACCTGAGGGTGAGCGACGACTTGTTCGTTCACCTTCCAAGCGCGTCGAGCACCAGGACACCCATTGAGGGAGAGGTGTTCGATGACGAAGTGCTTGCCGCCGCCGGGCTTGAGGTCATCGACGAGCCGAGCGTTGGTGGCGACGGCTCCCAGGAAGAGCGGCTCCTCCACGCCATGGGCGCCAGCTTCCGAAAGCTCCAGGCGCTCCACCGCGCCCGCCTGGACAAGGCTAAGTCTAGGACGGCGGTGGTGGAGAAGGCGGAGGCGGACCTCCAGAAGCGCGTTGCCGAGACGCAGGACTGGTTCCGCCAGGCTCACGAGGAGCTGAAGGCCACCCAGGGCGAGCTGGCCAAGCGCGACGTGGAGCTCACCATGAAGCTGGCCGACATCGAGAAGGCCCAGGAGACGGCGGAGGGCTTGGCCGCGGTAGCCGAGGCCGCCCGGACTGAGCACCAGGCCGCACTGAACTCCTAGGAGGCGCGCGAGGAGAATCTTGCCGCCACGCTCCGCGGCAAGGATGAAGAGGTGGGGAAGCTTGTCTTGCAATGGACCCATGAGCTGGAGTAGAGGCACCAGGAGGCGCTCGATGCCCAGGCCCTAGTCCATGCTGGCAAGGTGAAGGAGCTGGAGGCGGAGCGGGACAAGCTGAAGGAGTAGGCCCTGAAGCTGTCCCATGAGAAGGACACGCTCAACGGCGCCCTGACGAAGGCGCAGGGCGCGGCCATCAGCAAGGCCGGGGAGCTCTCCGAGGCCAACAAGTCCATCAAGGACCTCACGCTGAAGCTGGAGGGCCTCGAGGGGATGCTCACGGAGGCCAAAGCCCGGGAGGGGGCCCTGGACAAGGAGCTGGAGACCAAGAAGCAACTGCAGAAGAACGAGGCCACCGAGAATAAGGATTTCAAGGAGGGCGTGAACCGCTGGATCGGCCGCCTCGAGGACGTTGCCGGCAGGATCACCGCGCAGCTGGCTACCATGGGGATGCCAAGCGTGAGGTACGCCCCAGAGCGCAGCGGGACCACCAACGCCAAGCTGACCTTGTGCTTCGAGTGCGTTCTTGGGGCTCTGGAGCAGCTTCACGCCAACTGGGCGGCCTCACTGGCCGACGAGGCCCGGAGGCTTTGCCAAGGCGCCATGACCAAGGTTCTCACCAAGGTGGCTCACCGGTACCCCGACCTCGGCTTCGACGCCGCGCTGGAGAGCTTGCCGGAGGATACTGACCTCGCGCCGCTCAGGGAGCGCATCAAGCCCATCATCAGCCGTGTCGGCGGAATTCTAAGGGTGGAGGGCCAGCGCCAGGATTAGGCACCCCGTTTCTTTTTGTTGCTGCAAGTTCACAACCAAGACAATTTTTATCCTTAGTTAGAATTGCGGCAACAGGTGATGTAATATAACTTCTGCAGCATTTTTGACATTATGCATGTTATTTTCCTGTTCGATTCTCTTAACTGGGTAGGTTTGCCGGCGCGTAAACCCAGGGCGGCGTCTTGGGGACGGATCCCCATTGGCCAGCCGGGTGTGCTTGCTGCTGGGCGAACCACCTTACCGCCCTTAGCGCGGCCGCTCGAACTGTCGAGCTTGACTCGAGTCAGAGTCGGGAGCGTTGCCAAGTGCGGAAGGCTACCCTGCCACTCCCGACGCGGCTACTTTGAGCTGTTGAGCGGACTCGAAACAGAACAAGGGTGTTGCCTATCGCGGGAGGGCCCCTTCGCGTGCAGGTTTTCCATACATAGGCAAGATCTCCGAGCATGATAACCTTATGTATAAAAGGAAATAACTCAAGGCTCTGAATGACTTAGCTTTTCTGTCGCCGCGCTAACGTCCTTCGCGTTCGCAGGCGGCGCTCTTTTCTCCTGGCCATCTCCTTCTTGGGAGCCACGGCGATGAAGAAACGCTAGGCCAGGTACTAGACCAGATTCTCACAATTGCGCCCCCTACCTGGCGCGCCAAAGATGTCGGTGTGGAACGACACCTATGGGATCACAAGAACCCCTAATACGGTTGCCGGGGCGCAGGGTTGCGAGAAGAGTAGGATTAGTAACTAGCACAAGGATCGTTTACCCAGGTTCGGGGTGCGAGGATGCGTATAACCCTAGTCCTGCTTTGGTCGGTGTATTTCAGAGAGTTCTTGAGCTCTCGAACTAGCTATGGTGAGTGTGTGGTTCGAAAGAGCCGAATCCTTCTCCAGTATGCCATGGGCCTCCTTTTATAGTCGAAAGGGGCTGCCACAGTGGCATACAGGAGGTGGAAAGGCGTACAATATTGCGAGCTTATCGCTTGTATTACAGGACAAGACGCATTTAATGCGCCGCTGAGGTGTCCCCTAGCTTTATCGGGGGCGGGGGAGAGGCCCGTCCCGTCCGTCGCCGCTCTTCCTCGCTTCGACACACGCCTTGGCCAGCGATGCGTGCGGCGCCATGTAGGCACGCATGCAACTGAGGTGGCGCGGTGGTGGAGTCTCCACGAAGATCTGCATGCCGCCACGCAGGCGCTTGATGAGTTGGCCCGGGAGCTGCATGTTGCCACGCAGGTGCCTGCTCAGCTGGTTGAGCTGGCAGCTGCATGCGAACGGCGGCGGAGACTTGGTTGGTGCAGGCCTGGCAGTGGCCCTGCTGTCGTCCTCGGTGAGGGCCTTGCCGGGGGGCCCAGCAAGGGTCTTGCCGTGGCGCACTGTCGTCCCCGGCAAGGACCTTGCCGGGGGTCTGATGGCTTTCCTCGGCAAGGATCTTGCCGAGGATCGTCGTCTTCTAATCCTCATCTGATCTTGAGAGTTCCTTGTGTTCACAAAGATCTGCATGCCACCATGGAGGTGCCTCCCGAGCCCTGGCCGAACATGGTCGACGGTGTTGGGGACGTGGGCTTAAGGGTGGCTCGCTCCGTTGGTGTTTGGGCGTGCTGCCCCGGCAAGGGTCTTGCCGGGGCTGCTGAGGCCGTCCCCGACAAGGGTCTTGCCGGGGGAAAACTGTTCCGCCCCTCTACTCTTTGTTGTCTTGGCCTTGGTGTTGCTCTGGCTGCCTCGGGCTTCGGTTTTACCTCGGTTCACCTCCCCTGCTCTGCTTGGTGTGGCCGTGGGCACGGCTCCGACTGCCCGCGTACAGGTAAAGGGGTACAAAGGTGCGCCCCTTCTTTTGTACACCGACAACAGCTTTAGTTTTCTTCGCTTCTGATGCAGAAGGAAGAACAGGACTTGGCGTCTATGCAGGAGGAGTAGAGGAAATTGGTTCATTTACCTCAGGCGCAACTGATGCAGTTGCCCTGGCTTGTTCAGGTTCTTCAGGCGTAGCGAGAGATGCTTTAGCTGGCTTAGCTTGATCCTCAGGCACAACACTAGTGGTTGCCCTGGCAATTTCATCAGCCTTGGTACTTGCAGTTTCATCAGCAGCCTGATTTTCATCGACAGTGCTGGCATGTTCTTCAGTGGGCTGAGCAGATGCTTCAGCCTGAGGAGATTCATGTTGCGATGAAGCAGCACCATTTGAAGTGAATTTTTCAGCCATCTTAACAAATCTAACTTTGGCTCCAAGCCACTCTACACGGTAGGCTTGGAATTCATCATTGAGTCCTTTGATCTCAGCTTGTGCAGCTACAAGTTCATCAGTTGTCATTTTGACAACGTTCTTCTTCAGAAAGCGCTCCTTCTTGTATTGAGCTTTGTTCAGCTGCCTGGCCTTCTCATATTTCCATTTTTCTTCGCCTATGAAGGTGGTCAGCATGTGACTTTGGCCAGGAGTAAGCTTGAAGTTAGGCATAGGAGTATTGGGGTCCTTGTGCCAGAGATCAATGTACTCAAGGATCAACTTGGGATCCAGCAGAAGAGGCACTTCACTTCCTTAGGCTCTAGCGGCCCTATGCTGTGTGTCTCTGATGATTTCAGCGAGTTCTTCATCATCAGCTTCGTCATCACTGGACGACACATGAAAGGCAACCTGCTTCTTGTGAGGACTTGGTCTTGGGCCTCGTCTAGTAGTAGCGTTAGTTTTCAGCAAGGTGGGGCCTATTGAGGATTGCGGAGGAGTTGAAGAACTTGCAGAAGCTCCTGAGACAATTGAGATGCCTTTGGTCCTTTGACACGAGGCGAGATGCACAGGTGCTGAGGACTTTGCCGGAGGAGTTGCGGGCTTTGTAACTTGAGGAACTGGAGCAGCGTGAGGAATTTGCCGTGAGGGCATGGATGAGCTGGGCTGTGAGGGCATTGCCAAAGAACTGGGCTTGTGCGCTAGCTTATTGACCATGGCCTTCTTAGGCTTGCTAGCAGAGGCCTCAGCAGCAGCAGCAGAGTCTTCATTGAATTTCCACACTGCTTCTTTAGCCATTTTGGCTAGCTTGGCTTGCCATTTAGCCCATTTATCAGGATAGTCCTCACCGCGCTTGACGCTGGTGGGATCATCTTCTTGGCCAGGTGCCAATGGAGGTCGTGGGCAAGGAGGGTGAAGAGCAAATTTCTTCATGTACTTTGGAGTGACATATCTGTACTCCCTGCATTCCTATGCCCACCTTGCGCTGATTCTTGTTCTCCTTGCCATGTTTGGATCATCATGAGTACAGTATTCTTCATAAATGTCCTCAGGGATCTCAAACGTTGTGCTGACTACCAGTTTCTTGCCTCCCTTCTGAGGTTTCTTGCCATCTGCCATATTCTTCAGCTGAGGATTTTGAACAATTGAGTTCTCTGAAGAAGTATGCAATTTTTCTTCGAGGAACGCTGCAAATGAGTTAAGTTGATGAGAACCTAGTGATTCAGCAGCAGACATGAGTACCTGTGAACAGAGTATAGGTGCGAAGAATTTGGAGAGGTCATATGCGTTCTCAGAAGTTTTTGCAAAAAGAACAAGTTTGAGGAATTTGACCAGAGGTGTCTTGAGGAATTTCACTAAGCGTTCTTTGACTTAGATTCCAGAGTTGTATAGATTGAAAATCCACACAATTGAGGAATGTTGAAGAAAAATGTTGCTTAGAGAAACAGATCAAGAACAGATGATTGTGTGAGGTGTTTAAAGTGTGGAAGTTGAAGAATAAACACCTTTTGAAGATTTTGTAGAAATCATCAGAATCAACAAGGGCAGTAAAAGTAGCTTTTAATTACCCTTGACGAAGAACACGATGAACTGGGAGTAGTAGATTGGAAGTTCGTCAGTCCAGATCTTCCACGCCCAAACTTGGCACAGGAAGACAGCTACGGCGGCGGTGGAGTGAAGAAATCCGTGGCCGGCGCAAGTACGACGGCGACGAGGTCGAGGCAGTGAAGCTCTTCCTCACCAGCGATGATGGAAGTAGCGGCGGTGCTAGGTCTGGAAGCTCAAGCGGGGTAAATGCAGTCTGAGGAGGGTGAGGGGTATATATAGCCGAGGTGAAAAACCGCTCGCCCCAGGAAAATGGACGAATGAGCCTCTGACTCTTCTCATCCTAGCGACATGTGTCACCCACGTACAGAGCAGTGGCGATCGTGTGAGATCGTGGGTGAATAGATAATTCCTATCATGGGATGTGGAATGGTTTAGGCGGCAAAAGCCGAAAATTTAGATAAGAAAATTTTAATGTTTCGTTCGCAAATTCTTCAGCTGACAAGGACACAGTGAAGACTTTGAACGGGTCTCAAATAGAACGCACATGAAGAATTTGTGAACAAATTGTGTTGAGTATAGCATAGAGGGGGAAGGGTATGATCAGATTCACTTAGCAGAAAAAGCAACTTGAAGAAATAGCAATAAGTAAATGCTGTAGAGGACTTATATATATATATATATATATATATATATATATATATATATATATATATATAGTCAATGAAGAACAACGACGGAAGGAGTGAAGACATTGCAAAGTTGAATAAATTGAACAACTGAGGAATTTCAAAACTGAAGAAAAACTCAAATTGAAGATTTTCAACTTTTGTTGGTGGCGTAACCCACCGTATAAGAATGATGATTTCAGACGCCGCGTACAATTGTCGTAGGGCTCTGATAATTAAATTCTTCATAATTTCTTCACACTTAAAGGGTTAGTCTTCATTGATTGAAGAAAAATGTTACTTCATGTGTTGCACATCTAAGTCATCAATTTTGCATAAGTGTTAGGATGTGTGTCCTTTTCAAAGGACATTCAAAGATTCTAAGATATTTAGCTCACACTGCAACTTGCTAAATCTCTTCTCATCCAAGGGCTTTGTGAAGATGTCGGCTAGCTGTTCTTCAGTCTTCACGTGCTCGATAGAGATGTCGCCCTTCAACACACGATCACGAAGAAAATGATGATGAATCTGAATGTGCTTTGTCTTCGGGTGCTGAACTGGGTTATGAGCAATCTTGATGGCACTCTCATTGTCACACTAGAGAGGCGCATTCTTCACATTGATGTCGTAGTCCTTGAGGGTTTGCTTCATCCATAGAAATTGAGCGTAGCACGAACCAGCAGCAATGTACTCAGCTTCAACAGTAGAGAGTGATAGGCAGTTCTGTTTCTTCGAGGACCAACATACCAAGGAACGTCCAAGGAAATGGCATGTGACTGATGTTGACTTGCGATCCACACGATCACCAGCATAGTTAGAGTCTGAATATCCAATGATATCAAAAGCCGAGCCCTTGGGATACAATAATCCAAGTGTTGGAGTGTGAGCTAGATATCGAAGAATATGCTTCATAGCCTTATGGTGTGATTCCTTCGGTGTAGCTTGAAAGCGGGCACACATGCAAGCACTAAGCATAATATCTAGCCTAGATGCACATAAATACAATAAAGAGCCAATCATGGAGCGGTATACCTTTTGATCGAAGTCAATACCATTTTCATCAATGCATAGACTGCCATTTGTGGGCATAGGGATTTTAACTCCTTTGCAATCTTGCATGCCGAATTTCCTCAATACATCCTTGGGTATTTCTCCTGAGATATGAAGATGCCGTTGCATTGTTGACGTATCTGAAGACCTAAGAAGAATTTCAATTCTCCCATCATAGACATTTGATATTCTTCACTCATCATATAGGCAAATTCATCATTGTAACATTGGTTAGTACAGCCAAAGATGATATCATCAACATATATTTCGCACACGAATAATTCATCATCATAAGTTTTGGTGAAAAGAGTTGGATCAAGTGAACTGGGTTTGAAGCCTTTCTTCATGAGGAATTCCTTCAAAGTATCATACCACGCCCGAGGGGCCTGCTTGAGGCCATAGAGGGCCTTGTTGAGTCTGAAGACTTTGTCAGGATGCTTTGGATCTTCAAAACCTGCGGGTTGAGCAACATATACTTCTTTCGCAAGCTTGCCATTGAGGAATGCACTTTTCACATCCATTTGAAATAATATGATATCGTGATCGTTAGCATAAGCAAGTAATATGTGAATAGCCTCTAGTCTAGCAACAGGTGCAAAAGTTTCATCGAAATCAATTCCTTCAACCTGTGTGTAGCCTTAAGCTACAAGCCGTGCCTTATTCCTCACCACAAGGCCATTTTCATCTTGCTTGTCGAGGTAGATCCATTTGGTGCCGTTGATATTGTGCTTGCGAGGATCTGGTCGCTTGACAAGTTCCTAGACGTTGTTGAGCTCGAATTGATGCAATTCCTCTTGCATAGCTTGAAGGCACTCAGGCTCGAGAAATGCTTCATCTACCTTAGTGGGCTCTGTGGTAGAGACGAAAGCAAAGTGCCCACAAAATTAGACAAATGTGAAGCTTTTGAATGTGTGAGAGGACCTAATGCATTGATGTCGCTGATGATTTTCTCAATCTGCACTTCATTTGCGACGCGAGGATGAGCTGGTTGACGACGAGGAATGTTCTCAGCATTTTGTAGAGTCATTTTCTTCAGGTGCACCAGCATGTTGTTCTTCACGATCTGGAATGACTTCTTCAGCAGATTCTTCAGTAGGAATGACATCCTCAGTAGCCTTGAACTTGATGGATTCCCCAGGTGATTTTTCATCTAGCACAGGAGGTAGGTGCTCTCTTTGCGAGCCATTAGTTTCATTGAACCGCACATCTACAGTTTCAACAACCTTGTGGTGAAAGTTGTTGAAGACTCTGTAGATGTGCGAGTCCTTTCCGTAACCAAGCATAAAACCTTCATGTGCTTTCGGTGCAAATTTAGAATTATGATGAGGATCTCTAATCCAACATTTAGCACCAAAGACTTTAAAATAACTTACATTTGGTTTCTTGTCAGCGAGGAGTTCATATGAGGTCTTTTTGACGAATTTGTGAAGATATACCCTGTTGATGATGTGGCACGCAGTATCAATTGCCTCAATCCAAAAGTGACGAGGCATCTTGTATCCGTCAAGCATAGTGCGATCCATCTCAATGAGAGTTCGGTTCTTGCACTCCACGACGTCGTTCTGCTGAGGAGTATAAGGAGCAGATAACTCATGAGTAATACCAAGGTCATCAAGATAGTCATCAAGACCAGTGTTCTTGAACTCGGTTCCATTGTCACTTCTGATGTGCTTGATCTTCACACCAAAGTTGGTTGAAGCCCTCGAGGAAAATCGTTTCAAGACTTCCTACACTTCACGTTTGTAAGTGACGATATGCACCCATGTGTAACGAGAATAATCATCAACAATAACAAAGTCATATAAAGAAGCTTCATTGGTGAATGAAGAATAATTATTGGGGCCAAAGAGATCCATGTGAAGCAATTCAAATGGACGAGTGGTAGTCATGATAGTCTTTGCGGGATGCTTGACCTTCGTCATCTTTCCAGCTTCACATGCTCCGCACAGGTGATCCTTGAGGAATTTGACATCCTCGACGCCAATGACATTATTTTTTCTTCGCGAGAGTGTGCAAGTTCGTCATGCCAGCATGACCAAGTCGTCGATGCCATAGCCAGCCTTATGAAGCTTTTGCAAGTAGACATGTAGCAGGTTGTGGTCCTGTAGAGAAATCAACAATATACATATCTCCTCTCCTAAAGCCATCGAAGACTTTGGAATGGTCAGCTTCCATGATCACAACACAGCGGTACTTTCCAAAGATAACAACCATATAAAGATCACAAAGCAATGAGACTGACATGAGGTTGAATCCTAAGGACTCGATAAGCATGGCTTTATCCATGTGTCGATCCTTTGAAATCGCAACCTTACCAAGACGCAATACCTTGCTTTTGCCTTTGTTAGCGTAGGTGATGTGCTTCACATGCGATGGAGATAAGGGAGCGTCCATCAATAAGTTCTTGTCATCAGTCATGTGATTTGTACATCCACTATCGAGGACCCACTCAGTGGCTTTGGGTTGTGTTCGCACACGAACACGTCACCGTGTACCCTCGACGCCGGGGGTGATGCACCGCAGCTCACGTCGAAGGTGACCCACCGGAAGCGCGGTACGCAAGCAATCCGGCGGGTGCTTTTGAAGACCAGAAACCCCACGCACCCGGGAGGGACCCCGTCTGGGCGCGCGGTGGCTATGGGCTGCCCTAGGTCGACCTGATCGCCCCTAGGGCCTCGAGGTTCGCCGCCCTGCAACAAGAAGAACAGACGAAAAACAAGGAAGAAGAAAAACTAGGGTTAAGGAGAAAAGATAAAAGATAAAAAGTGGTAGATGATTTGATTGATTGTGTGTTGTTCAATCGGCCATCACCCCTTAGATATATAAGAGGCGGCTGGACTTCCCGTGCAAGGAAAAGGCTTGGATTCACGTCCAAAACCCTAGTCAAATTCGGATTGGTTTTGTCCGAACTTTCCAAAACTGTTCGGTTAAACTGGCTGCACCTTGCGGGTCATTTTTGTGGTGGTAAACTATCTCGGATGGAAACGAGCAGAAAAGCAATCTTGACTGTTTCGACGAGACGAACAACTTTCATGTTGAACGTTTTTTGATCAGAGGTAATCTTGAGGGTCAAATCTATCGCGCAAAACAGGCTATTCCCTCGCGCTACCCATCAGACATGTGTGTGGGGCGCGCCACATCTCGCCTCGTGACAGGGCTGCACTCCGATTGCTCTAACTTTTGCATACGAACTCGGATTTGGACGATTTTTATATCAAAATCGAACGTTTCGACGAGACGAAGACAACCCGTGTAGATATTTTGTCCATTTGAGGTCGTCTTGGGTGCTTAATCGGCCAAACTGTACTCTGAATATAAGATCTTAGTACTTTGAGTATAGTTTCGGCCTTCGAGATGAAATCAGACGGCGATGACCCAAACTTCAAAGATGTTCATATCAACAATACGGAAATCTTTTATGTAGATCACTTCTCCATTTGAGTCCATCTTAAATAAGTTCTTGACCGTGCCAAAATCTGGTGTCAACACATGCCCCCCTGTTTTTCGGCAAAGCTTGTGTGCCGAAAAATAACTTGCACATAGCTTGCTCTAAGAACGATGTCAACACTCGATCGGCCATTTTGCATATGCTTAGGATAATAAGTTTATATTGGCTATTGTTTGTGTGAATATTTTGATGCAAGCTTGGGTGACTTTCCCAACTTCATTAATCCGACTATAAAGTTCCATAGGTATGCATGTCAATACCATCCATCAACCATATTGTCCACCCTTCTGCTAGGATCTTGCAGATAATCAACAATGAACTTTCTCGAATCCTTACTTTGTCTGCATAAAAGTTTCATTAGTGGCCGAGGTGGTGAGCTCCAATTCGGCCTTACCTATGTTGGCAAGAATAAGCATAGGCTATTGATAGATGTGCAATACACCATGACCGACGTGGTAGCCGGATGCTTACTAAGCCAACTATCTCCAATTATCATGTCTAGATATATGAGCAATGCTAAAATAATTCAAAGTAGAAATTATATCTAGACATTTATCAAGATAAACATGAAGTGATTCGTCAAAACATTGAAAAACTTTGGATATTAGTTGCCCTACTAATAACGAATCACCAAAAGCCTCAATATGTGTATCACCTATGGCAAACAACATCCCTAAACCGAATAACAATGCTTCATATTCGGCCTGATTATTGTGCAGAAATACTCTAAACGGCACGAGTCTTTCAAAAAACAGCACCATGAGGAGATATATAAACAACACCAACACCTTGGCCATTGCTACAAATTTAACCATCAATATATAATCTCCATAGTATTAGAAAGACAAGGCTAATATTAACATTATGCATGTCATTAATCCAATGTTCGGTAATAAAATCAGCTATGATTTGTCCTCTTATAGATCTCAAAGATGCATAAGCCAAATCATACCCAAACAAAGTATAAGCCCACTAGCCAATTCTGCAACTATGAATTGGTCTATGCAACATATATTCAATGACATCGGTCATGATGTCTCAACTCCATTCAATCAATAATATAGGCATACATATAAATTTCCATGAGCACGTACCTTATCTCGCTCTCCAATCGAACTAAGGACGATGTTAGAGTACTACACCGGCCATGCATTGACATACTCTTAGGATGATGGATAAATATAGGCCATTACCATGTAAATTTCATTCAAAGCACATATAGCCAAAATAAACAAATGAAATGACAAATCAAGTATTTCGGCCCTTTGGATCAGCAACAAACTTGTAGCTAATCAAATGTATAGTGACTTGGTAATTGCATCCATGGATTAAAATAAGCCCATTGAGGGTCACCAATCATACCTGATGACGAATTCCATGGCATAGGCGTTAATGGCATAGTTGAAGAATATGGACAATGTGTAGACCGAATTTTCTGAAACCTTCGGGTTGGTCCTTCATAGTTTTCAATCTTTTCCTTCTTCACCTTTGCCGCACTTCTTGTAATGGAAGCTCGCACATAATTCTTATTTTGAGCACTTTCTTTGGGAACCCATGCCATGTTCCTTTCCTCAAGTTCTTGTGCACTAAGCTTTTGTAACTCCTTCTTTTGCCAATACGATAAGCCGAGTGAGCACCTCGACTGTGATTTTGTTTCAACCAATGACAACTCTTTTTGGGCCTTGTGCACCCTTAACTTATTTTCTTCAGATTTGGCGCTCTGATTTTGATCAATTGATTGCTTCACTTCTTTGCCTTTTGTAGCCAATGTCAACACTTTAATTGGCTCTTTGTTATTTGAAATCAAATCTGAAGTAGTACACTTACGACCATCTCTTTTCACGCGGTAAACTCGCTATATCACCTCTTTCTTCTTCCTTGAGCTTTGGACCGATTCCTTGTGATTGAAACGGTCTTTGACGCGTGATTGTTCAAATGTTGATCTTCTTGGAGCTGCATAGTATTGGTGAGATGGCATAAAATAAGATGGAGAATGTGCCCTTGTATCATACCTGTCCCATCATGAATATGGATTTAAATGAGCATAGGGAGGCATCCACGGCATTGGCATTGGCGGCCCAAAATAAGGATATGAATATGTTGCATTGAAATTCTCACTTTGCCAATACCGATCCTCATATTTGCGCCTTGGGGGTGATCTTGGTTTCTTTGCATGATTTGGCCGATAAGCATTCTGCTCTTCACTCTTCTTTTGATATTTATCCAATAGTTCAGCGAAGGTGATTTTTGATCTCTTACACTTGCGCTTATTTCGGCCTTTGTTTTCTTTTGGTTGGCTTTCATCGATCATTGGATTTGCTTGCTGCCCCCCAGTCCTTGGCGTCTCCATTCTAACTTCAATAAAACCCATGCCTTCAAGAATATATTCATTGTGCTCTTGAACAACTTGTTTACTTGAAAGCTTGATTTCATCACCTGCAACTTTTACGTTCTCTTTAAATGGATCGGCTTGAAGCAGCCGATGCAAAAACTTTTTGCCATCAGGACCAATCGGAATAGACTGGTCATCTCTTTGTGTTTCAATAAATTTCAATCGTCCTTTGCAATGGCCGATTTAACTATTTGACGAAACATGTTGCAATCCTCAAAATTATGCTTGGACGAATCATGCAACTTACAATACATTCGTCCTTGGATTGATGGCTTAACATGGTGATCAAGAATTGTAATGTAATTATTTTTCAGCAACAAATCAAATATTTGATCACACATGCTTGAATTGAAGGTATACTTTTTGTTTTCTAGCCGATCTTGTTGTGTGAATGGCTTTGGAGATAAGCAAACGAATGGTTCAGATTTGGAATCTCCCCATTCGGCTATGCATTGTGTTTTCCACTCTATCTCCGATGTCTTTGGGTAAGATATTATATTAGCATCGGTTTTCACAATAGACTTTAACCTTGGCTTTAAATTTCTTAAACGAAGATATTTAGAACATACATGTCTCAGTTGAGACCAAGTGCAAGCCAAGTACGAAATAAGCAAAGCTACCCAACTAGATATGAACTTTAGATAAAGCAATGGGGAAAGCTTTGGCTATAACAATAAGTCATTATCGGTCTTTATAAATGGCGCAATGGGTTGACCGATATGTTCCATAACAATTTTATTGCTAACAAGTACAGTACCCTTCTTCATTGGTCTTTCAAAATTACTTATAATAATATTTCTTATAGATGCATCAATAATGAAGTTACGACCAAATCTGAAAATAGGTAAAATACTCGCTATGCATACCTCTTCAAATACGTTGGGAGAGCATGATGGTGGTGTGACTTGAACAATATCTAGCTTCGTGTTTGGATGACTCTCCAACGCCTATTCATCATCTTTTTCTTTATTCCGCGCATCATTACCTTGAAGATCCTTATCAGCCGAACTTTGTTTGGCTACTTGCTCTTGTCCTTGAGGCTTGTCAATTTCTATGGCACGGAACTCATAGGGCAGGAAGTAGGTTCCATTAACTTCAGAAAAAATCAAGCATGGTTGTTTTGCTATGCTTGCCATGCCCTTTCTCAATAATGCTTGCCTCTTTGGATTTGATGGATTCGGAATATATACTACTTGATTCGGCTTTTTCAACCGAAGCACCTTCAAGTTCCGAATCATCCTTCTTTTCATTGATACTACCAATTGGAAATGCTTCTTTTATCTGAGCCAATTATTTTTCTATTTGTTTCTTGCGGCGAGCGACAAAGTTGGCTTTAAGTTTTTTCTCAATTTCAGCCCACTCCGGATATGATTGCCCCCCAATGTTTTTAGATTCTTTCGGCAATGACACATGGGTGTTGCCGAAATTTTGCAATAGTGTAGGGGGTGTATAATATGATGTAGTACTAGGTGAAGGCATATGCATTGTTGTAAAACCATATTTTTGCTCGCCGATTTTATAAATTGGCAAAGATTCATCTTCTTGCAAAGCTCTAGCTTTTATTGCGGCATAATCAGGAAATAGCCCCTTTTCATGTTGTTCAAGGCAAAGAGCACAAATCCTCTTATTTTGGGCTAAACTCTTCAATGCAGCCACTACTACCTCATCTTCTACAATATTGGGCACAACCGCTCCCGTAAAATTTACATTTATTTGGCTATGACCAGGAAGGTCGGAAGCCAAATTATGAACATCTACAGTTGTCTATGGTGCTGAAAATTATTGTCATGAGGGGTAGCATATGACGGTTGAGAATAACTGGCCGAATAGCTAGTAGTAGCATGGCCAATTCTCTTGTTCATCGGCATGGTTGGATTAGTATATTGCAAATTAGTTGCCGATGAATAAAAGGGCGAAACACTTTTTTGTATGCTATTGGAAATTTTAACATGAGGTGTTTCAAATTGATTAACCAAACCCATCATGTTGTTCATCGGCATATGGATTTGTGGGGTTGCCGATGCATGAGAGTTAGGATACATATGTTGTATGTTACTAGTATCATAAGAAGTTGAAACATGTAAATTACTTTGAATCGGCCTTTGCATGTAATTAGATGCATTATTGAAAAACTAGGGTTGGCCGATAGAGTATACTCATTGAATGATCTAGTAACACCATATTAATTATTTGTATCTACAGTAGGGTATTGGGTATTCATATTACCTTTGTAGATTGCAAACCCTAGATGACGATCTCTTCATAGCAAGAACGGGCTGAAGACCGTTCAAAGCTTCGTCCCCAGCGGAGTCACCAAAAAGTGTGTTCGCACACGAACACGTCACCGTGTACCCTCGACACCGGGGGTGATGCATCGCAGCTCACGTCGAAGGAGACCCACCGGAAGCGCGGTACGCAAGCAATCCGGCGGGTGCTTTTGAAGACCAGAAACCCCATGCACCCGGGAGGGACCCCGTCTGGGCGCGCGGCGGCTATGGGCTGCCCTAGGTCGACCTGATCGCCCCTAGGGCCTCGAGGTTCGCCGCCCTGCAACTAGAAGAACAGATGAAGAACGAGGAAGAAGAAGAACTAGGGCTAAGGAGAAAAGATAAAAGATAAAAAGTGGTAGATGATTTGATCGATTGTGTGTTGTTCAATCGGCCGTCACCCCTTAGATATATAAGAAGCGGCTGGACTTCCCTCGCAAGGAAAAGGCTTGGATTCACGTCCAAAACCCTAGTCAAATTCGGATTGGTTTTGTCCGAACTTTTCAAAACTGTTCGGTTTAAACTGGCTGCACCTTGCGGGTCTCTTTTGTGGTGGTAAACGATCTCGGATGGAAACGAGCCCAAAAGCAACATTGACCGTTTCAACGAGACGAACAACTTTCATGTTGAACGTTGTTTGATCAGATGTCATCTTGAGGGTCAAATCTGTCACGCAAAACAGGCTATTCCCTCGCGCTACCCATCAGACATGTGTCTGGTGGGGCGCGCCATATCTCGCCTCGTGAGAGGGCTGCACTCTGATTGCTCTAACTTTTGCATATGAACGCGGATATGGACGATTTTTATATCAAAATCGATCATTTCGACGAGACGAAGACAAACTGTGTAGATCATTTTTTCATTTGAGGTCATCTTGGGGGCTTAATCGACCAAACTGTACTCTGAATATAAGATCTTAGTACTTTGAGTATAGTTTCGGCCTTCGAGATGAAATCGGACAGCGATGGCCCAAACTTCAAAGATGTTCATATCAACAATACGGAACTCTTTTATGTAGATCACTTCTCCATTTGAGGCCATCTTAAATAAGTTCTTGACCGTGCCAAAATCTGGTGTCAACAGGTTGATCATCCTGCAGATGAATTAGTGCAGCTTACGAACTCATATACTTCATCAGTGAAGAATATGACATCAAATTCATCAGATCAATTCCATCAAGCAATATAATAGGTATAACAGTATGAGGAAGTGAGAAATGAAAATTCATTTTTTCATGATTAGCTTGCGTCCTTTCAAGCATATTCAGGTCTCCAGCAAATTCTTCAGACGTTTAAGTTCGTCTGGAGACCTGACCCTGCATAAGAGATTAGTTCTTTTTATTCACTGCCCACATCTGGAGGGGTGGCAAAGAGTTCGTTATTCCGAGAGCTCCATAAGAGAAAGGTGGCATAGATGCCAATCCACTTCGTTTCACATAAGAGGGGTTAGGGTAAGCATATGAATAAGGAGAGAAATTCTTCGAGGATTTATGAACATAGTGCTTTGAAGAATAATGCACATATTCAGAACCCTTGGTATTTCCCTGTGAAACAGAAGTGTTAGCACGATGATGTTCATATGAGGAGTTTGATCCATATGAGAAATTTGATCCATGTGAGGAATGTGGTCCATATGAGGACTTGGATCCATGTGAAGAATTTGATCTAGGGTTCCTATTCTTCACACGTGGTGTCATGACGACATTCACCTGAAGACTTTCAAGACACCTTTTGGGAACCCAGATTTTCTTCATAGGGGGACCGTTCTTGCAGTTAGTGCCAACATATCTAGCAAATACTTCACCATTCTGATTTTTGAACAGTTTATAGTTGGAGTCAAATGACCCATCAGAAGAATATGAAGATTCACATGTAAAGCCAGATAAAGTGGATGGATCTACTGGAGGTCCCTTTGCAGCAACCCATGAGGTTTTGGGGTACTGCTCAGGCTTCCAGTATGTTCCATCAGCATTGAGTTTCCTCTCAAAGGCAATACCCTCTTTCCTAGGGTTCCTGTTGAGGATCTGCTTTTTAAGCACATCACAAAGTGTCTGATGCCCTTTGAGGCTTTTGTACATGGCTGTCACATACAATTCCTTCAGCCCTGCATTGTCAGTGATACTAGCAACATCCTCAGATGAGGAATTAGTGATAGCAGAGACAAGTGAAGAATTTGCAGCAAAAGAAGCATTTGAACTTGCAGGTGAAGAATTAGCAGATTCACGTTCAATTCACTTCAAACATGGAGGAATGAATTCTTCGTGAGCAGCGCTGATTTGTTGAGCAAGTAATGAATCACGCTCCTTCTGAAGATCTTCATAACTCACCCTTAGCTTCTCAAGATCTTGCTTTCTTTGAAGAAATTCATGAGAAAGCTTCTCATGATCAGATAAGAGAGTGTTATGATGACTCTCAAGATTATCAAACTTGGACTGAAGTCTTTGAAGATTTTCAGTCAAAGTTTTGGTGCGATCCATTTCTTCACCCACCATATCATCGCTCTTGTCTAGCATGTTTTGAACCTTTTCAAAAGCCTTTTGTTGTTTTACAGCAATCTTAGCAAGTTTAGAGTAGCTAGGCTTGAGGTTTTCATCAGATTCATCCTCACTTGATTCAGAGGAGGGATATTTGAGTACCTTGGAACCCTTTGTCATGAAGCAATAGGTGGGAGCGTAGCCATCATCGTCATCGTTAACTGTGTTGGAGATGTCATTCTCCTCAGAGTTGAAGATGGACTTGCTGACGAATGTAGTAGCGAGGGCTAGGCTCGCCACACCAGATTCTGACTCCTTAGATGCCTCCTCTTCCTCATTTTCTTCCGATTCGGCCTCAGAGTCCATTTCCTTGCCAATGAATGCCCGAGCCTTCTTGGATCTACTTTTCTTGTGAGATGAAGACTTTGAGGATTTTGATGATGAGGACTTTGAAGATTTCTTCTTCTTCTTTGAATCATCAGAACTGTAGTCCTTGTATTTCTTTTTCTTTGATTTCTTTTCCCACTAAGGACAATCTTGAATGTAGTGACCGGGTTTCTTGCATTTGTGGCAAAGTCTCTTCTTGTAGTCACGGGATGAGGAATCTGATCTTATGCCATCACTTCTTGAGGATTTTCCAAAGCGACCACATCTTCAGAACTTTTGAAATTTCCTCACGAGCATGGCTAGCTCCTGGCTCAGTTCTTCAAGATCACCAAGGCTGCTACCAGAATCCTCACCATCAGATTCAGATACTGCCTTGGCCTTCAGAGCGCGTGATCTGCCATAGCTCAGTCCATAGAGATCTGTCTTCTCAGCAAGCTGAAACTCATGAGTGTTTAGCCTCTCGAGGATATCAGCGGGATCAAGTGACTTGTAGTCTCCGCGTTCTTGTATCATCAGTGCAAGGGTGTCAAATGAGGAATCAAGCGATCGAAGCAATTTCTTCACCACCTGATGGTCGGTGATGCCAGTGGCACCAAGTGCTTGAAGCTCATTTGAAATGTCAATGAGGCGATCGAAGGTTTGCCGAACATTTTCATTGTCGAGTCTCTTGAGGCGGTTGAAGAGATTGTGAAGAACGTCAACTCGAGAGTCACGCTGTATTAAGACTCCTTCATTGACCTTGGACAGTCTATCCCATATAAGCTTTGCTATCTCCGAAGCACTCACTCTGCCATACTGCCCTTTGCTCAGATGGCCACATATGATGTTCTTCGCTTGAGAGTCGAGTTGCTTGAATCTCTTCACATCAGCAGCATTGATGGTGGGAGTCACAGAGTGATGCGGAGCATCCTACGGACATCACCATGTCAAGAGTCCATTTGGCAAGTGACACGTGCAGCATCTACTTCACATACGCAAAGGTGAATCATCCCCTTTACACGTGCTCACTTGACCCCTTCGAGAATGGTATACTACTTGACACTCCACTCGTGTGCATGCATAGGTATTATCAGAACACTACGGACGACGAGGAGGAGTGCAAGCGCCAAGGAACACCTACACCATCCGCGAGGGAAGCATGGAAGCAAAGACGGAGGAAGACGGAGCTGCGGAGTCTACAGCGGCCGGACGTCTGACGTGCCACCGGACGTCCGACACTCTATAGCGCCCGGACGACCGGCCTCCACCGGACGACCGGCGCCTCAAGCCCAGCCAACGCCAGCTACAGCACCTCCCAGCGAGCGGACGTCCGGGCCCCACCGGACGACCGGAAATATTCACGGAAGTCCGAGCATCTACGGACGTCTGGTGTCCCAATCACAGAACACTTTCAGCGGACGACCGGACCCCCGCGAGCGACCGGATGGCCGACGCCGGCCGGACATCCGACCCTGCCTGTGTGCAGCCGGGCCTTTGGCCTTGTATCCCTCTCCCACTTACCCCTTCGTGGCTTAGACTATAAATAGACCACCGACTCGTCCTTTCTAGGGTTAGCAAAGTGATAGCTCATTTGATAGAGCTTTGCTCCTTGCACCACTCTACTCTACTCTTGAGAGAGAGAGAGACTACCACTCCCATGGAGTTCAAGACCTCCATGTGAGAAAATCCTGCGGGATATGTCCAAGACCCCTCATGGGAAGATCCTTCTAGGATATCATCAAGACCTCCTCTTGGAGATGAATCTTACCTTGTATCTTTCCCTTTGTTGTTTATGTACCTTGTGGATCTTGTGTGTTTGACTGTCTAGTGGATGTGTGATTGGACTTGTTCTTGAGTGTTTTCACTTGTGATTTCTCTCCGTTCTTCCCCGTGTTCATCGTGTTCTTTGAGGGAATCCACTCCAATCGTGAAAGATCGGCGTACACCGGGTTAGCCCCGTATCATATGGTATCATGAGCCACGTTGATCACGTATTTGGAGTCCCTCCCACCGTTTTCTAGCCTTTTTTGTGTGATTTCGCCCTAAAATACGAAAATCCCCACCAAAAATAGCCCCAATTTTTTTGTGATTTGTCGGTTTGATGAAGTTTTGTTGATCTTGATTCATGGATTTGCTTGGTTTCGAGTGGATCTAGCATTTCCCCAAGTTTTCCCACCTTCCATCCACAAAATCTCCTCAATTTTGCCCCCAAAATCTCCATTTTCCGTCCAAAATCGCGTCCCGAAACTCGCATCTCGCGTTGACCCCGACCCACCGGACGACCGACGTCTCTACGAACGTCCGGAGCCTCCCGAACGACTGGACGTCCGCAACTTTTCGGACGACCGGAGACACCCAATAAAACGAAAATAGTGGATTTGCGAGCCCGACCGGACGTCCGTCCATTTACGGACGTCCGACACCTGTAGATATCAACTTCGGCTGATTTTTGTTTTGGCCATAACTAATTCATCCGAACTCCGATTTTGACGTTCTTTAGCTTGTTTTGAAGCTCTTGACATCCCCCTTCCCACAAAAATATCACCAACATCATTTGAATCCATCAAGTTTTGTGAATTTTGGCAGCTTTTCCTAGGGCTTCCACCACATCATCCGCATTACCACCACCGACTTGCGCAAACCTAACCCGTCTTGATCCCCATTGCATATGTGGTTGCTTGAGTAGTGATTCGAGTCTCCTAAGGTGTTTCGGCTACTTAGGGACGGTTGCTTCTTCATCAATCACCATCACCACTTCTGCATAGGCTTGCCCATCATACACTTCCGCCACCCCAACTTAACCCAAATTTGTTTGAGCTTGTTTGAGTTGTGGCTTGTGTCTCCTCAGGTGTTTCGGCTACTTAGGGACGGCAACTTCAACTTCGACTCGCATAACCCATCATTCCACTTCCGCATTGCCTAGTGCAACACCACCACCGCATTTCGCTACCATCATTTGACATTTGTCATTTGAGATTTTGAGTTCGCGGTTTTTCCGTTTCCTAAGGTGTTTCGGCTAATTAGGAACGGGTCGACATCGGCAACACCGCCTCTCATCATCGCCAAGGACGTTAACCTTGACGACATCATTGTACATTCTCCTAGCAATTGCATTGTTAACCCCTAGCCCATTTTGCGTCACTTGCCTATCGAGACTAGCCATTTGAGTATTGCCGGCAACGTTACTTTTGCACATTAGTGAACATCGATACACCTTCCATTGCATACTTACCATATCATCTTGGTATCATATCATCTCTTGTGTCACAAAGATTATTCCCGCACATACACAATTGCTATCTTGGTTTGTGCATTTCGCATTTTGGCCACATCCAAAAAAAGAAGAAGAATAAGCTTTTAAGCAAATAAAAATAGTGAGCAAAGAGCTTGTAAGCAAGAGCCATAGCATAGCATCATAGTGCATTACAATATATCCTATGGTATCATACTTGATCATCTTGGAGCATCGTGTGAGAAACACCGGGAACCATACATATATAGCATACTTGGGATAGAAAGTTGATACATTTTGCATCTTATAGGTTGTGCACAAGTGTCGTATCCACCTATTGAGCAATCGTGCTAGCGTCTCAGAGTTGTGCAACACGAGCGTTTTCCGTGGATTCCACATTTTGTGCTCATTCCTTGGTTGCACGACCCAATTTATCTATCCGTGTGTGTGTTTCCGTGTGCCACATATTGCTATTGGTCTACTTGTTTCACTTGCGAATTTATGAATCTCTTTCAACATTATTGACTCTTCCTAACATTTTGCATTAAATTTTTGTGCCACTATCCTCACCGAGCTACTCCATAAGCTTTATTTGATAGGTGTGAGTGAACAAGTCCTGTACCAATTCCACTATTCTTTCATCTCACATTGAGTGAAACGGGATACATCCTCAACTTTGGGAAAAGGTAACTCGGTATTGTTTATCTCATTTCCTACTCACCTCTACTCGAGTCTTGTGATGGATAGGCAAGGCACTTCACCTTCGTTCTACAACAACAACGATGAGTTCGACGCCGCGAAAAACTCCACCGACGCCGAGATGCAAGCTCAAATGGAGGAGATCAAAACCCTCATCAAGTCCTACAAGCGATCTTCCTCATCTTCGAGAATACGCTCAAGTACACATGCTTCCGAGCTACCATCTCTGGCAAGGTCACATCGGCATCGACACCATCACCAACAAGAACGTGAAGGTCACGAGCTCAACACCAACAACCGCTCAATGACTTCACCATATCCCTTGGCATCTTCGCCAAGCGACTTCAAGGCATCTTCGCCTACGGACATACGGCATCTTCGCCAACAAGAACCCCAAGACTACGCTCAAGAGAAGCTCCCCAAGCTCAAGTCCGGGACCTCCACGAGCTACTACGGCCACGACACCGACCATAATATTCCTTTCTATGGGACTCAAGAACCCGAGGAGTATCTCGAGTGGGAGCGCCTAATGGACGACTACCTCAAGCTACATCAAGTTCCTCCCGAAGATCAAGTGAAGTGCGCCACAAGAAACTTCCACGATTACGCCTCGACATCGTGGTTTCACACACCTTCGGAGAGCTACGACATGAGTTGGCCCAAGACGAAGAGAGTTATGCGGCGAGAGTTCGTGCCTCCAACGTACACGGAACAACTTCTACGCCAATTGGAAAACACCACCCAAGGATATCCATCGACGAGTACTTCAAGGAGATGAAGCATGCCTTGCGGCGAGCCGGCGTGGACGACCCCATGTCAATGAAGTTCCACTTCATGATGGGATTGCACAACTACATCTCCAAGACTATCTTCCTCGAGAACTACAAGTCCCTCGACGACAACTAATTGGTGCTCTCAAGGCGGAACAAGAACTCATGAAGGCCAAGGTTTCTCCACCCCAAGCTCACTTCGCGACGACCAAGCTCCGTGAGAACGAGCATGAGGATAGTACCACCAAGATGTCCAAGCCCAACGAGCTCAAAGACGATCCTACCAAGTTCGACTTCACCGCCATCCCTCTGTGTGGCATTGATGATGCCGAGTATCCTTCAACTCTTTTTCAAGACGGTGCGGCGACGAGTACGACTACGGAGACCTTCAAGGAACATGCTTTGGAGGCGAGTGACAAGGTGGCGAGCAAGGATGATGCTTCCATCTTAGGAGGCGAGAGTGATGATGTGCCATCTTCGGCTTTCCTCCACGGCAAGATGACGAGATGATCGAGCATGGGATTTTCCCTTCGGTCATAGAGGAGAGTGATGATGTGCCATCTTCGGCCTTCATCCACGGCGACGATGACGAGATGGTTGAGCACGGGATTTTCCCTTCGACCACGGCGACGTATGATGACTTGAGTGACTTTAGCCACCATATTGAGAGTGAGAGCGAGTTCACCACTAGCCCCGTGTATGATGAGTTGCCCCAATTCCCATGTGAGGAGAGCCACAACCCCCACCACTTGAGTGAGATGAGTGACTCCACCATACGTGAGATTGAGTGCACCTACCTTAAGGGAGTGAGTGAAGCACCACATAGAGAGAGTGAGATAGTTGATAGGTGTCGTGAGGCCATTTGCATTTCTAACAACTTGACCTCTACCTCTATTGTGTCTTCTCATTTGGTGCTAGGTCCCATTTATGATGACGCGCCGGTTCGCAACCACTACGTCCTTCCTTTGGACAAGACGATGGCCATGGTGGAATATGATGCACCCCCCACATGGTTCCATCAAGATTAAGATGACCACCATTTGGTCTTTCCCACCTCACCTACACCACTTGAGTGGAATGAAAAAGGTAACATAGGTGAAGGTGATGCTCTAGTCCCACTAGAGGACATTCTTGACATTGATTGCTTGCATGATGTTGATCAACCTATTACCATGCTTCATGCTAGTGCGATTTCCCCATGCGATGATTTACCCATTAATGACGAGTATGATGATTGCCTTGTGGAGTCTATTAGTTGTGATGCCATGTTACATAGGATTTCTTGTGACAATTCCTTCGGTCACATCATGTTTGACAACCCGCTTGACTTGTCATATGTTATGCATGAGATCAATCATATGTCATATTTGCAATCTCATCGTAGTGACTATGCATATGCCATTAAAATAAACCCAATTTGCACTTATGGCATAGATGACAAGCCCATGGTTATTGGCATTTCTTTTTCTTGTGATGATATTGATATACTCCCTTTGCATCATTTATCTCATATGCCATGCCATGACTACCTAGCTTCGGATATGCATTGTTTTGGATGTTGTCCATTTTCTCCATATGATGTTTCCAATATTTCTCATGAGGAGACCGCCATAGTTTCCTCATACATGTTAGGAGATTTTGATTCATCCTATCCATTGCATGATCCTCATACTTATGTGCACAATATGCTCCCCATCAATAAAAATGCTATTGATGTGCCATATACTTGCATTCTCAATTTGTGTCCCCATCGTGTCATACATAATAACTATTCTTTCATGATGGATGACATGTTCTTAGACCATGCATAATATTTCTTTGAGCGATGCTTATCTTGTGCTAACTCACACGTGCACATACACATCATGATGGATGATTTGTACATTTACCACGCGCACAATTTCTTTGGTTTGTGTTTCTTCTGTGTAGGTACCCTTGCATACTTGTCAACCTCACAATCCCATGAGTTGACAAAATGAGCTCTAGAGAGCAATGATGACTTGGATCCCATGGATTGTCTTTCCCACCGCTCTCTTCGCGCAAAGACTTCGCGCATTTCTTCTACACGGCCCTCACTTGGCTATGGTTTATTGTCCATTACATATTATATGCCCATCTTGCCATGTTAACTTTGCGTGACATGCTTATTCATATGCCTTTACCATGCATTTGTGACCCATGCTTTGCATTACACATGATGAATTATTCTCCTAGTTGTATGTGTATTTGCAAGCTTGGTGGAGACATCACTTGTTATTGCCATGTTTGCTTTGTACCGCATACCTATCATGATACTATGATCTTGCTTTGTGTTCGTGCTTGCGATATGTCATGTGCATTCTCTATGCCTATTATTTGCTCACATGACATGATTGCCATGATTTCACCTAGTGTGTTGCATCTTCGCTCCACTAGTTTGCACGACTTGATTGATATGCTTGCTTACGTTGCATCACCAATGATTCATACTTGCTCATTTCATGCAGTTGATGACAACCAGCTACATGCTTTGCACATGATTGTTATTGCTTCTTGCCACATATCTCCATGTGTTGTTGTGACAACCTGATTTTTGGCCCTTTCTTTTTCTTTTGTTTTTCTGAGGTTTTTGCTTGAGTTTTCTTTTTCCGTGGCTTTGTGGTCTGGAAATTGAAGAAGATGCCCTCTTCTTTGTTTCCAGAGTGTCTTGTCATTCCCAAACCCTTCCCTAGATCCTGTCATTTTCATCCTAGCCCAAATCCCAATATTCTTTTTATTGGGAATATTCCTTTTCTATTAAAGGAATAACTCAAATTTGCCCTAGGTTGTGAAGCAACCTTTATTTCCATCACTCCTAAAATTCCCAAATAATTCTCATAAATTGTTTGGGTCATATCTTTCTCAAAGATGACAAAATATTTCATTTGTCATGTTTATCATCATGCTCAAATAATTCATTCCCTATTCTGCCCTAAATGGCACATTGTGAAGCAAGTGCTATTTTCCTTTTCCCAATTGACCTCAAACTCCTTGGACACCTTTTCCTGTCCATATCATTGCCACATGCCAAAATGCAACCTCATTTTCCTAGTAATTATTTAATTATGATGTTCCAAAGTTTCTATCCAGAAAGAAGCTTTGTGAAGGAGGTGCGAGCTAGGCATATCCAAATAAGTTGCGATTTTGTATGATCCCTCATATCATCATATCATAGCTCTCCACCAAAGTAGAGCTCATTTCATGCCTCCATGTGAGCTCATCTTCAATTCTTTGATTCTGTCCAAAATTTCAGTTTGTGAAGCAAGTATATTTTATCTTGCTCCATTATGGCTACAAATTTTTCTAGGCCTTTTATTATCCATATAACCTGCCTCCACCCATTTTGGGCATGGTTCATCAAGCCATTATTCCTTTAGAATTTTTCCAGGTTTCTGTCCAGAATGAAGCTTTGTGAAGCAAATGCCACTTTGGTATTTCCAAATGGCATGAAATATTTACATCCGCTTCATACCATCATATAACCCCTCTCTGTCAGATTTCAGCTCATGACAATCAAGTATGTGAGTGTATCATCCAAATCCCTAATTCTGGCCAGTTTTGCACTTTCTACAGCAACCCTCATCTAAACTCCTCCTCTTAGTCTAGTTTTTGGTGATCAGCATCACCTTAGTGTGTGATCATCACTAGGTAAACTCTTTACCACGTTACCAAGCTGGTTTAACCACAGAGAGTTACAAACTCCTTCTTACTGATTTACTTTGGAGCATAGTGCAAATCTCTTCTTTGCCCCTGGACCGATTTATTTCTTCGGTTGGACTAAGGGCACCACGGTCCATCCACTGGACATGGTTGGCCACGCCAAAGAGTGCCGCTTGCGCCAGTGCGCGTGGTGATCACGCTTGCGTCATGGCTGAACGCGTGCTCATGCTGGTTCCGGCCACTGTTATCGTCTCCTCCCTCCTTGTCTCGACCTCCATCCATGTCCTGGAGCTTGCCCGTGCTCGACTACGTCGCCCTGCATCGGTGCCTCGTCGTGGTTCGCCATCATTTTCACTATGTTTTAACATTCCGAAAATGACCTTTTTGCCCTTGCCCCTAATCAGCCCCCTCCGAGAGAGATCTGCTTCCCGCGATTCTTTCCGCAAGCTTCTTGCACTTTGTCCTGGTGATTTCTTCCACCCCAGGCAAGCCATAATACCCACTTGCATGATAGTCATGCAGTAGCCATGGTTTTCAACTTGAATATTTATTAAATGATTGCTTGTATAAAATATGGTTATCGTTGTTTCGGTAATGCTTCTGGGTTAGTACTTACTTGCTTGCTATGTTGTTATGCCCCTGGTTTTCATGCCCTACTAGTTGCTATTATTCCCTTCATATGGTTATGCTTGCTAGTAGTACATGTTGATGTTGGTGATGGTTTTCGGTGCATGACTGTCGTCTGTCTCGAGTACCGTTGTTATGCATGTTCCGTTACATCCAGTTGGTTAAATGCTTGCATGATGGCATGGTTGATATGTTCTTGCATGATATTTATTGTTGATGCTAGTGGTCATGCTAGGTTTCTATGAGTAGTGTTGTACTTGTGATATTCATGCTCGTCATTATACTATGCTCAGATGGAGATGATTCATTGTTGGTATGGTGGATAGTTATGTTGTACCCTCATGATTACGTTCATGCGTTGTAATTACATCATGTTATTTTATCATGGCTCAGCATATTGCATTCAAGTTTAACCGGATTAAAGTAAACTTGAACAACTGTTGGCTGAGTCATGGTGCCACCAAATCGAGCTGACCAGTGCAACCACACTTGCCTTATGCGGGGTCCTAACTGGGTCTATTGTCGTGCCTCTCACCGGTGCCTCCAACTAGGGAAGGTTATGGTCGTGCGTACCCTGGCCCGGTAAGCAGACATAACCTTGTGTGCCCGTAGTTGGATGATAAGCGCTTTTGTCCCTGTTCCAGCCAGAGTCCCTGTGGATTGGAGTCCATCATCACCGTTCGTTGTTCCGCTGCCAGTAGTTGTTCCGCTGCTTCGAGTTGTTATGATGCTTGTATAGAGCAACCGTGGTTGGTGTAGTGTCGCCGTGCCGATGTTATTCATTGTAATATCGGAACCCTTGTATTCACATTCTGTTGTAATAGAGAGCTGGTTTGTTCTATACTAAGCAGTGTCGTATTCCAGAAGACTTCATCTCGATCTCTGGGCTGGAATACGGGGCGTTCCGGTTTTCTCTGAGCCGGAGTGCCACAGTTGCCTCTCTCATGCTAAATGATTTGCCATGTATTGAGTGCAACGATGCATTTAGCCTTGCTAATGAGATTGCCCCCATAGCATTCTCACATATATGTGGAGATTTTGACATATTTCTTGTGAAGCATGCTTGTCTTACCTCTTTGCACCATATACCTAGTGCCATGAATATTGCCATTGTTTCATCATATTATTCATGCACTTGTGCTTCTAATGGTTACGGGCAAAAGAAGAGAACCATCATGATGGATGATGTGTTTCTCTACCATGCGCATACGTTCTTTGTTTTGTTGTGTGCATGTGTAGGATACTTGGACTTTGTGTCGACTTCCATCTCACGTGAGTTGACCATCCGAGCTCTTGAGAGCGAGCCTCATCCATTCTATCACGACCCGCTTCTACATCACATTTGCTTGTACTTCGGCATTGTGAAGAATGCACAAGGACATGCCTTCAAGGTGACATTTTTCTTGAGCATGGATATTATGGATCATACTATTTGTGTTGCTTTCCCCATGAGACTTATTGTTCATCTTGGACCACTTGATTGCACACATGTTAGAGATCTTGCTTCGACTTGTCATTTTCACCATTCCATGCATCTTGATATATATGCCTTGTGTGTTGCATCCAATTCTTGGATTACTTGCTCCTATCACATGTTTGGTTGCACCAATGCCATTTCTTCACATATGCCATGTCCCATTGATTGCTACATGTTTGACTTGATTGCCTCACACATGATGAACAATTGCTCTTTTTATTGTGTTGAGTGTCACACCATCTTCACTACACCCTATGCACGTTATGCTTGGATTGTCTTGCACTTGACCCATGTGTTTAGACACTTCATTTTATTTGGTGTTGTGAATGATTCATATGCCTACCATAGACCTTTCATTGAGAAATTTGTAAATGCTTGCTATGAACTTGAGGTAGATGCTTGTTCTCTTGTCACTCATATTGGCATCACTACCTCACATTTACATGCTTGTCCCCATGATATCTTTGCTTGTGCTCAATTTATGTGCTTACATGCCATGTCACAATCCTTTGTCAAACCATATGCTTTGCAGGATGACGACACTTGTTTGGTGAATCAGCTCTTGAATGCTTGGTTTTGCACTAACGCTAACCACATTTATTTTTCCAAGTGTTTGTTGTCCTTGCTCATTTTGAAGGAATCACTAGACGGTGCGACATTGGAGAGTGCCCACTTCAAGCTTGAAGATGATGACTACTTGGTGAATGTCCACTTCTACATGACGAAGCCATCTCTTTCCCATGGTGACTTGGTTTTCGATCCGAGGTCTGATCTTTCCCAAGGGAGGGGAGATGACGCAAAGCATCCTATGGACATCACCATGTCAAGAGTCCATTTGGCAAGTGACACGTGCGACATCTACTTCACATACGCAAAGGTGAATCATCTCCATTACACGTGCTCACTTGACCGCTTCGAGGATGGTATACTACTTGACACTCCACTCGTGTGCATGCATAGGTATTGTCAGAACACTACGGACGACAAGGAGGAGTGCAAGCGCCAAGCAACACCTACACCATCCGCGAGGGAAGCGTGGAAGCGAAGACGGAGGAAGACGGAGCTGCGGAGTCTACAGCGGCCGGACGTCCGACGTGCCACCGGACATCCGACACTCTACAGCACCCAGACGACCGGCCTCCACCGGACGACCGGCGCCTGAAGCCCAGCCGACACTAGCTACAACACCTCCTAGCGAGCGGATGTCCGGGCCCCACCGGACGACCGGTAATATTCATGGAAGTCCGAGCATCTAGGAACGTCTGGTGTCCTGATCACAGAACACTTTTAGCGGACGACCGGACCCCCGCGAGCGACCGGACGTCCGACCCCGACCGGACGTCCCACCCTGCCTGTGCGCAGCCGGGCCTTTGGCCTTGTATCCCTCTCCCACTTACCCCTTCGTGGCTTAGACTGTAAATAGACCACCTCCTCATCCTTTCTAGGGTTAGCAAAGTGATAGCTCATTTGATAGAGAGATTTGCTCCTTGCACCACTCTACTCTACTCTTGAGAGAGAGAGAGAAACTACCACTCCCATGGAGTTCAAGACCTCCATGTGAGAAGATCCTGTGGGATATATCCAAGACCCCTCATGGGAAGATCCGTCTAGGATATCATCAAGACCTCCTCTTGGAGATGAACCTTACCTTGTATCTTTCCCTTTGTTGTTCATGTACCTTGTGGATCTTGTGTGTTTGATTGTCTAGTGGATGTGTGATTGGAATTGTTCTTGAGTGTTTCCCCTTGTGATTTCTCCCCGTTCTTCCCCGTGTTCATCGTGTTCTTTGAGGGAATCCACTCCAATCGTGAAAGATCGGCCTACACCGGGTTAGCCCCGTATAACAGAGGGAATGCCATTTTCCACAACGTACCAGAGATCATCATCAATTGCCTCAAGATGCATTCGCATCTTATTCTTCCAGTAGGGGTAGTCCGTCCCATCTAAGGTAGGACACCCAGCAGAGACCTTGATCATACCTGCGGTCCACATAACTAAAACTCCAGGCGGTTAAACCAAAATCACACAGAACAAGGGAGCACCTTGCTCTGATACCAATTGAGAGTGCGTTAAGTGAACTAGAGGAGGGGTGGATAGGCAATTTTTACAAATTCGTCACTGAGGAATTTCAGGGTGAGGAAATTCCTAAGTCATGAACGACTAGCAGCGGAATAAGTACTCAGATGCAAGCATAACAGAACAGAAGCACAGTCATCATGATGAAATGAAAACAAGCACAGAGTACAGAAAGCGTAAACACAGGATAAGCAGGCTGAAGACAAACCGACTGAAGAACTTGAACTAAGGAAATTGTGAAAGTCTTCAGTCAAAGTCTTCAAACAGTAACGATCAAGTACACAACACAGTAATGAAGGGATACAAGGGTTGAGGAAATAGAACCAGTTAGCTCGGTCAAGACAGTGATTTGGTAGACCAGTTCCAACTGTTGTGACAGTTGTACGTCTGGTTGGAGCGGCTAGGTATTTAAACCTGAGGACACACAGTCCCGGACACACAATCCTCACTTTATTCTCCTTGAGCTAAGGTCACACAGACCTCGCCCAATCAGTCGTGGTAAGTCTTCAGGTGACTTCCAAACCTTCACAAACTCGGTCACTCGGCGATCCACAATTTCCTCTTGGATGCTCTAGACCATGACGCCTAACCGTCTGGAAGATGCACAGTCTTCAAAGGTAACAAGCGTCAGATCCACACAGGATCGATCTCTTCAGTGATGCTCAATCACTTTGGGTTTGTAGGTGTTTGGGTTTGGGTTTTCCTCACTTGATGATTTTTGCTCAAAGTCCTCGGGGGATGGGATGCTCTCAATGACAAGTGTCAGTTTCTCTCGGAGCAGCCAACCAACTAGTGATTGTAGGGCTGCTATTTATAGCCTAGGGAGCAGCCCGACATGATAAGACATAAATGCCCTTCAATGATATGACCGTTAGGTGGGTAAGATATTTTGGGACAGCTGGCGCATGGCACAGCAATGGTCGGAAATGTGAGGTTCAAATTCCTTAGGGCTATCATGTTTCTCACTTGTAGGCAATCCGCACTGGCGAATTCCTAACTCCTCAGTCAGAACAAATTCCTCAGAGGCTAGAAGAACTTCGTCTCTGTCACTGAAGAAATTGACTGAGTTGTATGAGATTTCCAATGGCTTCACTCGAAGGGATTGGTATGTGTAGGATTTTGAGTTGAGCATCACCTGGAAACTTTTCCTTAGTTTTCCTCGACCCCCTTTAACAGTACGATGTTTCCTGTGACTCAAGAAAGAGAAAATGAAACTACGAAAACAAAAGTCTTCACACTTCATGTTCCTCGCATGAATATCAAGTCTTCATGGTCACACCAATTTCTTCACTTTCAAAGTCTTCAGAAAGCCAAAGTCTTCAGTTGAAGATAATCATTTTTAGGGGTCGACTTTCTCCGTAAATATCAAACTCCTCATAGACTTATATACCTATGTACACTCACAAACACATTAGTCCCTTAACCTATAAGTCTTCAATACACCAAAATCACTAAGGGGCACTAGATGCACTTACACTATCCCTCCCCTTCTTTGTTCGAGGTAAACCTAAAACAAAGTCCATAGATATATCCTCCCAAGGAATACTAGGTACAGGCAAAGGCATATATAAACCATGAGGATTGAGTCGTGACTTAGCTTTTTGAAATGTAGTGCAGCGAGCAACAAAACGCTCAACATCCCGTCTCATCTTTGGCCAAAAGAAATGTGTAGCAAGTACGTCCTCCGTCTTCTTCACGCCAAAGTGTCCCATTAAACCTCCTCCATGCGCCTCCTGCAACAACAAAAGACGAACGGAGCTAGCTGGAATGCATAGCTTGTTAGCACAGAACACAAATCCATCATTAGCGACAAACTTGTTCCATGTTCTTCCTTCTTTACAATTCTGCATTAAATCTTTAAAATCAGCATCATGCACATATTGATCTTTGATGGTCTCCAAACCAAATATCTTGAAGTCAAGTTGTGAAAGCATAGTATAGCGACGAGACAATGCATCAGTAATAATTTTTTCTTTACCCTTCTTGTGTTTAATGACATAAGGGAAAGTCTCAATGAATTCAACCCATTTAGCATGTCTACGATTCATTTTAGCTTGACTTTTAATCTGTTTCAAAGGTTCATGATCAGAATGTATAACAAATTCTTTGGGCCATACATAATGTTGCCATGTCTCTAAAGTCCGAACAAGAGCATATAATTATTTATCATAAGTATAATAATTCAGACTAGGCCCACTCAATTTTTCAGAAAAGTATGCAACAGGTTTGCCATCTTCTAATAACACACCTCCTAATCCAATTCCACTAGCATCACATTCAAGCTCAAAATTCTTATTAAAATCAGGAAGTTGGAGTAAAGGAGCAGGTGTCAACTTATCTTTCAATACCGTGAAGGCTTCTTCCTGTGCGGTACCCCAAACAAAAGGCACATCCTTCTTTGTAAGCTCGTTGAGAGGTGAAGCAATGGTGCTGAAATCTCTCACAAAACGCCTATAGAAACCAGCGAGGCCAAGGAAACTCCTCACTTGCATGACCGTTTTGGGCTGCGGCCAACTCTCAATTGCTTCAATCTTGGCTTTATCAACATCAATTCCCTGTGGAGTAACACCAAAGCCAAGAAAAGATACTCGATCGGTGCAAAAGGTGCACTTCTCAAGGTTACGAAACAAACGTGCATCACGTAACGCAATAAAAACAGCACGTAAATGTTCCAAATGTTCCTCCAAAGATCTGCTATAAATCAGTATATCATCAAAATAGACTACCACAAATCGTCCAATTCAAGCACGTAAGACTTGATTCATTAATCTCACGAAAGTACTAGGTGCATTAGTTAACACAAAAGGCATGACTAACCACTCATATAATCCAAACTTAGTTTTAAATGTTGTTTTCCATTCATCCCCCAATTTCATACGAATTTGATGGTATCCACTACGCAAATCAACTTTGGAGAATATTATAGAGCTACTCAATTCATCAAGCATATCATCTAGCCTAGGAATAGGATGACGATAACGAATAGTAATATTATTAATGCCTCTACAATCAACACACATACGCGATGTACCATCCTTTTTCGGCACTAGAATAATAGGAATAGCACAAGGACTAAGGGATTCGCGTATATAACCTTTGTCGAGCAGCTCTTGGACTTGACGCATAATCTCCTTTGTCTCCTCTGGATTGGTACGGTATGGTGCACGGTTGGGTAGAGATGCACCGGCAATTAAGTCAATCTGATGCTCAATCCCTCGAATATGTGGTAATCCCGGTGGCACGTCTTGTGGAAAGACGTGAGCGAACTCCTGCAAAATGTTAGTAATAACAGGAGGCAAAGAGGAAGGCACGTCCTCGAATGAAAATAATGCCTCTTTGGACAGAAAAGCATAGCAAACAGATTTGCTAAAATCTAACTCATCAATATCAGATTTGGTGGCAAGTAAACATGCACTTTTCAATTTAATTTCAGAAGCAACACTAGATAGTTTATTATTAGGCTTCATTTGTTGCTCAAATTCTTTTGCCACAACCTGATTTTCGCTCTTATTTTTGTCCTGTTTTGCTTTATTAGCTCTATTAATATCATCTTTCAAAATGAAATCAGGAGTCATAGGAAGCAAAGTAATATTTTTATCCTTATGAACAAGTGTATACTTGTTGTTTCTACCATGGTGTACAGAATTTTTATCAAATTGCCATGGTCTACCAAGTAATAAGGAACATGCTTGCATAGGTACCACATCACAATCAACATAATCATCATATGTAGAGATACTAAAATGCACATGAACAATACATGTTACCTTAACCTTGCCACTATTGTTGAACCATTGGATGTAGTAAGGATGTGGATGCGGTCTTGTGGTGAGAGATAGCTTCTCCAGCATCTCCATGCTAGCCAACACTGGTGCACGTCGGTGCTAAACAAACGGTTTTTAACCCCTTTCCGCGACGACATTTGGAACCGTCGCCAAGTGAGTGTGGGTGATACGGGGGTCCTTCCCACACGACCCAGAAACCGTCGGGGATAGGGACCCTACAGTACTCCTACTCGTTTCTTCTTGCATTGCCATCGCATTCGGTATTCTGTGGTGCTACGTTTACGATGCGCAGCCCATCACAAACGGCTAACTATTATAGAACGTGTATGATGCGCGGCCCATCACAAACGGTTCACTGTTAAGAAGATTAGCTAATCGTCGTACGAGTGTCGGATAGGATTACGAAACGTCGGACCGTCATAACATTGTTGTACACGACAACTATGGCACACACTATTCTGTGGTGAAACGTTTATGATGCATACTTCATCGGAAACAGTTCATGGTTGCGAATCGTGTACGATAAGGCAACTAACACAAATGTTTAGTTTGCCCGCACCGTTTGTGATATTTTCTGACATCGCACATGCTTTGCAAACGGCAACTGTGTGCATGCTTGCACGCGTTTCCTCTCTGTGAACCGTCTCGGATTATGGTGTATATCACAATCGTTTGTGTTTTACCAACCGTGTGTGCTGTAACAACCTAGAGAGCATAATTTCACCGTAATTTAATTGCTACTATTTCAAATTGTACCGGATTTGAATTTGAATTTGAATGTATGCTACGGCTTTATTCATATCCATCAGGTTCAAAGAACCAATGCATTATTCGATTCATAGGTACATATGTTCAAGAATTACATAAGAACCAAATAAAGAATGATGAACCACAGTTGTATACTTGTACTATTAAAGACGGTAAAGAAAGAGGCGAAATATATTCTGGTTGCTGAACAAGGTGAAGCGGAATGCCCATATTGTGCCCTCCTCCATGCAAAAGGCACGCATGACTCTAGTCCAACCCCTTGTGATGGCCAACCGCCCATCCTTCACGCTCTTCATGAAAACATCTGGATAATCATCGTTATCTAGTAGAAATACTTTAACCTTTGCATGCCCACCAACCATATAGTTTGAGAGGTAATCTTGAGTAAACTGCTTTGGCAACCACTACAAAGGAAAAAGATTCAGACATTGTCATCTAACACAACTCATTATGGGTAGTAAAAAGAAGGCTGCAGAGTTCTTACTTACCATCCTGCAGTTCGCTGATGTCTTAGATAAAGTGTAAACAAATAGTTTAATTACCATCTTTGGACCCATTTTACTAACAATCTTTATCAGCTTCCTCACTTGATGCTGGTTCATCGATATCTCATTACCCCATACGCAGAAAGGGTCGAAGCGCGGATCTTTACCAATGACATAGGTACCTAAAAGCACCAAGCTAATATTAGAAGCTAAACAGCAATTGCACAATGATGTAGTACAACACTCTTTTATAATATGTCTATATACATCCGTATGTGGTAGTCCATTTGAAATCTCTAAAAAGACAAATATTTAGGAACGGAGGGAGTATCTTATAACATCCAATATACTCACATATTAGATGAATTAACATATTATATTATGGGCCGGAAGGATTTTAGTGCATTCTTACAAATTATCGGCTGATTAATTGCTGCTGTATCCATGGGTTACAGTTAGTTTGAGCTCGTTCGGGCTCAAATAGCCCTAAAGTATATCTAAACATGAGGGCTAGTTTGAGCTAGTTGCATCTATAACCCACCCAAAAAACTATCCAACCCAAGAGGTGCTAATTGGAGCTAGTTCTCGTAGTGCATTTATTGTCAATCTAACCCTGCCATCCAAACAACTCTTTGGATGGAGTTAGTTCAGGGTTAGTCATGAACTAGAAACTAACTCTAACCTCTAGCTAAGTTGAGTATCCAAACAGGGCTGTGTTGTTGTTGTTGCTGTTGCTGCTCTTCTACGTATATCTAGACATCATTCGAACATTAATGTAACACTCTTACTTGTTGCTATGTAGCCTAGGATTGCAAATTTAGACATTAAGTACAGTGCATCTTGCTATGTAGCCTCAAATATATTACATCTGGCCCTAGTTAACCTAACGATAAATGGGTTGCAGATATATTCAGTTAAAAGTCTGATTCACCGATTAGTCCCTTATCAGCCGCCGGCCTATATGGTACTAGCTACCAATATCCTGAACAGTGAGCAGATATAAGCCATGGGATGAAACTAACCTTGATGGAAAACAGCAGTCATTAGCAAAATTGTCCTGTGTAGGTACATCGAGAAGCATGTTAAGCACAATAGGCTAAACATCAACCAAAACTATCCATGGCAGACAAAATAATCTCCAAAAGATAGCTTCAGTGTGCCGGTTTAAGCACGCTAGTAAAGCAAAACAACTGGAAAGGTGTGCTAACTGCAACAGGCCTAACATTTAACAACAAGCAAACATAGTCATTCAAACTGGTATTGTGCCGGTCTAAGTACACTGTTTATTGTTAAATAAAAATGGAAAGGCATGTTAACTACAAGATGCAGCAACCAAATGTAGTCATTCATAGTGGTATTGTTGAAACTGGTACTGATGAAATTGAACTGCACAATTCATACTTGCACATATAGAACATCACGCTGTGAATAACTGGAATAAACAAGGCATACTACGAACAACCAAAGATAGCATTTGAAACTGGACATATCTAACTACAAACAACCAAAGATAGCATTTGAAACTGGACATATCTAACTACAAACAACCGAACAATCAAAAAACTTTAAAAGAGGCATATGCTAGCTATAACAGGCTTAACGGCAAGCAAATATATGCATTCCTATCGGTATGTTTAAAACTGGATTGATGAAATGTACTGGACAGTAAATAATTGCACATACAGAGCATCACATTGTGAACAACTGAAATAAACAAGGATACTGCAAACAACCAGATATAGCAATTAAAACTGGACATATTCTCACTACACTACAAAAGGGACTCGACAAAACAAATCATGGGTTTCCCCTGTGAAGAGGCACGACAAAATAAATCATGGGTTTCCTCACTTCTCACAGATGGGCTCGTTCCCGTGGGAAGAGCACGGACCCTGGATGCGCTCCATGTTGTCGCAGATGGGCTCCCTCCCCTTGGAAGAGCACGGCTGTAGGGTGCCCTCCCTGATGTCGCAGACGGGCGCTTTCCCCTTGGAAGAGCAGATGGGCTCTTTCCCCTTGGAAGAGCCGGAGAGGGTGCCCTCCTCGTGGTCGCCGTCGATGAGGTCTGACTTGGAAGCTGTGGATCCCAAGCCAGCGTCGCGGAACATGTCCTTCAAAAATGACAAAAGGGGCTCGATGGCGATGTAGAATGGAAAATTGTTGACAGTGAGCCAGAGGAGATCAGCGGCGGGGCCATGGATGAGATCGACGGCGGTTGAACCCGAGGGGTTGGGGGTGGGCCACTTAACCTGTGATATAGCCCGCCTTAGGCCGTCGCTATCGATGAC
The DNA here is from genome assembly GCF_002575655.3 of Aegilops tauschii subsp. strangulata. Taxonomy (NCBI): domain Eukaryota; kingdom Viridiplantae; phylum Streptophyta; class Magnoliopsida; order Poales; family Poaceae; genus Aegilops; species Aegilops tauschii. The sequence goes on along the minus strand of NC_053040.3, from coordinate 247,488,895 downwards.
CTCGATGTCGTAGCCAGCGGCCGAGACATGCCTGCATACTCTAGCCCGCCGCTTGAGTGCCTGCCGCCAGTAATGGTCGTCAGCTTCCTTGGCGACGTCGGGCGAAGAGACCGCTATACACCTCTTTTGGGCCAGTCGCTACTCGAGCTCCACGGGAAGCGTAGCCGGGCTTAGGCTGCGACGCTCTTGAGTGGGGGATGGGGATGGGGATCTGTGGGAAAGGGGGCATTTGGTAGGCGTCATCTAAGAAACTCAGGGCGGCCTGGCTATGGAGATCGGTGGGTAAGCTGCACGGGCAAACCGGCAGATGTTGACAATGGAGGCCTTGAGGCAGCGGGGACCTTGCTAGGGTTTCGAGCGAGGGAGGGTGTGTGTGTGCGTGCGCATGCCCGAGGAGGTTTTGGTGTGTGTGTGTGTGTGTGTGTGTGTGTGTGTGTGTTGTGTGTGTGTGTGTGGAGGGGGGGTGTTTGAGGAAAATGACGCGGGTACTGAAAACTTTACTACGCGGGAGTCAAACGGTCCGGAGATAACAACCGTGTGTTATGAAACAGAAAAACCCTCGAGGCGGGCAGATATTATCTAGGGATGCAGGCAGGATTGGGAACAAGAAACATTGCACACGGTCCGGAGATAACAACCATGTGTTATGAAACAGAAAAACTCTCGAGGCGGGCAGATATTTTTGAGAGGGGGAGCCTCGTGGAGCCCAATGTACTATGCGGATGTGTGCGTGACAGGGGCACCGGCGTGGCACACGGTTAGTTTGTGTGAACCGTGTTTGTTGTGTCATTCGACTTGTCTAATGTTCATAAATTTGGCGAGAAATGACGCGGGAGAGGGTCAGAACACGAACACACTTGCATGTGGACCAAATTTATGTATGAAAAGGGTGGTTTGATTTTCAAATACCAAATGCAACTTCGATGTGGCACCTCTCTCGCAAAGCGCACGGTATTGCTTGCCCTCACCCCCCTCGTGTCAGCACGAAGGGAATCCTAAGCTATGAATGCATGCCCCCTCCCCCCAACCGAGGTTCACCTAGCAAAGTGTGAAGTAGCTAGCAGCCCCCCTCCTCCCTCGTGTCGGCACAAAGGGAATCCTAAGCAATGCATGCATGCCCCCCCCCAACCGAGGTTCACCTAGCAAAGTGCGAAGTGGCTAGCAGCCCCCCTCCCTCGTGTCGGCATGAAGGGAATCCTAATCTATGAATGCATGCCCCTCCCCCAACCGAGGTTCACCTAGCAAAGTGGGAAGTAGCTATCAGCCCCCCTCCCCCATGTCGGCACGAAGGGAATCCTAAGCTATGAATGCATGCCCCCCAACCGAGGTTCACCTAGCAAAGTGTGAAGTAGCTAGCAGCCCCCCCTCGTGTCTCCATGAAGGGAATCCTAAGCTATGAATGCATGCCCCCCCAACCGAGGTTCACCTAGCAAAGTGTGAAATAGCAACCCCCCCCCCCACACACACACTTTCAGTCGGAGGGCCAGACAGGCATATCTCATCAAGATGGATCGTAAAACGGACCAAGAATAATCCACCTTGGTTGTACAACCTCTCTCTTGTTGTTGGTCAAAGTGATGGCCGTCCATGCGACCCCGGAGATGGGCTAGCTCGCCAATAATCACACAAGTAGCTAGTCCCCGAAGCAACCACTGCATGCGTGTGGCCCAAATATATGTCTGGAGAGGTGTGTTTTTTAGTACAATGGAACAACTTTGATGTGGCACCATGATTTCGAACAAGAAATCCCCACACTGAGTGAGTGTTAGGTTGACGATGCATATGTATGTTACACCACACTTCAAGCCAACGACGAGGATTCATGCATGCATGCGTGCATAGTACATGCGCTCAAACTTAAGGTCTGAATCTCACGATGACCTATACTACGATAACATGAACCAAATGAAGAATCCGCCATGGTAACCTATCTTGTTGATGGTCAAGGTGCTCATGGATGTCCACGTGGGCCCACGAATATATAGGCTTGTCGCCGATAACCACGCGAGGGAGTGTACCGTTCAAAGGCAACCACTACATGCATATGTATGGAGGTGATGCGTGCATGCATGTTTGAATACCATTTCACAACATTGATGTGGCGCGTGCGTAAAAAATCGTACACTAGCTCCCCACACAGAGCGAGATCGGTTCATGATGTGTCGTTGTACTAGCCACTTCGACTCGATGGGAGGGATTCATGCGTACACATGCATGTGTGTGTCCTCAAACTGTATCGTGCATGTCATCATAGAGCAAAAATAATAATCCCCTCCTAAGTCAAATTAACCTCTCTTGTTGTCAGGCAAAAAGTAGTGATGGACCAAGCGGGCCCACAGATGGAAAGCATCGATATCGCTGATAACCGCTTAAGTGGATGAGAGAGGACGACCACCACCGCTTTGCATGTGGGCCAAACATATATATGTTGAATACCCAAAATGCAACTTTGATGTGCCACATGCCTAAAAAACCGTAAACCATGCACCCACACAGAGCGAGGTTTCATGAAGCATACTACATATGATGGTCCCCTTCCCCCACTTCACCGCATACTATATGCTCCTGCCGTAATATATGTACAACCCAAAAGAATCCTCATAGATGGTGAAATTAATTAACCTCTCCCGATGTAGGTCAAAGTGATGCATGCATGCATCGACGATGGCCTCGTAGGCCCATAGATGGAAGCGTCACACGTGAGTGTCCTAGCTAGGATAACCACCGCGTGCATGCATGTGGCCCAAAAAGGTGTTGTGTGATGTTTGAATAGCCAATTTCACAATTTTGATGTGGCACATGCCTCGGAAACCAAAAAGTCCCGACACTGAGTGAGGTGTACTTGTTCACGGACGCGTACGTATAGTATATATGCTAGTCCCCTCCCACCTCTTCGACGCGTAGTTTATACCACCATAACACAAACAAAAAAGATTCTACCTTACTGGTCAAATTAACCTCATTGCCGGCTGTTCATCAAAGTGATGGACGACGATCTCTGGGGGCCCACAGAAAGCGTCACACGCGAGTATCGAGTGTCGTGTAGGACAACCATCGACTGCATGTGGCCAAAACATGTATGTATGAAAGGGTTGTGTAATGTTTTAAATAACGATTTCACGACTCTGATGTGGCACCGGCCTGCCTAACAAAACGGCCAACCCACATGGTGGCTCCCAACTCGTAGTGTACTGCAAGCCACCCGCCAGCCCCAGACGCACACACCTACACACACACACCACGAATCCACCGCAACTACGAAGCATGTTAAATTAATTATCCCGTGGTGAACATATGTTACCAAAGGAGGGACGTTTTAATTTCAAAAAAAATACAAAGATCATTAAGACGTTTTAGTACATTACTTGATTGATTTTCTACGGGTATAATGTGCAAAAATCAAATTTGAGCTACATGCACACGTGACAGTGCACCTAAATGGATTGCTAAAACACATGTGTCTCACTGGGTGCATGTTTACTCCCCATGCAACAAGTATCAAACATTGAGAATCTTGATTTTTAAATTCTAGTACATCCAAAACTTATTTGAAGTTCATGAAACTTATCGTGTTGTCATATGGACACCAATACAAAGTGACATTGTACTTTTTTGGGTCAAATTTGAGACTAGTTTTGATGTAATCTTTATCTAATTACAAATGGGAGATTATTAATAATTGGGAACCAATATCCCAAACGGATTATTTATTCGAACCGTGAGCGTTAGACCAACAATGGATATGTGCCATGCTTTGGTTAAGCAATAAAGCGGCAACATTAATCATCCAAATAGAAAAACAATATACGTGCCGCGTGGCCGTGCGACCAGGCGTGAGTTGACGGGACACATGCGAGCAGTCCGTCACGCAGGCAGACGGGGAGGCGTGCGTGCAGGTGTGTGAATTGACGGAGGCGTGCTCGCTGCGCAGTGTCATCGGGAGGCGTGCGAGTAGCTGTGTGAAACTTCGGTAGGCATGCCAGCAGTCCGGTGCGCAGGCTCACCGGGAGGCAAGCCATCGGTTTTACCGCCGCCCGCCTCTCTCCCACAACTCCCACTACTGCATATTAATGGTGCGCCCGAGTGGCCGCAACCCCCATCCTCGCCACACACACAATCCTCTCTCTCCGCTTGCATCCTCGAGGCCACTCTCAGTCCTCAAAGCCGTCAGTGTATGAGGATGCCGCCGAAGCGCCCCATCGGAGGGAGTGGCGACGTCGGGGCTGCTAAAGCACCGGAGCACGGCGTGGAGATGGAGACAGAGGTTGCCTTCACCGTCGGCGAGTTATCGTTGCACCCTGACGTCATCGACGGCGTCGAGCTTCCACAGCCGGAGTCGGAGATCCACACCGACTCTGGTGACTGCCCCGGCGACGACTCTGACGACCACTTCCACAGCCGGAGTCGGAGCTGGTTAGTCATGTATACCCATTTATGTGTCAAATAGATCATATGGTTTCTCTGGTTACTCCTGCCTCCCTCGTTTTGGAACAAAAATCATATGGTTATGTTCTCCCAATCCATGAAATCTGAGTAAGTTTCGTTAGATCCGTGTAGTGTATTGATTCTTTGAATGGTACAAGTGATAAGTGATTAGTTGTTTCATCTGTGCAAATGATTTCTGTTAGTAATCCGACTAGGGTTAGTGTTCGTGCTAATAATTCCTAGCTCGGACTTGACAATTGATTTTGAATGACCTACATATGTTTGTGCAATTATTTTCTTCAAGATTGGTCTGTACATAGACGATTGTGCTTAAAAATCGAACCATAATCTCTCGATATGTCTAAATAAATAGCCATAAATTCCTAATCCTACTTCACGGCATGTAATCATTGATTTGATGCCAAATTTGTTTTACTATTTGTATAGGTGCTGTCTAACGATGTGGACAGCGAGGATGAAGATGGCCAGAGGAGGTACAAGAGGCAAATCGTGAGGGGGCTTTATGCGGGAATGCATAACACGCGTATTAGGACCTGGAACGGTGGCTATGGATGCCCATTTTGCAACCAGAATCTTCATGACGCGTATCTAAGTGTTCTGGCACATGCAAGAGGACGGGTCGTTGGCTCCTTCAAGCAGAAGTATTCTTGCAGGGTGGCGCAAGGCGCGTACGCCGAGTACCTGGAGAAGCTTCAAGATCGTGCCGGCATGTGAGATGAGATGTGGGATGGATCGAACTCTGTACGCTTGAGTATTCTTAATGACGGTTGAACTATGTACTTATGGTTGAACTATGCTTATGTACGTGTACGCTTATTATCTATGTCTGGGTATGATAAATATTTGGTAAAAAATTACAAAGGGGGGCCAATAAACCAGGACGGAGGTAGTACGTCAATCACAAATGGTTCTCAAAATTGGAACCATGTGCAATGACTTTCATTTTGCCTATTGCGTCAATCACACACGGTTCTCTCTAGCAAACCGTCACCCCCAAAATTCTTTGTGGGACAAAAAACCCTCACCACCCAATCCAAAAAAGAAAAAAGAAAACCCTCACCATCCCCACGTCACAAAAACCCTCACCCCGCCTGCCACCCCCTCCGGTACGTTCCCCATTCACACCTGCACAAGCTCCTCCGCGTCTATGCCGCCTGTCGCGGCGGTAAACACTTAGCTCGACACCTGCCGCCGCCAGGCTGTCTGCAAAGCCCACCGCATTTCGCCACTTCCGCTTGCCGTCGCCTATCGCCATCGACTTTCTTGACGCTGCTCGCGGTCGACCCAGCTCCGCTCGGTTGGGGAATCTACCATACTGAGGGTTCTTTCTCATGGACAACAAGGTAACTAATTTAATGAGATATTATCTCATCTCTTATCCCAGTTCATCTGCCTCCTTTAATCACCTGACGGAAATCACCGTGAGTTCATTTTTATTCGAGCTGATTTGAGGGTTTTCTTTCATTCATAGAATGTACAGTGCGCCGACACTTCAGGACTTTGCGACCTCCGCCAGAGATTCCATCTCACCGTACCAGATAACTTGAGGACGCGCGCGGTATGTTCAATCTCACCCTAAATCGGTTGGCATGGCCTACTTTCCTGAACATATTCTAAATATTGCTACATTTGGATAAAAGGTGCCACATGCACCATATACGTCAAAGGTGATTTTCCCCCTCTTCTTTCTATATTAGGCAAATTAATGATGTATTGTTCTTTCGATTACTCTCATATTTCCATGACATCATGTTTACCCTATCTGTTTAATTAAAGATTTTTGTCCTTCGATTTCAACTTATGTACAGTTCTTTCAATTTGGGCCCATATTTGCATGTTACCATATTTTCTTTAACAATCCTACCATTTTCTGCAGCACATCCCTTGCTCTGCAACAGATTACGTAGTGCACAATTTTTCCCTTTACATAGATCAAGGTTGCATGGATGTCATACTGCACACAAACCATGGATTTACAATCGTTGCTACTGTAAGACTTGATGAACATGGTGAATCCTATTTTGGCACTGGCTTTTGGAAAGAAATTTCTAAGTTTTATGTACTGAAAGCTAACACTAAAATTGCACTGCACATAAAAGGGCCTGGTCATGACATATATGCTAACTTCCCCAACAAAATCATCCGTCCTGACTTTGTTTGAAGTAAGTTTTCTTTTCAACTATCTGCATGTTGATTTACCCAGCAATGTCAAATGAATCGTGTAGTATTTAAGCAACCAATTGTTATTCCATTTTCTTACTATATTCCTACCTAATAACTTCTAGTTACCAATACACTTTTCTATTGCCCTGTGTTAACTAAATATTCCCTGTACTCCCATTCCTATCAGAAAGCGCCGCTGACAAGGAGACTCCGGAGGTGGAGAACCGGGCTGCCAGCAAGCGGAGGTGGGGCGAGCTAGAACCACAAGCGACTCCAGTAGGCCTAGACTTCATCGGCAGCCTCCCCGATGATATCTTGAGAGTCATCATCTCCCTCCTCCCAATCAAATATGGGGCGCGGACAGCCGTCCTTTCCCGGCGGTGGCGCCCCCTATGGAACTCCAGCCCTCTCGACCTCATTGACACCCACGAGCTTTGCCATGGCTATCCCAAAAGCTTGGATGCATTCTCCAAGATCCTCGGCAGTTACCTTGGCCCAACCAAAGGTCTTAGAATGGGCAAGTTCTGTTCCAACGGCAAGGACCGAGCCAAGCTTGATGACTGGTTCTGATCCCCCGCCCTAGATCAGCTCGAGGAGCTCACTTTTGATGATGGGCATATGCGGTCGCTGCCAACGTCCGCACTCTGCCTCGCGCCCACGCTGCGCGTCGCCAAGTTCAGGAACTGCCATTCCCCCTCCCCTTAATGACGCGCCCGCTCTTATTCTACCATGACTGAAGCACCTCTAGCTCGTCGCCTTCTGCCTCTCAAACGGTGACATGGAGCGCCTGCTCCCTGGCTGTACTGCACTCGAGTACCTTCGTCTTCAGGCGATCAATGGGTTGAGTACCTTCGACATCACCTCCATGACTCTCCAGACTATTTATGTGTGTTGCTGGTGCGGCAGAAAGACATCACAAGATGTGTACCACGGTATGGTCATTGAGGACACACCTGTACTTCAGGGATTACTTGTAGTTGATCAAGAAGGTCCAACAAGAATCAATGTCATTTCTGCGCCAAAATTGACAGTGGTGGGCTACTCGTCTCACAAATACTCTGAACTTGTTATTGGATCCACACCCGTTCAGGTACAACAGCCGCCTTCTACCTCTCCTTCTACAAATTAACATTATTTCTAATTTTGAAGATGTTTGTTCGTTTGTCATTCAGAAAATGATTCCGACAAGCTTGACCCCGAAACTGCGCACAGTGAAGGTCTTGGCACTAGAATCTATCGGCCCCAACCTGGAGCAAGTTGTCAGTTTCCTGAGATGCTTTCCGTGCCTGGAGAAGCTATATATCGAGGTGATGTTCCTTTCCTGTTAAATGTTAACAATAAGGGAGTTCAATTTGTGACACCTTTTTCCAAGTTTACAATGACAATCTACTATGATTTCTGAAGGATTCTTTTGGAGGATTTCAGTACATACATGTTCCACCCCCCCCCCATATTGGTTGCTTGATCCATATGGTTACAATCAATAAGCATTTCTCCTTTGGATTCATCTGTACTAGTTTTCTTAGGGAACTTTTCATCCACTCCAACCTCTTGTGAAGAAGGCTACATTTTTCTAGAATGTAATCAAATGCCCATGTTAATCATGTCAGATCAAAGATGGCATGTTAGTGCATTTTACAAATCCTGCAAACCAAATAGGCATGTAGTAATGTTCAAACTACATGTAGGCACTAACACGTTTTCTTCTTTTGCAGATAAGATTAGGCCCAGTGGTGGATAATGTGATACAATATAACAATCACGTCGAATGCCTAGATCTGCATCTCTCAGAAATTACTTTGAACTCCTACCGAGGGACCTTACCCGAGATTATATTCGCCAGGTTCTTTGTTCTCAGAGCAAGGGTGCTGAAGGAAATGACGTTTGCCCTACATTTATTTCGCACAAATGAATGGTTTGTTGATCAGGGCCGGTGCCTGCGGCAGAATGGAGTAGGCTCCAAAAGTGCTGAATTTCATTTTGGAACTTCAGATGACAGAGTAATCGGAAGTCATCGTGTCAACCCCATACATGACTTCTCAGTGGCTGACCCCTTTGCAAAAATTGTGAGGTTTCGAAACCAGACTAAGAAGCGTGATATTAGTTTGAACCTCTCTGATATCCATGTTCAGCGGATCAGCGTGAGCGTTTGCAGCTGATGAGCTGAATTTTATTTCTAATATCAGTTTGAAGCTTGTAATATTTGAATTTGAGCGATATAACTCTGGAATTGGAACCTTGTAACATTTCGAGCTTTTGTGGTACAATCGTTGAAATGGCATTGTATGAGACTCGTATATTGCTAGCACTATTTTGACCTTAATATGCAATGGTCTTAGATTTTATTAACCATTCTCAAATCTGTTTACCTTGTCGATCTCACAGCACACGATCTATATAGCTAACTCAACTGCGATCTTCGACATTATTGCACATAGTTGGTTTCTTCCACCGCATGCACTGTAGTGCGCAGAATTAATTATCGCACTCGAGTGTCCATCATCACCCTTCTGTGTAACTTTGACCTCATCACCCACGGGTAAACTTATGACCGAAGTCATTCCACACACTTCGTTTTTACAAAGCTTTTTGCCAACAAACGCCCATGATTTGTCCCTCTTCTAGCCGACGCGTGGCCAAACTAGCCGGGCAGGAAGCTTGCGCGGTAAACAGCGCGGTAGTGCGGGAACAGGCTCACCGACGATACATTTGGCGCCTCTTCGAGCCCACGCGTGCGGTGCGGGGTTGTCAAGCGTGCACTGGAATCCTCCGCTATGAACGCCGTGACAAGACGTAATGATTACAGGCCGGCCGGCCCCCATTTATTACAGCGGCCATTTAACCCTTGTGTCTCTTCAACCTTTCGATGGCGCCCCAATATTGCAAGAAGCACACCCACCACGAGTAATTCTTAGAGGGTATCCTGCGCAGCTCCAATGGCGCTCCGAGCGGCTGCCGACGACGAGCAGCAGTTCACCATGCGTGCCATGGTGGACACCCACAGAAGGTTCATGGACCTCTCGGTGGTGTACACCAACGACCCGGTCTGGGTGGAGCACTCCATCCACATCATGGAGTTGTTGCTTCCCGAGGAGAAGTACAAGGTGGTCAGGTTCGACCTCGAGTACACCCGCGCTCGTGCTGGGTCTCGTCCCAAGGTCGCCGTCACCCAGATGTGCGTGCGCCACCACGTCCTCGTCTACTACTACTGCCTGGCCACAAGGCCTTGCGAGCGTTTCGCCAGGTTTTTCAACAGCCCCTACTACATGTTCGCTACGGTGGAAATCACCAACGATGTAAAGGCGCTCGAGAATTCGGGCATCACCTGCCAGAATCTTGTCGACATCCAGGGCCAATACAAGATCTGGGGCAGCAAGGAGCATGAGAAGGACTCACTGGTTCACCTTGCCGAGGCCATCATCGACCCCTACTACAGAGACATAAAGGATTCGTGCAACAAGGACAAGCGTGCCTAGCACTCGGCCTGGATGGAGAAACTCGACAAAGCTCACGTCGTGTACGCGGCCAAGGAGGCGTACACGAGCTACGACATGTACAGGCGGATCGTTGACATGAGGAAGTGTCTCCTTCCCCAAAACGGCCAGGGATCCAGCCGGAAGCAGATCAATGGCAAGCGTCATCGCAACAATAAGTAGATGATTAGATCCTCGTTACTCCTACTTTAGTATGCATGTAAATGCTTACTTTGGTGTCTGGAAATGTTATGTGTGTAGTCACTTGCGTAATTGTATGCTTAATTTGGTTATGCAATGCTATCTTTTTAAGTATATATGTTGATGCTCGGTAGACAGAGCATAGATGTTGTGCGGACAAAGAAAATCACATCGCACACGGACCAAACAATGGAACCCGTCGGTGATGTTTTCATCAATCACTCACAATTGTATACCAGCAATCATTTGCTCACAACACACACGGCTTGTTAGCAGTAATCGTCTGTGCTGTTATCGGTCTTTGCACATGTTTCTGATTACAGACCCGTTTGCCACATATCACACACATCTTGTTCAGTTGAACAGTTTCTGTTCTCATGTCTCAATGCAAACAGTTCATCTGAGTGAACCGCATGCCGTATATCGCACACATCTTGATCTCGCTGACCGTTTCTTTTGTGTTGCCTAATCACAAACAGTTCATCCGAGTGAACCGTATGCTGTACATCGCACACACCTTCATCTGGCTGCCCGTTCCTTTTGTTCCTCCTCATCGCAAACAGTTAATTGAGCTGAACCATATGTCCTGCTGAGGGAGTCCTGGATTAGGGGGTCCTCGGACGGCCGGACTATATGCTTTAGCCGGACTGTTGGACTATGAAGATACAAGATTGAAGACTTCGTCCCGTGTCCGGATGGGACTCTCCTTGGCGTGGAAGGCAAGCTTGGCGATACGGATATGTAGATCTCCTCCCTTGTAACCGACTCTGTGTAACCCTAGCCCCCTCCGGTGTCTATATAAACCGGAGGGTTTAGTCCGTAGGACAACAACAATCATACCATAGGCTAGCTTCTAGGGTTTAGCCTCTACGATCTCGTGGTAGATCAACTCTTGTAATACTCGTATCATCAAGATCAATCAAGCAGGAAGTAGGGTATTACCTCCATCGAGAGGGCCGGAACCTGGGTAAACATCGTGTCCCCCACCTCCTGTTACCATCCGCCTTAGATGCACAGTTCGGGACCCCCTACCCGAGATCCGCCGGTTTTGACACCGACATTGGTGCTTTCATTGAGAGTTCCACTGTGCCGCCACTGTAAGGCTTGATGGCTCCTTCAATCATCGGCAACGATGCGATCCAGGGTGAGGTTTTCCTCCCCGGACAGATCTTCGTATTCGGCGGCTTCATACTGTGGGCCAATTCGCTTGGCTATCTGGAGCAGATCGAAAGCTACGCCCTTGGCCATCAGGTCAGATTTGGAAACTTGAATTACACTGCCGACATCCGTGGAGACTTGATCTTCGGCGGATTCGAGCCCATGTCAGGTACGCCGCATGATCATGACGAGCGTGATTTAGCTGTGCCGTCGGACAGTGTCCGGGAGATCACGCCTGCAACTACTCCGGCCCTTAATCCAGAACAAATTGCGCAATCGGAGGACGGATGGATAGACCCCGCCACGAAAGCCGCACTCTCAGTGGCGATAGAGCCGATTACTGACTTCACCTCCCATGAGACCCGTGTTCCCGAATCATTGGATTCGTCCCCGGCCACGGACTCCGAGCCGCTTGTGTCTGTGCCCATCGAATCTGATTGGGCGCCGATCATGGAGTTTACCTCCGCGGATATCTTTCAGCACTCGCCTTTCGGCGACGTGCTAAATTCATTAAGGTCCCTCTCCTTGTCAGGAGAACCTTGGCCGAACTATGTCCGGCTAGAATGGGATGCGGACGACGAAGAAATTCGCTCCCCACCCACCACCCACTTAGTAGCCACTGTCGACGATTTAACCGACATGCTCGATTTCGACTCCGAAGACATCGACGGCATGGACGACGATGCAGGAGAGGAACAGGAACCATCGCCCACAGGGCGCTGGACAGCCACTTCATCACATGACATATACATGGTGGATACACCCAAAGAAAACAATGACGGGGAATGGAAGGATGCAGCGAAGGATAGCTCCCTCGAGAAGCAAACAAAGCGTCGGCGTAGGCGCCGCTCCAAATCCCGCCTCGGCAAAAACAGTGATAACAGCGCAAGAGAAAATAACACCCCAGTCGACTCCAGAGGAAACGACGACCACATTGACCCAGCGGCAGAGCAGGATGAACCAGCAAACGGCGAACATAGTACGGATCCGCTGTCCGAACACGGCGACGCCGAGGATAAAGCTCATCAACCTCCCTCCGGAGAGGAAAACAGTCCGGACGAAGATGCACACATCATCCCAGAAAGGCACTTGGAAAAAGAGAACCTCCGCAGAAGGCTTATTGCCACCACGAGGAGTCTGAAGAAGCATAAGCAAAGGCTTAAGGCCGCGCAGAATATGCTCAACAGTAGATGGAACAAAGTGCTCGACAATGAAGAAAAGTATGGTGGTAGTTACCACACAAAGAGCTATCCAAAGCACAAGCTGTTGCCTGAATTTGATGATGAGGCCTTAGAACCCACACAGCCGAAAAATAAGACAGCCGACCGGTCGGATCAACCACCTTGTGGCCGCGATAGAGCGGCTAACAAGGCTGCACATAAGTCAGCACACGATTCACGTGAGGACTTGCATCAGAAGACCGGCGTGACCAGATCCATCTACGGATCAAGGAAACGCGCTCCAGCGCACAACCAAAACCGAACACTACAACCGTCAGAATGCCACGACACATCCAAATACAGGGGTGCCGCACACCCCCTATGTTTCACCGATGAGGTGCTGGACCACGAATTTCCAGAAGGATTCAAACCAGTGAACATAGAGGCATACGACGGAACCACAGACCCTGGGGTCTGGATTGAGGTCTTTATCCTCCATATCCATATGGCTCACGGAGATGATCTCCACGCCATCAAGTACTTGCTCCTCAAGCTGAAAGGACCAGCTCGGCACTGGCTGAAAAGCCTCCCCGAAAACTCAATTGGAAGTTGGGAGGAGCTTGAGGATGCTTTTCGGGCTAATTTTCAAGGGACCTATGTCCGACCTCCGGATGCAGACGATTTAAGTCATATAATTCAACAGCCCGGAGAGTCAGCCCGAAAGCTTTGGAACAGATTTCTCACTAAGAAGAACCAAATAGTCGATTGCCCGGACGCCGAAGCCTTAGCAGCTTTGAAACACAGCGTCCGAGACGAATGGCTCACCAGACACCTCGGCCAAGAAAACCCAAGAACAATGGCAGCCCTGACAAGCCATATGACCTGCTTTTGCGCGGGCGAAGATAGCTGGCTAGCCCGTAGTAGCACCAGCGACCCAGGCACATGCGAAGTCAGGGATGGCAATGGAAAACCACGACGCAGTAAAAGCAAGCGTCGAAATAACGAAGACAGCCCAAATAACACAGTGGTAAACGCCGGATTCAGGGGCTCTCGACCGGGTCAGCGGAAAAAGCCTTTCAAAGGCAGCAGAGATGGACCGTCCAGCCTAAACAAGATTCTAGACAAACTATGTCAGATTCATGGAACCCCCGATAAACCTGCAAATCACACCCACAGAGAATGCTGGGTCTTCAAGCAGGCCGGTAAGCTAAACGCCGAACACAAGGGGAGGGAGACACAAAGTGAAGACGAGGACGAGCCTCGCCAGCAAGGCACTGGGGGACAGAAAAAATTCCCACCAGAGGTTAAAACAGTGAACATGATCCACGTGACGAAGAGGAGAAGCAAACATGCACTCCGAGACACACGCGCCGTAGAGCCCGTCACCCCTAAGTTCAACCCCTGGTTGGCCTGCCCGATCACTTTTGATCGCAGGGATCACCTGACAAGCATCCGGCACGAAGGATTGGCTGCCTTGATGTTAGACCCAATAATAAACGGATACCATCTCACACGAGTCCTTATGGACGGTGGCAGTAGTCTTAATCTGATATATCAGGACACAGTCCGCGAAATGGGGATAGACCCGACAAAAATCAGCCACAGTAATACTACCTTCAAGGGAGTAATACCAGACCCAGAGGCCCGCTGCACGGGCTCTTTAAAACTAGAGGTTGTATTCGGTTCTCCCGACAACTTCCGAAGCGAAAAGTTAACCTTCGACATCGCTCCATTCCGAAGTGGCTATCAAGCACTACTCAGAAGAGCAGCTTTTCCTCGTTTTAATGTAGTACCGCATTACGCTTCTCTCAAGCTTAAGATGCCCGGTCCACATGGCACCATCACAATTGGCGGAAATATTGAACGTTCCTTACGCGAGGAAGAATGTGCGACGGCTTTAACAGCCGAACACTAAACGGCCCCTCCAACCAGATAAATGATCGGTGGTCAAGACCGCGGACACGACTAGATGAGTCCGGCGTATTACTAGCTATAACAACTTAGATAAACCCGAGATTGGTTTGATGGTTATACCCCCATAGACGGTACCAGGGGCTTCCCGCGTGTAAACAGGGCTAGTTTGGCTCAACTTTACTTATCTTAAATTTTAATGGTTTATTGAGAATAACTAATTTTTTCGCACGACAACTTTCACCTAAGTTCTTCTCTTTTACAGATGGCAATCGTGCTACACCCTTCCAGGATACGGCACAACGGAGACACAGGCGCAGACGTGTAGCAGGGACCCGCTCGAAGGTTTATTTTGAGATTAAGACCCTGCGTAAACCTTTTTTACTGTCTTTTGTTGCTTCACATCCTCCGGATACTCAGTATAACCGAGAAGGATGCTGACGTTATTGGCATTTCGCCACGTCAGAACATTGCACGTACCTGGACACTTGGGGTTCATTATCAAGGGCATTGCTCAGCCCAGTATATGTTATAAAGACCGAATACCTTAGGGAGTGTTCGGCGTCGCGAGTTTGGCCTTATATGCATCAGCTCCGAATCATGTCTTTGGTCAAATGTTGGGTTTGCCCGGCTCCCGTGGTTTGCTACCTTACATTCCGCTCTATCGGCTAAGGTGGCACCGGGAGAACTACTGCGATTGTGCCCTGGTTCATCCGGACGAGCACCTCAGTAGAGAAAGCCGAAAACTGACTGTCATGATAAAGCGCGAGACTGGTCAACCACTCGATGACTTTGTGGAATCTTCGGGATTCCTCCGCATTAACGAAGGGCCGGTTTTCCCGGTCATGTACGTACGCGCCCCGAATTCGGATGAGTGCGGAAATACCAGGGGCTATATAGTAGCCCCACTGTAAAAACTCCTATGGTCAAGTGAAAGTGTTGAACAAAACAGTCCGATTGCCTCGTTCGCCGCGCTACCACCTC